>NW_008825499.1:1344942-1356610 GCF_000699105.1 Pygoscelis adeliae
GAGGAAGGATATGGGGAATAATGCACTGGGGCTGACAGTTGTGGTGGTAGGTGGGAAGCAATCAAGTAAGTAGGTCAGGTTGCATTTAGTATGTATATATGTTTTCCTTACTTTAAAAATCTGCCGTTCTCTTACTTCTTACTCTTAGTGCTCCTCTTCCTAAACAGAACCTTTCAAAATGCCAGCTCCAATTTAGTATTGATGCTTTATGCATATTCATATAAGGCAATTTTCAATTATCATTGCTTGAAGTCAGGAAAACCTTAGTCTTGCATTTCTTTGCATTTCTTTGCACTTTTGACCTTCAAAGCTGAAGGGATCTAATGCCAAAATCTGTCTCCAGCTTGATAGAAGCAGGGTACTTAATTTCTGTGCTCTTTTGAATTGCCATTTGTACATTTTAAATGTACTTTCATTTTCTTTCCTTATATATACTCCGGCAACAAAACTCTGTAGTGGGCATCTTCAAGAAGGATTTAAAGAGGTTACAGGTGGTCTTTACAAGAGGGGATTTATAACGGCTGCACTGCAAATCAAAGAGTTGGTGACATAGTTTGCATTTGTTTATCTGTGGTTGGCATACTGAGAAGGAGAAACACATATTTATTGTAATCTTCCTGAGTTTTCTGTGACCGTGCTGTATCAGGGGCTCCATCTTAGAGAAACAATAAAAGCCTGAAATATTGTCGGGATCATTTAGTTAACTTTGCTAATGTCTCCACCATCTCCCACTGTCTCTAGGTAAGTAAACAAGGTTCCTGATTACCTACGTGAACTGAAGTGTAAGACTATTACAGGTATTTGGGAACGTTTTTCTAAAGTGCTCCTAAACTTAACTCTTAGATAGTTTATGCATGTGTTTTCTTTCCATCGTACATTTTTAGCTTAAATCTTTCTGCTTTCTCCTTATCTTACAAGTAGCAGTCACATTGCCCTCTCAGACCAGGAAGTGATAGGTGAATATAGGAAAGACAGAGGTTTTTTTCATTCACAGTTTGTGTTATCTTAATTGTGATAACCCTTCCTGGTGCATGGTCCAGTTTCATGCCATTTTTCCTTAATGTGTTCAACTAGAATTGAACATTATTTCAGAAGATATTTTACCAGTAGCTTACAAAATTGCACTGACAGCGGACTGTGGCTATTGAAATTGACCCATGACACATTCTGGGTTAATACATATCTGATTACAGCTGCAGTAAATATTGCTAATGTTTGAAACTTGTGCTTTCACATGTTTGGATGGAAGGCACTGTATACGGGGGATTTTATATTACTAAGTCATGGTGAGTATGAATTCAGATCTACTATGAATCTGATAAAACTCAGCATTTACCGAAAATGAAATATGAATCTTAGTGTAGGGATGATGTTCATCTTCTTTGCAGTGTTCTATTACACTAACTGGTAGACAAAGGTGTAGATGAGTTTTTAAAGTATAGTAAAATACTGTGTACAACTCTCAGGTCTTCTGGCTTTTTACTGACAAACTGCTATTTATCATATTTAGTTGGTTTTATTAAAGGAATAATAGTTAATTATTTACTTGATTTTCAAAGTGTCTTCCTTAATTTACTGCTTTATAAGCATCTGTTGCTAGGTGAAAAGTTAAAAGAACTAACTTCCATAATTTGGATATTTGTATATCTCTCTGGCTGCAGACACTTTGAGAGATTGGTTGTGGTTTTTTAGTTAAAATTTAGCAAGCAGGTAGTAGTTGTTTGACTGATCAGGACTCTAATACAGTCAGTTTTAATACAGGCTCCAAATCTAAGCAATGTATAAGAGAAAATATTTAAATAAAACCTTACATTAAAATGTCTTAGTATCCAGCCCTGGTATTAAACATGTGTCTAGTAACTTTGGGCTTTTTATGATTAGATGCAAACTGAGATTGAATGGTTCTGGGTTTTTTTTTAATATATTAACAGTTTGATAGTACTTACATTTTGTGAATTTTCTAAGAAAGTTAATTCCTGTAACAGCTGGAAGGTGGTGGTGTTTGATGTTCCTCATTCCACTTGCAAAGTGAAATGATGGAAAATAAGTTACCAAAATTTGTGTGAAGGGGCGTAGGACCCAGTTTTGAGTTACTCAGTTGTCTTCAACTGCATTGCTATTTCTCCTGCCTTATTGAAGTCCTTTTTTTCCTCATTATGTCTTTTACTAATAACATGCATGACAGAAATTTTGAATGGTCATCTTCGCTGTTTTGACAGCTTACTGCAGGGCATAATTAATTTTGTGTAGACAGAAACAGGTGTTTTATGGAAAAGTATCAGATAGATCAGTTTCTTATTGTACCATAAAAGGTAAGTATGTGGGGCGAATAAAGATTAAATTGGTAGATTTAATGCTACTATGTTCTGATTATTAACTTCTGCTTTATCTCAAACATTTGTGTCACTTTTTACAAGTCATTTATTAACAGTAGTGTCTTTTACTTTGCATTGAAACGAATAAGACCTGTGTAAAAGTGAATGTGTTTTGCTTCGGGGTGGACATTTCTTAAGCCACCCTAGTGCAACTATTAGTAATGGTGTGACTACACTCGAAGTAGTTTCTCTTTAATCTGTTAGTCAAGTTTCCTCAAAAAAGACCAAAGTACTCTTGAGCATAATAGATCAAAGAAATGACTGGTACATGGTCATTTTCAGAGGATGTTTTCATGAAAGTGATGTGATATTAGTCTCTATTCTTTGTTTTTTATTACCTGATGACTGACATTACCATTAATCATGATCTAAATTCTCTAAAATAACATGACAGACTTTATTTGAAATAAAGTTGGCTAAAGATCACGTTATTCATACCTTGCTTGACTTGCCTAGTCACCTACTACTCTTTGACTTTCGATCATGAATAAATTGTTAAAAACTTAAGAGTAATATGTAATGACTGGTGAATAGTAAGAATTTCTGACTTAAAAAATCTGACTAGCGTAAAACCCATCACTGAAGCAGTCTCTTGGGGAGTAATATTGAAGCTTGAGTTATACTTACTATGTACAGGCAATTTTACTACAGAAGTATTCAGGCAGAGCTTATTTTCGTTGCTAGGTGGTTGCAGGGAGGGAGAGAAAAAACATCTCACTCATTTGTCTAGTTATGGAACCAAGACTAGGCATTAAAAAAAAAAACCAACCCAAAACAACCCTTTCAGTTACCAACTCACTTAGTCCATTTAAAACTGGGATCTTGAGCTTTGGTTGGTTTGAGTTTGTTTTTTTTTTTTATTTTCTCCTGTATTCTTGTGGGGATAGTAATACTCTTGCATTAATTAAAAATTTTTAGATGTCTGTCTTGAAGGGGCTTTTACTTGTCGTCCACAAAATAAGGTGGGGGGTTTTTTTGTTGTTCTTTTTTGCTAGTTCTTCAAAACAGTGCTTAAAACAAATGGACTTGGAGAATATTTCAGAGAGAAAAATGTGATAGCAGTCTAGAGCTTTAGGTACTGTTCCAGTGGTCCTCTTTTCATCTTCCCTTTCGCTTAGTTGTGTGACTCTGGCTTTGTGAACGTCTTTTGTAGGCAAAGTGTTCTTGGTGCCAGGAGGCAGTACCTCTGACACAAACCTCCAATATTTCAAGATACTGGGAAGAAATCAGTAACTTGCCTCCAGCTTATAAAGTTATATCTTCTAAAGAAAGCTCCTGATTCATTAGGGAACAGTGAAATGTCTCAGGACTCCCTCCCTCCCCGCTTCTCCTTCTCCCCATAAAAAAAACTTAAGTATTGGAATACGTAAAACCGAAATAGCTATTAATGTTTGCTTGCTCTAGGAGAAGGCATAGTGACTTTCTAATCCCTTCATGAAAGGTAAGTACATTCTGATAAGACTAACAGTCCATACAGTCCATCCGTCAATCCCATCTCTCTCCAGTTTAGTTGGAACGCGCTTCTGTGAAAATGTTTAGGTTACATGGTAAAGCTCATCTGTACACCCACAAAGGAGCGCAAAGACACAATGGTAGGAGAGATGAGTAATCGTACCCTGCCTAACTACTTCGAGGCCCCTCACAGGAGCCATCAGCTTGTCAAAGGCTCATCTCCACCAGCCCAGAGGAGGGAGCATGGGGGCACAATGGCAAGCAGGGAACTCAAATTAAGGACTCAGGGGAGGGCACACCCTGTCAGGTGTGTTAACCTAACCAGGGCTGTCCCTGGAGAGCCATCAGCCCCATTTGTCCAGACATGACACCCATGACCATGAGTCAGTGCTGGAGCACCTTTTGGCCTGGAGGCTGGAGGTGTAAGTGGCAGGGGTATGGGACATGTAGGGTGCAGGGGAAGAGCATTTTGGGATTGCAAAGGACTTATGGGATGTTTTGGGGAGGAGCCAAAGGCAGGGAAAGGGAGGCATTTAGGTGATTTGGGGAAGAGCAAACATAGCAAAAACAGGGGCAAGGGGATTTAGAAGGCCAGGCATGTGTAAATAGTTGGCTGGTCAGTACATGTGTCTGGCCATGCCCTGTGTAATGGCCGTGATCAGTGCAATCTGTCTTACTTTCTTCTTAAATTACTTTCTAACTCCTTCCTGGGTGAGGGGTGCTCTGTTGTGTGTGCAGGTGTGTCTGTGGGGGCCTAGTGCCAGCAGCTGCAAGTCAGACCATGAGTCGGAGGGGCCAGGGTGCCAGCAACTGGAGGGACTGGCACGAGTGGACTTAAGGGCCAGCCATGGGAGTGGGACCTCGGGTCACTGGGGCCCATGTGTCCATGGTGCCAGGAACTGGAGCAAGTGAGGGTCTGGGCACCGCAGCTGGAGTAGGACTGCAGGCCAGAGGAACCATGTGACTGAGTGCCGGTGGCTGGAGAGACCTGAGTGAATGAAACCACGTGCCAGATATGGGGGTGGGACCAGGGGTCAGAAGCCCATGTGTCTGTAGTGCCAGCAGTTACAGTGAGTGAGCGTTAGTGAAGAGCAAGCTAGGTTAGCCTGCATGTAGGTGAAGTGGCTAGGCTTGTGTGACTCTCTGGGGGGGAGACCAGAGGAGGAGCTGGCTGTTGGGGTGACCAAGTGAGTTTGGCTAGCTGCTGGGGACACTAGGATCTGGGGATCTCTTGAAGGTGAGACTGCTGGTGAATGTGTGGCTCTAAGGGCAAGACCACAGGGGATTGGCTACTCGGAGGCCAGTGGATTCTCAGCAGTCTGGTGTATGTGTGCCTGTGTGCCTCTGAGGGTGTGAGACCATGGTGAGGGGTGGAGGGGGGAACTACTGGGGGAGCAGGACAGTCCCAGTGAGCTCTATGTGTGCATACACGTGTGTGTGCATGCGTACCGGCGACCAGACCCCAGACAGTCTGTACCAGCAACTGGAGTGGGGCAGTGGCGTCAAAGGCATGTATGTCCAGGTGACAGCAATTGTGGAGACTGGGATCCAGGGGACAGCTACTGGGCAGACTGGGGGTCTGAGTCCAGCTGCTGGGGGGATCCACCTTGCATGTATGTGTATATATCCTCACTAGTGGACCTCCATTCTGCTCAGCCAGAGAGGAGAGCAGGGTGAGGCTGTTGATGCTGTTTGTGTTCATGTGTGTGCTGTGTGTCTGTCTGTCTTTGTTGATCTGTTGTCACTGGCTGTGGTGTATGTGTGTGTGTGCGTGCCTGGTAGGAATATGTGCTCAGCCTCACATGTTGTATCTGGGGGCAGATACAACTGCAGCATCGCCTGTTTTGGGCTGCCAGATGCAGCCTGATTTTTTTCCCTGAAGACTCCTTTGGTGCTCTGCCTTTCACCGCCACAGCGTTCACCAGTGGCGAAATCGATCATCACTCAAATCTTTTCAGAGGAAAAGAACAATTACTAAGTAGGATGGAAGGCAAGTGGCTTTCCTTGCAAGAGTATTGTAATACAGTATGGCACTCATTTCTGTAAGTAATATTAGATTATTTAAAATACTTCTTTGGGACCAATTGCATATCAGTTTTTAGTAGTGTTTTAGTTATATAACAGTGAGGCAAATACTCAGAAAAGTGAAAAAAGTAGTGTACTGTTCTTGCAGGCCATCTCTATTTTTTCTGAGAGGATGAAAAATTAATACCTTAATTTCCACTGGAACTGGAGAAATCTGACGTGTCAGTTTCTATGTGATGTGATCTCTGCAAATTGCTCAGCACACCCGTGAAATGGGCACAGAACTGCAATGCAGTATTTCACTCAACAGAAGGTAAATTTAAAATAACAAAACCCACTGAACAAATGGATCAGGAAGCATGCTGCTCTCTGTATTCTGGGGGTACTGCTGGTTTCACAATAATGTCAAAATACTATGTACTGATTCAGATAAACTGCATGCTGTGTTTGTGCTCAGTAGATCTTTGTTTTAAGAAGACAGAGACAACAAATGTGTAAAGGTTGTTTTCCATTTGTTTTGGGGGGGCGGCGTCCTCCTTTTTCTGTGTTGCGTTATTAAGATGGAGACTCGCTTTATTGAAGTTAGGGCACTGGTGCCATCTGGTGGTGGTAATACATTCCCAGAAACGGGAAAAACGACTTGTGGGGAGTTCCACTGAGATGTGAGAAATTGCTGGCATGATGCTAAAAAGAGTACACGGATACATTTGCTGCCTTAACATATAATTATGAGGATGAAATAAGTCTTAAAAGGCTGCACATGGGCTGTTAATCATAACTTGGCTTGCTAAAGCAAGCTTAAATCTTTAACTGTATTTCTTTCTGCTCAACAAAAAGGTTTGTTTCTAGTAGTTTCTTTTATTAAATAGTGCTTTGCAAACACAACATAAAGAATTTTGTTGAAGTTTACAATATCTTAAAACTCAATTTGGAAGAAAAATTTTCTTCTGTTACTGTATTTTGCTAAACCCAGCACAACCTTCTTACTGCTAGTATGTTTGAAGTTACTGTTTCTTTTTTTAAGTGGCTGATACACTAAGTTTGAAAGTAAAAATTCAACAACATAAACCTGACAACAGTTGAAATAAACAACTTTGATATCTGAAGCCAAAGCAACCACAAATATTCTGTTTTCTTTATCCTTACATCTCTTAAAAAAGGTGTCCTGCATCTTAAGGATGTTTACCTGAGGTAATATCCTCATCATTCTTTAGAGTACTGTATAGGCTGTATTGACCTTGTTAGCAATGAAAGTAGGACTATGACTACTTATCCAGTTCTCTTGAAATAAATTTCTGGCTTATAAATATCTTGCCCTGCGATGGAAAGATTTGCAGAAGTGCATGGTACTTTACATTAAGCTGGTGGGTTTTTAAAATTTGTTTCACTTAGCCGTAATTCTTTTGATTTGTTGCAGGTCAGTGTGACATTATTTTAGTAAGTTACCACTAAATAAATTTCCTTGTGGAACAGAGGTCTGTTCAGCCATTAACAAGTTACGTCTTTCTATTGCAATTGATTACAATAACAGGCTGTTTTTATGTTTTAATCCAGCTAGTTGAAGAGGCACAAATTCTGTGTTTGTATTTCTTCGTCATCTCTGGCCTCATGACCATGCAATACTGCCTTCAGTTGCATCGTGCTGAAAGTGTGAATTAGACTTCCCTTTTAACCAGGCTTTAGTTCTCTAGTTACATGGTTATGTTCACAATGTCAGGAGCCTTTTTTGGATCCTATCTTGATAGAATGAGGTGTTTGCCTGCCTGTTCAGCTAATGTAGATTGTGGAATTAGATAGAAACAGCTTTTAAAATTGAAAATATTTAATAGTATTTAAGAATTTAATATTAATATTTAAATAGTTAATTTATCAATATTTATTGGATGTCTTTGAGAATAATTAAACTGGCTGCAATACCAACAACTATCTTTTTTTCTACGGTTTAATTCAGCTCACTGTAGACCTAGGTTTGTCTACTGGGTTTCATCTGCATGCAGCTACTAACAAAAGTATGCAAGGCTTATGCCTGGCATAAGCCAGGCAATCATAAGCATCAGATTTGAAAATTTTCTTTCCCACACTAAGGTTTGGGTCTGAGCAAAGTTCCATTGTTGTAATGTTTTGTTCTTAGAACTGTGACTTTCACTTTAATGACGCTGTCCTTGTGAATTGAGGTATACCTGCTGCTTCTATTCCTGTTGTCATTCAGCTTTCAGTGCTGTATGTACCTTAGTACCTTTCAGGAATTATTCAGCAAACTTAGTAGCATCTGCCACATACAGCTTTTTTTTTTCTCAGGCTCTCTCCACTGTGGGCACTATACTTCTGCTTTTTAATGAAGTAACTTTATTACGCTATATTTCAGCAGAAGAAAAATATATGTGCTTATCCTTTTAAAATAGAGCAAGGTTGTAATGGGTTGTAAATCCTTCAGGCATTCACTTCAGTTCTGGATTTGTACCTGGTAGGAGTAACTTCCTGTTTTGCTTTACAAAGCTAGGTGGTACAAATGAGAATTACAGTTTGATAATCTGTCAAGTTACCAAGAGCAGTCATAGTAGTTGAACAGTCTTTTAAAGAAAATCTGTTTTGGAATATTAGTACTCGTTTCTGACTTGTTAGTGTGCAGGATCAGTAGAGCAATCCACTTGCCTGGTCTCCAACAACTGTCTAGATATAAAAATGAACTGAATTTCCCTGTCTTTAGCTTTTATAGTGCATCACTATCTTTCTGTAACCAGAACATGAAGAATATGGTGGTGATTTAGGACTGACTTGGTTGTTGTTTTTTTTTCTCACAAGTTGAGTGCCACTTTCTTCTTCCAGATGAATCGAAGTGTTACCTTGTCCTCTTCCAGGAGCAGTGAGGGAAGATGTATGACAAATCCTTTTGAAAGACTTACTCAGAAGTTTATGTTGTGATGTGCTCTTGCAATGGTGATGAGCCTCTGACTTGGTTTCTTCAGAAGCAGTGTCATTGACTGCTCTGTTCTCCCCATTTTGCTGCAGAAATATATTTGGGGGGGGGGGGAAAGGAAATGGCTTCTGGAGTTTCTTTTCCTGCCCATATGAGGGGCTTTCCATCCTTGGTGAGGACTCCTTTTGTGCGTTCCAACAGAAGAGCATCTCATGCAACTCTGCATTGCTTTCAGTTAATAGTAATTTTTTCTCTGAATGTAGTCAAAGAAGTTCACAGTGGAATTGCCAAGAGATATTTTTATTTGCATGGTACTGGAGTTCTCGCCTACTGCTATCATTAATATCTTGTTACATCATTGTATTTATAATTCCCTTAGCAATATAACAGCAAAATCAGTAGTTGCTGGCTATGCCTTTGATTTTTCGGAGCAGGAAGACGGAAGTAGTAGTATTCTTTACCTGTCTCCGTAACATCTGAGTATTTCCTGTGTGAATCAACTTAAAAATTGCCGCCTTCTGTCAAGCTAATCTATTCATGTGAGATTATCGTCTGACTAAAGGTGACACAAAGGTCCTTTTTTTTTTTAATAATTTTATTTTGTAAAATAGCTAGAGATTCTGGAAATACGAATTATTTCCTTGAAAAAATTTTTGGAAACTTAAGATACAAAGAGCAGATTACTTGCAAATATAGCCTGAAAACTGAGAATAATACTCATCTGGCTGTGAATCTTCAATCCAAAATATCTTCTTTTCTTACAGACTGATCACTGTCTAGTCCATAGGTTGTAGTTCAAGGTTTCTGCTTATTTATTTGGTTATTTTCCCTGTCATTTCTGAAGATAATGAATTTCTTTTCATTTTGCCATCACATGGTGACAGGTCTACTGGATTTTTGAGTAACTTTCCTTGCTCATCTGTGTCCTTTCATAGGAGACTGTATTACATCTTTTTTTCCCTGAGGATCTAATTCTGACAGTCTCTTCCCCCTTTCTTTTTCTTACTCAGAAATGCCCCTGCCCCACTGTTGTCTTAAATTAATATAGATACTTAGATACTTTTAGGTGAGTTTAGTGAGCTAAGTAGTTCTTCATGGCAGCTGGATTTTGAGGAATTTTGGATGTTAACTTTCAGACTATTTTTCTGTCTTTTCAGGTCTCTGGATGGCAGACTCTGAAAAGAAATGCTGTTTTAAGAGGTATGCCTCATGTAGGCCAAATATTCCTGACTAGTGTATATATAAACGATAAGGCCATACTAAGGAGTCCCTCTGCTGATCCTCTCTGTAAGCCTGCATGAATAATAGTTTTCAGTGCTGAAATCTCTTTGAAAAGTAAAAGCTTGTATGGAGACATTCAGGCTTGTCTTATTGGTGACACAGTTTTAGTAGAGTGCTGCAATACACTGCTTACCTTTTGCTTGATCATCTTAATAGAACACTGCCTTAGTGGATGAAGTATAGCATGAACAAAACCAGCTGACTATCTGACATGTGCATATCCCCTGCCAACCTCTCCTCACTGTGTGTGGGGGGGCTTGTTTGTTTGCTTGGTTTTTAATTGGGAATATAGTCCAGATGCCTTTGTAACTGTCTTCACTCACTTCCTCTTGGTGTTATGTAAGACTTAGCAGACAGTGAGAGGCTGACACCATGCCAGAAGTGTGGTATAAAATAATGTCAGTTGGAACCCAAGATGAAGAAATACTAATCTTTGTGCAAGTGATCATTTTTCCGTGTTAGCTGGATGTTTGGAACATTTTGTGTGTCTGTTTGGGATTTCATGTTCCAGCACTTAAGGAGACTGCCTCTTCTCTCTCCATTGTTGGTATGTTGTTTCTGAATAATTCATTGCTTTACGGCTGTTAGGAAAGCAATCTCTTCAAAATTGAATTGGATAGCTCTTCTATTATGTCTCCCATCCATTTCAGGATTCATAAGTGGCAGATTTTAGGAAAGTAGGCTTTGTTTTGTCTTCCTAAGAGAAAGATTGGTCTAACCCAGTCTTTTCAGGGCTCTTGTATTATTTTTTTTAATCAGGACATCTTCTTTTTTAGGCATGATTCAGGTCTCTGAAACTTCAGAAGGTTTCCTATTTCTCTAAAGCAGTACAGTGCTGATTTGTTTTGTTCTGACTCAAAAATAATTCCTAGTGTAAAGTCCTAAACTTTGGTTAAAAGTGGCTCTTCAGCTATTGACTGAGATTCTGGTGTTGCTGATTGTCATGCTGTGTTTACAAAGGTCATAAAGAAAATGATGCTAAGAATAAGGGAATATCTTACTGTTATTTTCAACACACCTGTGGACAGAAATCAAGAAGATTGTGCTGCACTATTCTTGGAGGTGCACATTTGTAGGATGAGAAGCATTGCACACAAATTGCAACACAGGACATTCCTGTGAGACAGTAGGAGCACTTTTTGCTGGTGAGGGTTGTCAGACCCTGGCACAGGTTGCCTAGAGAGGCCGTGGAATCTCCATTCTTGAAAGTTTTCTGAATGCAGCAGGAAAATTCAATTTAAGTGGGCCTATTTCAAGTGCAAGGTTGGATTAGAGCAGTTTGGAGGTTACTTCCAATCTACTTTATCCTATGAATCTATGTAACCTGCTGAGGGGCCACTTTTTTTGCATTTTACATTTCCTGTAAAAACAGGTGAGGCTCAGGTTGGTGTGTTTTGTTGTGTGTGTGTTTGTTTGTTTTGTGGTGTGTTGCTCGGGAACTGGCTGGGCATCCGTTGGCAGGTGCTGAGCAATTGTGTCATGCATCACTTGCTTTGTATATTCTTCTATTATTTTTTATTATTATTATTATTATTATTTTACTTTATTTCAGTTATTAAACTGTTCTTATCTCAACCCATGAGTTTTCTGACTTTTACTCTTCTGATTCTCTCCTCCA
>NW_008825499.1:1357130-1363279 GCF_000699105.1 Pygoscelis adeliae
GTTTTTTCTTTTTTATTTTTAATAAGGCCCCCTATTGTTACAGGATAACTGTTTTGAAAAATGAGAGGCATTCCAATTTTCTTCTTTTTCTTGAGACTAGAGGACATAGGTTTCAATTGCACAAGATGCAGGCTAAAGTGGAGTTTGACACTGTCAGCTTGCTTACAGACCTTACAAATTGCATTGCTTACTGGAGATTCAAGCCACATAGAAGCTACCAGGTCTGGGCCTCTGCATATGCAGAGAAGAAATCATTCTCTTGTTTTAGCAGCTGCAACATAACAGTGTGGGCCAGGCCTTCTGGAAAAATCTCCTACTGTAGGTTTTGTCTTGTTTTGAAACTGAAATGTCTAATGTCCTGGAAAAACCTGTTCCCGTTCTGCTGCTTCTTCCAATAGTTCCCAATTTCTGTTCTTTAAACATCTAACGAGAGGGTTTTTGTGTCATTCTTGAAAGGTGTATAAAATTTTCATAAGGTCATTTTGGCAGACTTGCACTGGATATTCCACAAGACATGTTTTTTTCCATTTCCAAAAAAGTGCATGCTTTTGTTTCCCATTCAGTTAGTGAAGTATGTATTATCTTTGCAATCTCCTTTTCCTGGCACAATGGGCTTTACCATTTTGTAGTGTTTTTACTTTCTAAATTGTGTGGTTCATTCATTGTTCTCATAATATCATACCCTATCTGAACTGTTTTTTGTTTGTTGCAGGTTTTTTTCTAGTGGCAGTGCTTGTCTCTGCTGTAGTGGGGAAAAATTGTCATGCTTTTTCTAGAAAATAAATAATTTCTTTGCTTCACTTTTCACCATAATACCTTTGGCTCTTCTGCCTCATTAGTGCTTGGATTCAGTCTGTGGTGATTGCCTAGTACCTAGGCAAGTAACTAGAGTTGTATTGATATTGCCTTTTTAAATATCCTTGTAGCATAATTTCTCTTTTGCCTGTCATGAATCATGTTTTCCAGTGTGCTGACTTTCTATTTAACTGGTGGTTTTAAGCCATCTCCTGAACTCTTCTTAAGGAGTGATGTTGAATAGCTCTTCCCCTGTGCCATAGAAATGCACTTACTTCATGCAGTAGCTTCTTTAACGGGAGACATTGTGCACTAACTTCCAAGGGTTTAATATGTGGCTGGCTTTCAGTTGGTTAGAAATAAATCTATAAAATACAATTTGGAAAAGTAATTCAGTTTCCTAGCATAGATTCTGACCTATCTTGTGTACTGCAAAACCAAGTTGTGCTTTCATTCTTCTGTAATAGCTAGTCATTAGCTTAATTAAGAAATCTCAAATACCACAAAATAAGTTTGATTTTTGTGTCATTTACTACTTAGCCATGAGAACTGGAAGTCTTTCTAGTCATTTTTGTATAGGACAATGCAAGCTTTAATGGATGGGTGTTGGATGTGCTTTTCCATAGATTATAATGGAATATAAAGTACTTTTTCAGTGCTGGTATAGTTCAGATTAGTGTGAAAGTTTGCCTTTTGATAGTTCTTGTTGCTTAGTACCGCTTCATTAAATATAGAAAAAGAATATTACAAATGAAATTAAAGATCAGACAACCTTGTTACGATATTTCTATGTGAAATTTAGGGAACATGTGTCACCATTCAAATTCTGAAATGTATTCCAAACTAAGCTAGATGAAAACTAGTATTTGTGAGCCAGTGACAGTAAAGTCACTTTAATGGAAAACAGTGTAATTCGGTGGCTTCTGCAGTTTGGGAACAAAGTGTAATAGGTTGTAAGCCAGTTTAGGCTGCTTTGTTAATTAACTCTAGTGCTGTCAACTTATGGTACAGTACAATTTTTTTCTTTTCAATGTATTTTGAAATATGAAATATAGCTATATTTAAAAGATAACTCTTTGTTAAGGCATACGCTTTGTGTGGTGTTTTCTCTAAGAGCAATTGGGGTTGCTGCAAAAAAAGTTAAATGAGCTGTTTCACTTTTAATTTCTGATTTTTATTCCTTTTAGTGGTGGTTATGCCATCCCTGAGTCTGAAGAGAGAAAAACTTTTGTGTTCACTTTTCTTAGTACAGTAGACTGCAACCCTGCCAATGAGACTATTTTAGTTTGTAATGTGTTCTTTAATTAACTTGAGTTTAAATAAAATGGGATTTCAGAAGGTTTACTTTTCAGATCAATTACTGAGACAGCTTCAAAATTATGCTTTAACCATACTGGCACAAGGTGAACACTTGAAAGTATGGTTAAACCTATCAGCCAAATCAGGCCCAGTTATTTTGACTTTTCAATTATCAAAATGCTTTCAATTCTCCAATTGCTTTGAGGATTTTCTCTCTCCAAATTTTTGTTAAATTTTCCCCATTACTAGGCTGAATGTGATGACTTAGATCAGTAGAGTAGTAGGGTTTCACCTTAAATACAAGTCCCTCGTTTGGTAAAGGAACTTATAAATAGCATGCTAGAAAGACTGTTTTCTGTGCTATTGAAATTTTGACTTGCAAAATAGTGTGGGTTTTACATTTTCACTTTTGTGAAGTCCTTTAAAAGTTAGTGCTATCATTAAGTGTGTGTGCGCATATAAAGTAATGAGAGCCTAAAGGTGTATAAACATATCTGTAGGGTTAATTCTAGTTAATCATTTATTCCCAAATGACTTTTACCTCATCACTACAGCTGTGTTACTTTATGATATGTCTTTTCTGCAGACACCAAAGATGCTAACGAGAAAGATTAAGCTTTGGGACATTAATGCCCATATAACCTGTCGTCTGTGCAATGGATACCTGATTGATGCTACTACTGTAACAGAATGCTTACATACTTGTAAGTAGAAGTATAATTAAGTTAATGAAATTGTTTTTTTTTTAACTTGATGTGCAACATGTTTTAATGGTTTTTAGTTGAAATAAAAAAATCTATTGTGCATCAGCCAAAATAATGTGTGCTTCACTAGACACTGCTTTTTTCTTAACAGATGATTTGCTTTTTTTAACAAAGCAAATGAAGAGAACATTAAAGCTGTACTGCACAAACTTGAAGCCATATGCAATTAGTGGTAACGTATGCATTCAAGAATGCATCTGTCTTCCTGCTAAAGGAATGTGGAATGCCTAGTTCTCTCTTCTGTGACAGTTGATATAGCATATGTTCTCCACCTGGAGCCTTCCAAATGTCTCTTGCTCTCCTGTTCCTCTGCAGAAAGCAGCCATAGTTTATCAATAAAGAATAAGTATATTGTATTGTACCCTAGAAATAAGCTTTTTTCCAAAACACCGTGATGAGGTAGTTGTTTGTTGTTATGTTACTTTGTGAATTTCTAGTTTCACACCAGTGAAGTTTGCCCTAGTACCTTGCAAAGCCTTAGGCTTCAAGAAAACTGAAGGTGTAAGTCCATCCCAGCATCTTTGTTGTTGACATCGTGGGATATGGGAGTGCTTGGGTTTGCAATATTCTGATGGAAACCTTGCATATTAGCACAGTTCCAGCTAAAGATCCGGAAAGATTCCTTCTGAGGAGAAGCACCCTTATAGTCCAAAGTGGTAACTCCAAAACTATTATCTGTCTTGAATCTGTTCTAATCCTTGGTTTCCTTTGCCAAGGTAGGTTTAAAACCATGTTTTAAAATGCTTCTGTCACAGTATTTTACCCTTATTCTGATAAAGCTAGTATGTTGTTTGAATAGCTTGATCCATAGTCCTAAACTTTCTTGGAAGGGAATTATTTGGTGGCACTGGCTTCATCTCCACAAAATGAAAGTTTCAGTGGACTTACTCTTCACCTAAAATGTCCTACAAAGAGGAAATACAATGTACATGATTTGTCAGAGATTGTTTTCCATTGTATTTCATTTAGAAGTTCTGTTCATCAGCTTTAATGAGTTTGTTGTTCTTGTCATGCTTCCATGTCACTTTGGTTATTCTCATGTCCCTTCTGTATCTGTTTCACATTTTAATTTCCATAGTGTTCTTTCTGGAGTATAGAGATCCTTAAGCTAGACTTTACTTAGTTTTGCCCCAAATTCTTTACTGCTGCTATTAACAAGATTATATACAAAACCAGTATTATAACAAGTTAACGTGGCTTACATAAAGCTAGAGGGTCATTTCTCATTGTTCTTTAAAAAAAAAAAAAAAAAAAAAAAAAAAAAAAAAAAAAAAAAAAAAAAAAAAAAAAAACCCAAAAAACAAACCACGAGACCCACAAAAACCCCTTAGCTGACATCGTCTGCACCATTTCTTACATTTGCTTATGGAGGAAACTTTAATCCACAGTGCTTCAGTGCTTGCTTCAAAAGCCAGGGAATGCTCCTTGCTAGTGTACACTGCTTTTTTTTTTTTTTTTTTTTTTGGTGTGTCTCCTTGTGGCTTGTCTCTCCCTTATTTTGGCTGTTTATATTTTCAGAATACTACTTCAGTGTGTGTCCTGTAGAATTACAGGCACACAGCCCCTGTCTTTTTAAAAAACTTCATACATGTTGGCATTGTTTGTATTCTATATGTTAATGCTAATAATATATATCCCTGGAAAAGCATCCTTGCAAAATCTATCCTGAAAGTGCCCTGTCTGTTGAGATAGTGAATTCTCTGCTGAATTATACCACCTTGAAATTTTCTTTCTGTTTCTACTCAGAACTGCACAGTTTTCTTATCTTTTTAATTTTTATCTTAATTTCCTGTCCTTCAGACATTCAGAGACCCTTCACTTCCGTAGTAAATGTAGTTCTTGAGTCCTTTGGTGAGAGTCATTTGGAGGACCAAGGCCAGTCCTTTGGAGGGACAGGGCCGACTTTTTTTGTAAAACAGAATTCAGGGGAAAACAAAACATTTTTTGCTCCCTTTCCTACTTATTTCTCTGCTATATCTTTAGTTGGTTGGTGATAGGCAGGCCTATAAGTCAGTAGATAAAGACTTCATTAGTAGTAACTCAGTGTTAAGTCTTTCCTAGTTTACATCTGTTTCTTGATTAGAAGTCTAGGTTAGCAGATATATGCAGGTCTTGTTAAACTTTTACGTTTGTAATTTGAGTTTCATTAGTTTTTATGTGTGAACGCTGTCCTTGTATGTTATGAAAGGGAAAGCCTCATATGTTATGAAAGGTATTCTTTTGAATGGAGGTTGGAGACTTTAGAAATCCCAGGTAATGGAAGAACTCTAGTAATGCTATTGTTTCAGACACTAGCATTCTAGGCTTCCCATATTGACGGTCCCATACTCCTAGGACTTCCAGTTTCGGGAGAGTTTATTAATCCCAACTTGACCCTGTGAAAAAAGAACCAATCTAGAAGACTGCAGCACCCTCCATAAGCTACCTAGTTGCATTTATTTGGATGCTGTACTTAGACTAATAAACCTGCCAGAACCTGAGCCAACTTGTGACAAGTTCAATTTAGGAGAAGTCAGTATATATATGTATATATGTATATATATACATATATATGTATACCTAGTCCAAACTAGAAGATGTACTGAAATGGGAGGTTGTTTTAGAAGGTATCATAGAATGGTGTGGGATGGAAGGGACCTTTAAAGGTCATGTAGTCCAAAACCCCTACAATGAGCAGGGACATCTTCAGCTAGATCAGGTTGCTCAGAACCTTGTCCAACCTGACCTTGAATGTTTCCAGGGATGGGGCATCTTCAACCTCTCTGGGCAACCTGTGCCAGTGTTTTACCACCCTCATAGTAAAAAATGTCTTCCTTACATCTAGTCTGACTCTGCCCTCTTTTAGTTTAAAACCATTACCCCTTGTCCTATTGTAACAGGCCCTACTAAAAAGTCTGTCCCCACCTTTCTCATAAGCCCTCTTTAAGTACTGATAGGCTGCAATAAGGTCTCCCTGAAGCCTTCTCTTCTCTAGGCTGAACAACCCCAACTCTCTCAGCCTTTCTTCATAGGAGAGGTATTCCATCCCCCTGATCACTTTTGTGGCCCTCCTCTGGACCTGCTCCAATAGGTCCTTGTCTTGTACTGAGGACTGCAGAGCTGGACACAGTACTCCAGGTGGGGTCTCGCCAGAGCAGAGTAGAGGGGCAGAATCACCTCCCGCGACCTGCTGGCCACGCTTCTTTTGATGCAGCCCAGGATATGATTGGCCTTCTGGGCTGCGAGAGCACATTGCTGGCTCATGTCCAGCTTTTCATCCACCAGTACCCCCAAGTCCTTCTCGGCAGGGCT
>NW_008825499.1:1363666-1378657 GCF_000699105.1 Pygoscelis adeliae
AGCTTGTCCAGGTCCCTCTGGATGGCATCCCATCCCTCTGGCATGTCAACCGCACCACTCAGCTTGGTGTCATGTACAAACTTGCTGAGGGTGCACTCGATCCCACTGTCTGTGTCGTTGATGAAGATATTAAACAGTACTGGTCCCAATACGGACCCCTGCGGGACACCACTCGTCACCAATCTCTGTCTGGACATTGAGCTGTTGACCACTACCCTCTGGATGCGACCGTCTAACCAATTCCTCACCCACCAGGCAGTCCACCCACCAAATCCATACCTCTCCAATTTAGAGAGAAGGATGTTGTGGGGGACCTTGTCAAAGGTCTCACAGAAGTCCAGGTAGATGACATCAGTAGCTCTTCCCTTGTCCACTGAGGTAGTCACCCCATCATAGCAGGGCAGTAGGTTAGTCAGGCAGGACTTGCCCTTGGTGAAGCCATGCTGTCTGCCTCGGATCACCTCCCTGTCCTCCATGTGCTTAGCTCTCTCTTCTAGGAGAATCTGTTCTATAATCTTTCCAGGCACAGAGGTGAGGCTGACAGGTCTGTAGTTCCCAGGGTCCTCCTTTCTACCCTTTATAAAAATGGGTGCAATGTTTCCCTTTTCCAGTCACCGGGGACTTCACCTGACTGCCATGACAGTCATGGAGAGTGGCTTTGGTCTGGGATGCATCTCATCAGGTCCCATAGCCTTAGTATGTTCAGGTTCCTCAGGTGGTCTCAAACCTGATCTTCTTTTACAGTGGGATGGACTTTGCTCCCCCAGTCACTGCCTTGAGGTCTGTCCACTCGAGAAGTGTGGGAAGAGAGATTGCCAGTGAAGACTGAGGCAAAAAAGTTGTCGACTAACTCAGCCTTCTCATCGTCTGTTGTTACCAGTTTGCCAGCCTTGTTCATAGTGGGGGTACACTTTCTTTGACCTTTCTTCTCTGGCTGACATACCTATAGAAGCCCTTGTTATTCTTTGTGTCCCTTGCCAAGTTCAGCTCCAGCTGCGCCTTGGCCTTCCTGACCCCCCCCCTGCAGAACAGGGCAATGTCCCTGTACTCTTCCCAGGATACCTGTCCCTGCTTCCACTGTCAGGTTCTGCTTTTATTGATTTGGTAAGACCAGGGCTTGGCTTCACTTTTGCAAATGGATTTACTGCTCTGGCGTTCCACTGGCACAGACTGCTGTGCAAGATCTGTGCTTAGTGTGCAAAGCTATGAGGCTTGGTCTAACCATAACCTCTACCAGCAGCCGTACTGTCATCCTAAGTGTGTAGATACAATGCAGAATGCAAACTTACTACGCTTCATTTGCTGCTGCATAATTTTTTTGGTATTAACAGGTGTTTGTTTAATTGTACTATCATCTTGTCTGAGAGGTAGATGGCACTATAGTTACAGAAATTCTTTCACTTTATGTGATGAGAACAAGTGCATTAATAGCAAGATTAAATGAACTGCTGCTGTTTAAGAAAAAGTTATTCCCCCCCTCTTTTTTTTTTTTTTCCCCTACATTTTGAGTTGTAACTTCACGTGAGTCAGGATATCATGTAGTAGTGTATACTATGACTACTGTTTCTAGGGGCCGGGGGGGGGAAGCGTAAATAGTTTACTTTGAATGAGATACAGATGATTGTGTGTATGCATATGGAAACAGCTCCAAAAGCATGCAGCTTTATAATGAATGACTGCTTTAGCAACTTCTACCAGGACATTTTACAAATACTGAAGGTCTGTGACTATGTAATTTTTTTCTGGTGGAAGTTTAACTGTAGCGTATTCTGTGCAAGTTAGAATTAAAATAGCACCTGGATATCCACCTTCTGAAAGTTTTCTGTTCTTTTAAAAAGTATCGAACTTCGGGATAATTTTTTGTGTTGGGTTCATCGCCGCTGTACACTTTACTTCTGTATGTGGCCATGGTTAAAGCAAATAGGTTTAGTAACTTAATGGCATACAGTTACTGTAATATCATCAGTGCAAGCTGAATGATGCAAGCAATATGATGTTGACCTGCTAGAAACTGCTTTTCTAGTAAATTCCAGAGTGGGGTTGTGTGTTGTACTGCTTGTTAGGAAGACTCTGGCTAGGTACAGATGCCTTAATTCTATTGCATCACTTCCCTGTGTCAAGAATGTTAATGAAAGATACTGGAAACTGTATTCTGCATGATTAGACATCATGCTTACATGATGTAAAAAACAAACTCTGTGTAAATTTCAGTAAGGTGCATTTCTGTGACTGTATAAAAACAAACTTTTTTCATTATGCTTCTTTTATTTCTTTTTAATTATTAATGTCCTTGTTATCAGTCTGCAGAAGCTGCCTAGTGAAATACTTGGAGGAAAACAACACCTGTCCAACCTGTAGAATTGTTATACATCAGAGCCACCCGTTACAGTATATTGGGTAAGTATGAAAGGAAAAGTGCAACTAGCTTCACTCTTAGACTGTTTCAGCCTTTTTAATACAGCACAGCTTTTTCCTAAATTTTCTTACTTGCTTATCAGCATGTTAAACATTTAAAAGGAAGGTTGAAGGTGATTGAGGAGATATGGGATCAAACTTTGCTATGAATTTGCAACTCCTTGACATCAGTTCGGTTCTTCCAGACTTAAAAGCAAGCAAAGTGTGCACTTTACTGTTTAATTTTTGTGTGAGTTTTAATGGGATTTAGTCATTGCTCATTTTGTATGCTTGGGTTGTAAAAGTTAAACAAATGAAACATTTATAGAAATTATACTTTTACAAAATCCTCAAAATAATTAGTCTCAGTTGAACAGTGCTTTTCAGTATCTGACAGAGCAGTAAGAGAAATAATTGTCAGCTTTATCGTTCTGTTAATTTTTCAAAGGTCTGTTTAGTTCATAGGAACAGGTAAGAATATGGCAACAAAAATATTAGACCAGTGGCTTTAATCTCTAGAATGGAACCATCTTGTCCTTTGTTCTATTTTGATCCCTGCACAGAGTGCTCTCACTTTCTGACCTAACATGAATGTGGTGGTGTTCACAGGTTTCCTTTTTTTTTTACTAAGTATTTGGGTTTTTTTCTTTTGTTTTCAGAAAAGACATTCCCTTTCTTTTCCTTCAGTGCTTTCCTTTCATTTTACTAAACTGTAGTAATTTTTGCTGATGCAAATCCATGTGACAGTGTGTTTGCGCTAGTGTTGCATATCAAGTAGTGTTTCACCTACCTTTATGAAGAGTTTCCTTTTGTTTGTGGCAGTTTTCAATGTGCCTTTCTCAGTTCTATAACACCTTCTGAAGCAATGCTTATAGAAAATGAGTCTGATTCCTCTTCACTTTTACAGAAAACTGTCAGATATTCTATATACACTTACATTGCTCAAGCTGATCCTGATTGAGGACCCTGAAACTAGTTATGCCATCTCTGCATTTGAAGAATAATAGTGTGCACTGATAATACGTTACGTGATACACTGATAAGACACTATATGAGTGTATGCTTTGAAGGGACAAGTAGATGCTAATAGGCAAGAACGACTAAATGACACTTAAGACAGCACATTTGTCTTCTGTAAAGCTACAGGAATACACCAGTGCCTTGGTTCAGAAGCTTGTTTTCTGTGCCAAAAAGGCCCAGGAAACAGCATCAAATTGGGAACAGCTAGAAAGGATTTTGCTACTTGGTTTTGGTCATTAAATACACTTCAAAAGAAGTATTTTGCCTGAACTAGTTATAAAATACTGCCCCTTCAAGACTGAAACAGCCTTTGCCCAGCCTAGTTTTGTGTAGATATATATTTTAACAAAGAATTGACAGTCAGGAGTTTCACAGTATGTATTAGAATGTAGATTTGCACTCCTATTCATCTCCCTCTATCTGGAAAATAGGTAAATCAAATGTGTTTCCTGTTTCACATTTCTGAATGCTGTTAAATTCTCACCTCTGATCTAACAGTGATGGCTGATTTACTCATTTATGCTGAAATATTTTTGGAGATGTTCTTGCAGTCTACACGTGATACTTGAAAATCCCAGCCTGTGCAAATGGGGCTACTACTGGTTGAAATGTCATGCATTTTAGACCTAATAATATTTTGATTCTTCTTGTAGTGCTACTTAAAAGATTCTGATGGTTGATTGTAAATCTCTTGTCACCATTTCTGTACTTGTTCACTGGTCTCTACTGCTGTGAAGTGCTCATGTCAGGTGATGAGAAGCCTCAGACTACTCTTGTAAGCCTCTTCTCCTATTTAAGTCAGATTCAGGATTTGGTACTGCAAGCTCTATTGGGGTAATGACCTTGCAGCAGCCAAGACAGACATTTGAAATGTTTCTGATTTTATTTATCAATTGGAATTTAGGGTAATATTTTGTTTCTTTCAGACAGCGACTTATTTTAGACTAAAACAGAATTTTGTCTAGGTGAGCTGGGAATTACAGTTTAGAATCTTAACCAGTCCTGCTGCCTTCCAGTTCCAGTGGGATTATTACCTTTCTTTTATTTGAGCCACACTACCTATACAGGCTTCTGAGCTACATAATGTTGCTCACAGTTAAAATGTTAGCTTTTTAGAGCAAAGTAAAATTTTATTGTTGCGGCCTTTTTCTGTGAGCTGTTTTCTTGCGGTTTTGGTAAAGCCTAGTGAAGATAACTAAATAATCTAGAAATGTGAGAGATGAGTCTGTAGGGGTAAGAAACAGACTATCCTTGATTCTTTTGAAATAAAAATTACTTTACCTCGAAGTTGTCAAAGAATTTTGAGATTATTAGTGACATACTTGCCTTGATGCGGGAGGCCATGTACCATGGGGTGTCATTCTCCACATGTCCAAGACTATTATTCCTCAAACTTATATTTGGTTTCTGTCTTAGCCTGTACTTTTTCATAATTTGTTTCATGTTACTGTCCTCTCTTCTTTGATGTAAATACTGATTTGAGAATTGAAATTCTTAGGTGCATTTAGAGATTTTACATCAAATTAGTACTGGAACTTTTTTAAGATACATGTTTTGAATCAAGATGGTTGACTTCAACTTTTTATTTTGTTTTTTTCTTGCTAGTCATGACAGAACAATGCAAGATATTGTTTACAAACTTGTGCCAGGCCTCCAAGAAGGTAAGTTGTGGTATGACCTTTTTAGGAGGTTGTTTTCAACGTACTTCTTTAATGCTAAAAAAAAAAAAAAGTTTCAGATGATGAAAATGCAGGGGGGAGAACTGAGTGAAAATACAGTGGAAAACCGTATTCCTTCATTTGTGTCATTTCTAGTGATTAATTTCATACCTGTACTAGCAGCAATTGGGGGAGGTGGTGGTGGGAGGGAAGATGGGATGTTTCTTCAAGAAGTAGTATTATGTAAAGCAGAATAGTAGTTCAGCTTTTGAATGTTGGCACACTGTAACTCTCATTTGTTCTTGTTAAACTGTGTACTTAAACCTGTTGTGCCAGCTTTCAAGAATTCTCAGATGTAGAATGTAATGCAGAACAGCTTTTAGTTTCAGTGAAGTTTCTGCTACTGTCAGTCCCTTCCTAGCAGGTAACTTTCAATTTGTGTTTTAATAATCCTCTTTGAGACTGAATCTGTTCAACTAAAGAAGTACTTTATAGTAACTTTTTGTTACTATAAAGTAACAAAAGTAATTTTTGCTCAGTAATTTTTTGTCTTAATGTATGTTACAACTTTCATTTAAATGAGTATTTTAATTCATTTAAGCTGCAAAACCAGAGCATTCTCAAACATCAATAAGGTTAAATAAACAATTTAAAAATTAGCATATTGAAAATCAGAACTATAAATAAAAAACAATGGTTTGACTGAAATATTGTGGGAGGGATTAAAAATAACCTTATTTTGAATACTATGTCATTCTAATAGGAATGCTGTAATAGTAGCTATACAGGTGACTTTGTAGTAGTCCAACTCTGAAAAATACAGGCATGACTTGATACAATACCAAAGATAGAAGAGTAGTAAATACTGACAATACCGCTACTTGTTGGTAAGCCTGTTTCACTTAAGAGGGAAGGGATTTGGAATCACTTCGTAAATATTGCATTAGAACTTTATTACAGGGATTAATATTTACAATTTTAAACAGCGGAAATGAAAAAGCAAAGGGAGTTTTATCACAAACTGGGCATGGAAGTTCCAGGGGACATCAAAGGGGAGACATGTTCTACAAAACAGCACCTAGATTCCCATCGAAATGGTAAATGGTCCTTTATTTATTCTGTCTTGGGTGGGTGACGGCTAGTAAATTGATGAACAGGCCTGTTGGAGGTATGTACCTAGTTGGTTTATTGCAGTCACAATTGTTTTATAACACTGGACAATACAGTGAGTGTAGGATTGTTGCTTTGTCCCTTATTTGTGCACAGAATCTTCCACCCCCCACCCCCACCCCCCCTCTGGTCATAGCATATTACTCCTGGTGAAGGAGATCTCCATAGTAGTGCCTACATGGGGACTCTCTGAAATTATCCAGCTTTTGGGCTGCTAACAGTTGAACTGAAGGTTGTGCTCTGTATGTATTCCTCTCTTTCATGCATGGGCTGTTGGCAACTAGTGTTGCCTAAGCAGATAAACACAACTTGGGAAAAGCAAAGTTTATTCTATACTGCAGTCCTGAGCTGTGCTGTTTTAGTCATATTAGCATTACAAGCTGCTGCTGAGTGTTATCCCATATATCTGGTTTCTTATCTAAGGTGAAACTAAAACAGATGAAAGTTCAAACAAAGAAACTTCTGAGGAAAAACAGGAAGAAGATAATGACTACCACCGAAGTGACGAACAGGTGAACTCAACATGTTTTAGTTTTATCTTGTATTTTAGCTTCAGTGCTTTCTTTGGTAAGCTAACAGGGAAGAAAAATAACTATTTCAAGCTACTTTTTCTGTCCTCCAATACAAACAAGATGCAGTGTTCCCCAATGCTTTTGTGTAAGCACAAGTTTCGTCTTTGGGTTTTGGCAGGAATGGAGATTATTTAATGTAAAGACACTTGCATTAAGATTTGATAGTTCTGACTGTTTATGAGTTTCCAAAGTATTTATTTGCTTTCAAAACAAATTCAGGTTATTTGGCCCCCCTTCTGAAGGAGCGTATGCCAGTGTTATTGTGATACATTGAGCTGAATGTGTATCAATAATTATGAATAAAACCTTTTGCACTTTAACTTACTATTTATTTTGTTTTAAACCTCTAGTACTATGACAGTGTTAGCCCTATACCATAAAAATAGTATGAAAGCCAGGAAGTTTACCATTAAGTTTTAAACACAAAGTTTGAAAGTGAAATCTCTTTTTGGGATAAACAAGCCATCCCTTTTATGTTTTCCTGTCACATGTATCCAGAGTAAATTAAACTTGGGTTAATTTTTTTTTTTTCAATTATAGTGTAAGGGAACTTTCAGAGGAATTGTACTTAGTAGTAGATGCTCTTAGTGCATAAAGTAAATCTTCACAGAGAACTTAGACTAAGTAATGAATAGCTGGATGAGAAAAGAAGTGAGAATTGAAGCATAGAAATTAGAGACACCTTTTGGAGGGATAATCTTTAGAATTTTAAAAATTTATGTCATTTGTATCCATTCTTTTTAAACTTTAAATTCTCTTTTAAACATGTGTTTAAAATTCTCTTTTAAACCGGATTTAGCAGTTGCATTGAAAGCAAGAAGTTACGTTAGAAGCAATCATTAAAAATTGGTAATGGTATTCTTACTGTTTATCTAACTCTAGCTTTTGACATAGGGTCCTCTTGAGTTATTGGCAGCCTATGAATTTGAACTGGAGCAGCCTTGTTCCAACACCAAAAATTCTTTCTTGAACTTTTTTGTCCAGATCTGTTTTGGTTGCAGTAGTGCTTATCACTAAATTGACAAGATATTAGAAAATGTTTTCATTAATAGGACTACAGGCATTTCAGTTTAAGGAATACTAGTACTGTGTTTTTTCACTTTGTTGTATTAATAAAAACTGCATATGGAATACATAATGAGGGCTGTAGAAAATTTTTCCAGCCAATCGTGACTGTTTGTTTTTTCCTGAAGGTAAGCATCTGCTTGGAATGCAATAGCAGCAAATTGCGTGGATTGAAACGAAAATGGATTCGCTGCTCAGCACAAGCAACAGTCTTGCATCTGAAGAAGTTCATTGCCAAAAAACTTAATCTTTCTTCTTTTAATGAGGTAATATTTTAATTTTTTAAATGATTTTGCAGATAAAAAAATCTTACAAAAAAGTGTGGGATTGTTCCTTTGCAAAGGAATGTTTTTAGTCTGATCTGATTTTCAGAAAACAGAAGCATACACAGTTTCTTGAATTACCTGTTACGTAGCCATTTTCTTGTCCTTTCTTGGGTCTATACAGGACTTGCCACTTAGTTTGCAGTGCATCTTTTCATGTCCATATATAAATAGTTGAGCTAAAAGGCTTGTTTATGTGCTTCCACATGCATTGAAATGGACTCTGGCAAGGTGCTTTGTTTGACAGCTTGTAGTCAGGTATACCTCACCCTTTCAGAGATTTCACACTCAGTGCAGGGGACAGGCAGTAACAGACACTTTAACACTACTGAAGCCCAGCTTAAGAGAAAGCAGCACAAATATTTTGTTCCTTTCTGTGCTCTCAGTGAAGCTCAACCCGAAGTTGCTGCCTACCGTGAGCAGAGTGTTATCAGAAACCTACTTTTCCCTCCCTTTGCACGGAATACTTGGAATCATGGGAAGAATTTATGGTAAAAGGTACAGAAAGAAAGGCAATTCTTTGCACTTCTCCTAGTTCAGGTTCAAAATTAACAGTGGTGAACATATGAATGCAGCCTCTGTTTACCACTTTGCTGGGTCTTGGTCACAGTCTCTAGACATCTCAATTGACTCTCAGCTTGACATCTCCCAACCCCACATTATGTCACTGATTCACTGAATTTCACTAAGACTTTTCATTCAAATCAAATCATCTGCTTTCCAGTCCAATGTGTCAACACCTTTCTGCTCAAACTTTTCAACAGCCAATTTGCATCTGTATCACTCTTCCTTCCTAGCTTCTGTACACTTCAAACCAACACTGTCTTATGGCTGGAGTATGTCCCCAAGCTCTGCTAGTCTTCCTGAAACAAAACTGTATCTCCTATCTTGTCCTCAGCTGGCTTGGAAGTGGTTGACTCCTGGCTGTAGCCCAGCAGTGACATAGCTACCATCACTGTTCAAAAGGGGATTTTTTTGTGTGTGTGTTTTTGCCCTCCATTCCACTGTGCCAGTCTGTGTTTTAACAACCTGCTTGGCTTTTACTGAAGGAATGAACTTTCAGAAGTACTGTTTATTACTTTGCCATCCCTCCCTACCTTCTTAAAGAGCACATAAATTGTGGTGTAATCACTGTACCAGTACCAGGTCGTGGGTACATAGTAGAAGGATTTAAGCTTGTGGGCACTTGGTTGATTGCTGTGACTATTGCAGGTTTGAGTTACTGCCAGTTAGATAAGCGATGTAAGTGGACTGCATGCACATTCAGGCCTTTCTGGGTTGTGTGGTAAAGTGTTGTTAGTATAAGCCACCTTGGTGGATCTTACTGTTTTCATGCATGTTCTCTGTTTTAGTTCACATTCAGCTATTGTAGTTCAGCTGATAAGCAGTCATATGATCCTCATGTTTTTATGTTTATATCCTCACTGTTTCTAATATCAAGATCTTTCAACACTGAGATAGAAAAGTAAAAATAGCTATTGAGTATCTCCAAAAACCCCATAAATATAGTATATGAGGGAGGTGGCAGACAGTTTTTTTTAAAAAAGTGTATCCTTATAGCAGAAAGCCACCTGGCTGGTGTTAGGTAAAAAATGTTCACAGTATGTTAAATAACAGAGCTGTCTTTGAGATTTGTGAATTCTGTCTCCTTGATCATTTTATTGGGCCTTTTTAAAAGCATGTAAAGCTTTCAGGAAAGGGCATTAGTACTCCTTGGGAAGCTAAATCAAACAGTTAAGTCCCCTTCACACAGTATTTCTTAGGTGGGCACAGACACGGTCTTTCAGCACTTTATGTTGAGAAAAGACACTATCTTTTCTTTCCTGGTACTATTTTTGTCTGCAGAGCAACTGCAAGATGAAAGGTTCCAGTGTCTTCAGAGAAAAAAAAAATCTTGTCAAACATTTGTAGTATGATCTGAAATATGTTGTTTCATGTACTGTGTCTCAATGAATTAACTGTCGTCTTTGTTTTGTCAGCTGGACATATTATGCAATGAAGAGATTCTTGGCAAGGACCACACGCTCAAGTTTGTAGTTGTTACTAGATGGAGATTTAAGGTATGACACAGTGGTTCCAAGTAAATCATGAAGTGGCCAAATAAAATGTTTATAAAATAGGCATCATTTGGAACTACACTGCAGGAACTGTATCTTGATAAAAAGATACTTTAATAAATGTCTAATACAGCATCCTTAAACACCAAGTATTAATTTTGTTTCAAAAAAAAAGAAAGAAAGGGAAATTAAGTATTAATTGCAAGGGAAAAGGGAACACTGCATCAACTGTCCAATTGTTATCAAGTCTGGCAAAGGAGGTGGAAGCTGCAAGAAAGTATTATTTTTAGCTATTTCAGGTAAAACTGTTCTTAATCCACATAGATAGGGAAATGGATTGTGATGCAGAAAAGGCAGAAGTTTTCAGCATAGTTCTCTTCTGTAGCTCAAGAAGGCTCTTTTACTTCTAAAGGAGAGGCAGTAATGCAACGCTTGTCTGCCTTAGTTCTAAGGAAACTTCTAGCAGCATTTAGTAGGCATAAACAAGGCTGGTTAAAAATGTTTGAGTACATCTTTGACTTGCTTATTGTGGTTTCTTTAAACAACTTTGAAACTCAATAATAAACAGTGGGGCATTCATTCTCAGTATTATCACATTAATAATGGCAACTCAAGTGAAATAGGTGTAAGAATGAATTGCAAAGTTGAACACTTAGGAGGCAAGTCACACCTACAGAGTCAGTGTATGTGTATTTGGGGATATTTGAACTAGGAGTTAGTATTCATAGCGGACAAGCAACACAGTCTGAGCTTACAGTGTACACTGAGGTAGAACCACTTGATGGCTTTGGATGCCTATCTAGAAGAGGTGCAGGTGGGAGTAGGGAAGTGTTTTTCTGTCTTTGTGTAGAAAAATAATTGATTTGCGTAAGAGTCATGGGATAGAAGTCAATGTTTAGTCTTTGAAATGCAGAGAGGTCACTAGTAGAATCCTACTGGAATCTGTTTTGTGTGATATGCCTGAATGACCTGGAAAGGGATTTGAGTAGTGCAGTAACAGTGCACTGACAACATTGTGGTTATTTAGGATAGTGAAGACAGATTGATGACAAAGGTTTGAGGCAGGCCTTTACAGTTCTGAGTGACAGGTGATTAATGAGCACCTTAAGTTCAATGTAGGTAAATATAAAAGGATACAAAACAAATGTTAGGGATTTGGTGGGGGGGAGGGGTGTGTGTGTGGAAGAGAACCAAACGAGCATCAAATTGATGTGCCTTTGTACAAGTCTACTATTCATTTTTATCATGGAAATCTGTGTGTCACTTTCCACGTGAGTCATGTGGAAAAGGGAATGTAAACTGCCTTCTCAAGTGAAAGAGGTGGGGGATGTAAAATGAAACTAGGGGGTGGGAGGTCCAGAACAAACAAGAGGAAGCAATTCTTTACATGAGACACAGTACTCCTTGGTGCAGGATGTTGTGGATGTTAGAAATTTACCTGTTCATAAAAAAGCAATGGATACATTCACATGGATGCTGTTAAATATGAAGTACCACATGCTCTTATGTACTTTCTAGGTATCTGCATTTCTCCCTTACTGGGAATGGGTTTTCCAAGTTAAACAGACCTGGTAGAACTAATCTTAAGATGATCAGCTCCTGAAACAAAAAGGAAAGGATTCTTCATCTGTTGTTTGAGCCTGATATCTGTTTATCTTCACAGATAAAATTGCATCTTGTCTTTGTGAAATTGCATCTTGTCTGTGAAATTTTGACAGGTCAGATAGCTACTCTGATAGTTCATTTAAGCTTCAGTTTATGAAACAAAGTTTTGCCTACTGAACAGATTAGTTCTGGTTTTGTTTCTTAACTTATCTGATATTTCTGTCTTGCAGAAAGCACCTCTACTGCTACATTACAGACCCAAAATGGACTTGTTGTAAGAGAACTTTATTGTCCTTCTGGACAGAGTTTTTTGCAGAGACTATCATCTGGCACCTTCTTAGTGCATCACTAATCACATGACACAAACCAGCCGAATAAGTTTGGAAGACTGTAGTGCTTTCATAGCAGACTGTCCTTCTGAATATTTCTTCTAGGGATGTGTTACCTAGACTTCTGGACAGAAAATATTTATACTTTTTTTTGTACGGAAGAAAGTCACAACTCAACAAGACACTACCAGCACTAAGTTTACAGATACTGAAAACACTTCACAGTTCCATGTAGCTCAGCCTGATTTATCTCTTACAGTTACACAGAAATAAGTTAGAATATTGTGGGATGATTTTAAAATGTTGCTTTTGACACCAAGTTGCATTTAGTTACTTTTCACATTCTGAATCTTTAAAAACTATATTTTTGCAAAGTGTTACTGTCTTATATAGTATGCCTGATTGCATTGGCTTTATTCAAGTTGTTCTGTAGAGCATTGAACATACCTAATGATATAGTGACTGGTGATAATTTATTATGCTGCATTGAAAACTTCTGGAAATCTGGGAAACCAATAAGTTTGTCATTTTTTTTCCCAGTTACTGCTCTCCCTCACTTTGTGTTTTAGTAAAGTTTTGATACTCCCCTATGCATGTTGATTTGGTAAGATTAATATAAATAATTTCAGTTGATTTTAATGTGCCCTGATATTTTGCTGTGGCATAAATTGTGCCACATAATGACAAATACTCAGAAGTCCTAGATTTGTGAACTTTTTTAAAAATAAACATTTCTTATGTAGTCGTGGCTTGCAGAAATCAGTTTTTAATTTAGAGAGAATTTGCTCTCACTAGCTATTGAAACGCTGGCTCTTGGGCAACTTTGGGTGATATTGCAGTTTTCACTTCACTGATTAAAATTCCTCAGATCATTATGAGCAGTTTTATGTTTCCTTTACCTGTCCATAGCATTTTGTTTAGCGCAATTCCTAGCTGTCTTCGGCGGGGGGGGGAGGGGAGCGGCGGGTGTCAGACAAGATTATTTTAGCACCTTCTGGCCTTAACTGATAATTTTGCTTGCATCAGCGCTAACAGATGCAAGGTAATACACATGCATGTATATATGTGTGCATACATCTATACACACGTATAACTGTATATTTTATAGAATGCTCCCTCAGTAGCACTTAGGGTTCAATGCACTGTTTGTAAGGCTTTTTGAAATAGTTGGCTTTTTTAAAAACAGTAGTTGAAAGTGATTTCTGCAAGCTGTATACAGTATAGCATATACAGTATGATTGTGAGAGTATTTGTCTGGCACAGGTGTCAAGTCACTGAAAACAGGTTATGCCATATTATTGGCAGCTGGAAATAGTTAACCTTCTAATTTTTGGAAGAGTTTTCCAGTCAGCTGAAAATGCTATTTGTTATTCCTGTTATTCTTTGATAAATTGTCTTTGGATAAGAAAACAAGTTTGCCTGTAACTACCCTGCTTTCTCTAGCTGTGCTCCTTTCCTTCTTCTGCTAGAAAGTATTACTTGTTACTGGATAACAGGAAGCTGATACTGCAAAAGGTTTATCCAAGCATTTTAAATCCTCTTCTTGAGTTTTCAAAGCACCACATTCCTCAGCATGTGTCCCATAATTTCCTTCTTTGGAGTCTTCAGTCCTCCTTTTTTAGCTCTGCTGCTGCAGAATGGATGCTCCAACTTGTGTCAATTTGTGTTTACCTTTGAAAGCAGGGTTCCTCATTTTTAATTACAGTCACAGATGTGAATGGGAAGGAAATCAAAAAGTATGCGAGCAGAGAATGAAAGGGAGCCTACTGAACTGTGGAGATGGAAAGGAGAGCCACACAAAGGCCGAAAAGTGCTGCTGTCCTTGCAGATGAGGGTATAGGATAGCTGCATTTGAACGTTTGGGTTAGGCAGAACTCCGCATCTGGGCTGGGTGGCTGGGTTTGGGGGTGGGTGGGGGTGTGCATGCATATGAGCAATGGAACTGAACTTGGCTCTGGTTTTGTCTCACTGTTTGTGGATTCAGATATATGTATTTTAGGTTTTTTTCTGTCTTTAACATTACTTGAACTGGCAGAAGAGAACAAATGAGATCATGGGTCTACCATTTTTATAATCTTTTCATGCAGGTGGTATGGATGTGTACGCAAACTGACATACTGGGCCTTTCTGGAGCTGTTTATGTGGTTGTTACTGTCCTAGTGTAAATAAGGGACTGGCTCTAGCCAGTGAGAGTATGAACAGGGCTGTAAGTGTCCACCCTCTGTGCACCCTGAGTATACAGACACTGGCTGTACCTGATGTAGACGTAATATTAAAGCCACCAGACAGCATTCTGATTAACCACCTTAATGGGGATATATATATACATAAATATATATATATGTGAGATCAGTCTACCTCAGAATGTGTGTACTGAAGAAACTTTTTGTATGACTAGATACTGATGCAGTGCTGTTAAAGTACATTGGGATTTTAGTACTTTCCTGCGTACTTGTGCAACTGAGAAATTAGTTATAAACATGCAAATTCAGAAGCCTTTCAAATCTATCTCTTGCTGTAACACTCTACAGTACAGAACATATATTTATAAGTTTATAACCATCTTTAGAATCACTTGAATTTGTTATGGTGCTATCAATATATTGAAAACTCTGTTTATACCTATATGGATACATGAATTCAAGCCAGTATAAATACCTACAGCTGGTTTTTTGCTCATAATTGTGTGTAACTGCTTTTGCAATGTGTTTAATCTGATAAAAACTCACCAGTAAAAAGAAAAAAAAAACAAATACAAACCCACCCAGTTATTTTTCTAAATCATATGTCACAACATC
>NW_008825499.1:1378671-1400451 GCF_000699105.1 Pygoscelis adeliae
AGGGAACTGTGTGACTGTCTGGACTGTACGTTTATTTCCTTTAGCCTTACTGAAAGACTACAATGCAATTGAATTGAGGTCAGAGGGAGGTCTCCTTTTGGTCAGAGCCTTGTTGCACTTCTGTGAAGCTTAAGAGACAGTTAATTTATATCAAGATTATGTTGGGTAAAATAACCCTGATACCGTTCAAAGTTGGACTAAAAGTTGAATTCAGCATAGATATCTCTTAGTCCTAGTGAGATCATGTGAGTTTATTTGGCTTTCGTGAAGATGCCATTACTGTGAAGTAGTTTTCACAATTGCTTACGCTGGTAAATAATTGCAGTAAAGAAGTATCTTGTTGCATTATCCTCAGCAGCAATGAGACTGATGAATCACCCAGGCTCAGAGTCTCATTAAATATAGTTTCATTAAAAATAGAGAATTCAGATAGAATATATAATATTGAATTTAAATAAGATTTGGGGTTTTAAATTTTAACTTTATAAAATTATTTATTCTATTTTAAGCCTTCTGTCTTATTTTACCATCCAAGTATTTTTGGTTTCAGTGGTCCAGCTTTATTTACGGGCATATAAAATGAAATTGTAAGATGTTTTTACAAGCTTCTTCCTTTTACATTGAGTTTGAGTAGCTTTTATTTGTATGTTTTTGTTTTGTATGGATAAAGAGCATTACTTATGCTTTTGTGCAATAGGTTTGAAACATGCATTTATTAGACATATGTTTAAATTGTAAATGTAGCATCTACTTACCGTTAAATTTAAAAGGAATGTAGATGGCTTTTCTCACTTGTTCAAATGGAGTTTTATTTGGGGCTATTACTTGGGGGGGTTGTTTTTTGATTTGTTCCTTTTTTTATTTTAAGAGTGAAGTGTGGGATTTCAATTTGTGTAAGTACAAGAGCTATCTGTCAGCAATATTTCAAAATAAATGACCTTGCAAGAAACCTTAATGTGAATTGTGGAAGCAATCAGCAAGACTTGCAGCCTATCTGAAAATGTTTTGTGCCATTGTTATGTCTGGTATATTTGTGTACCATCAAACCTGGGAATATTTATTTTTATTAGTTGTGCAATACTATACACAACACTATCACCTCTGGGGATATGGGACCATAAAAAATATCAGACTACAACTATGATGGTGCTATTTTTTTCCAATAGGCTATGAGCCTTTGAAAGCTTATCTGGCTCTTAATGTCTTTATAACAACATAGTCCTAGGAGATTCATTGAGGTTTTTTTCTACTGGATGACAAATATAACCATACAACTAGCCTATTTTACAGCATTATGCATCTTACCATTGAGCTAAATATAATAGGAAAAAGCCAAACAGTCTGTACATCACATCAGTGAGATGAATCTTAATAAGTACCTAAAATGCATTTTGTACAGAAGGCTTGACTGTACAGAAAAATCAAGTTTCTGTATTTCCTCAGGTAATCACTTCAGATTGGAAATGTTAATGCAACCTACACTTCAGTTAGTCTGCATAAAGTTGATAACAGGGCAAAAAAATTGTCCCATACACTAGAATCTCTCCGTAAGATATAATTAACTGTAACTAAGGTCTTGAGATCTGTTGTTGAAGTAAAAAGTTGCAGAGAGAACAACATTAAGGAACCTGGAACAATGCTTCAATCTCCGCTTTAATCAAAACTTGCAACAATGCTTCAATCTCCGCTTTAATCAAAACTTGCGATCAGTACAAACACTTTCTAGAAACTTGAGTCTTGTGGCAAGTCAACAGGAATGTTTTACTGTGGAGTAATGGTTTATTTACATACAAATTAAAGCTCTGGTCCTGCTATTTGATCCATGTTTGATCATCCTTAGGGCTTCTTGGAAACCTGTCAAAGCCACAATGATTTGTCCAGATCCTAGTGGTAGGGTAGGAACTAAATGTCCAATTCTATGAACACTTGTATTGGTAACTTTACTAAGTGGTAACTTTACTAAGTGGTAACTTTACTAAGTGGTAACTTTACTAATAACCTTGATGGTTCCACAGACACCAGTGGGATCATTCACACGAATGGTTAGGTGTTGCTGAAGGAAGGAGCCCTGATTTTTGAATACTTATGTTCCAGTATTTTTTATTTTTATTTGAAACTCAAAGCATTGGTTTAATGGAATATTGAATTCAAGTGACTTATCTGGACAAAAGGGGAGTTTGTTCTTTCATTCTGCAACAAGATTATTTTACGGTTAAGGGACACAAGCCAGTGCAACCACTAAGCCTTTATCCTCATATGTGGCATAATAAAGATTCTGGAACTGTCACAGTGTAAGACCATATTTTTGGCTTAGCTTCATTTGAAAGTTTACAATTTTTTATGCTTTGTGTTGCTGTGTAATTTTTGTACTATTGGTGGCTGGTTTTGTCTGAATAAGCCTTTTGGGATTATTGCTTAATGTTTTGATTTTATGATAGTGAAGCTTGTATCCAGTGTTTTGCCAATTAATATTATATGCTTGTTAATAAAAGCAGAGAAACTAACTGAAATACTGTCAGGCTGGAAGTTATTGTCCCATTTTTCCCTAAGAACATAAGGAACTAGCTGTCATAATATAGCACTGAACAAACAGCGTGACTGAAACAATGGTGGTGTGCTTTGTCATAATCAGCCTTTTAATCAAAACACAAGCATGGCCCAAAGTATTACCTCACTGCACAAAATGGCAATACGTCTGTGACAAGTGTGTGGCAAGTAACTGCCAGTTAGGAAATGAAATGGCTTCAGCTACAAAGAGGAAAAACACAGCTGCCCTGATGTCTTTATATATCTATGGATAGAAAGGTACTTACCCGACCTGTATGCGTTACTTTCCATCTTACCCTTACCTGGTGATGGTGATGTGCAGGGACCGACTGCAGCGTTCTGGAACACAGACATTTACTTAGACAAATGCCAAATTGAAAAGCGTATCTACACACATTTTATTTTATTTTATTTATTTTACTTTGGTGAGCTGCTAGGGGAAAAAAGTTATCTTACTTATGGGAAGTTTTGATTAATGAACTGAATATGTTTTGCTTTTGAAAGAATTGGTCTATTGTGGTATTTGGCAAACATTGGTGCTTGCCCTCTTCGTAACTTCAAGAGCTTTTTTTCCTTCAAGATCCTTGAGATTTATTTTAATACCTGAACAGATCAAAGGTATGGGGGAATTTTTAGGTAAAATTAATAGAAATGCCTACAATAAAATACAGTAAAGCTGCAAAGCAGATGCTACAATAGTTGAATTTCTTGCAGTATCGACATGCAGTAATGCAAATTTATAGCTTGTGAACTGCTCTATACATACTGAGAGGGCAGGAAAGGCTTTTATTCCCGCTATTGGCTTGTTAGGAACTGCCAACACCTATGGGCTAGTTTGAAGTCGGGTTTATTCATACACGTATTTCTTATTTGCACTGATAGTATCAATGTATAATTGTCCTGAGGAAATGAGGCATTTGCCACTTACTAGCTTCATTGAAATACCAGCATGAGAGACTTAGCGCAGAAAGATCCCTTTGCCTGTGTATAGTCACTTAAAAGTGAATAAATGTTAGCACTAATTGAGCAAGGATTACATTTTGTAAATCTTCCAAGCTCTCATTATTAGTGGTTCTAACACTTCCCTGAACTTTGTACTACTGGTTCCTTCCATCTATTTGTGAACTAACCAGCAATGGGCCTGACTCAGCCTGCTTCTTTCCTTCTTGCATTTTCAGCAACTATTGCAGGAGTCTAGACGAGATGGGCTCGAACGGAGGGGTTCTGTTCATGGGAGTGTGATTACAGATTTTTCTGACCTCTGTAAACGCTGAAGGGTTAGCTAAGAGATGACAGAAGCTTTCTTCTATGCAAGCAGAAGTACATAGTCACTTAGTGCAGTACACAAGTTGTGGTCTCTTTAATTGGCACATATATCATGAAGAAATTGCTTAGGTTTTCAGGAAGAATGACTTGCATGTATACCTCACTTCAGGAATGATTGAAGTACCACCATCAACATCTGTCGTGAATGTGACCTTTGAAATGGCTCTGGCAAAAATCCTTTTGTAAGAACGTTTTGTATTGTCCCATGTAAAGTATACTTGTAGAAATTCAGACTGTTCTCTGGCTTTGATTTGGACAGAAAAAATAACTCTTTGACATTTTATCTTTTATTACCATTACTTTGTGTTAGTCTGAAATGAGTCATTTAAAACTAGACTGCAAATCATTGTGGAAAACCTAAACAACAGAAATACATGATGGAACTGAACTAACTCCCCTCATCAACTGAACATGGTGCTAATCTAATAAATAAGAGTAAAAACAAGTCCAGTTTGACTGAAATTCCCAAGCGTCACAACAAGGAATTATGCTAATAGTCATGTTAGCTAGCCCTGAAAGCATAAACCTGCCCTGCAGTTAATAGCAGCCAACTGCATTTTTTCCCCAGAGGTAATTCAACATGAGAAAGCTCTAACTGGTATTTCTTATTTCATATGTAACTGATATTTTCTTATTCCACTGATTGAATATTCTGCTATAAAAATCAGTACTTACAAGTGGAATACCTCTTTTTGTGCAATAACTTCCTTGGGGTTTCCTTGATTATTTTTTCTGACTGCTCCAATCTCCATTTTAATTTAATATGTGCACTTAAGATAGATCAACTCAGCTGTTTAAACCCTGGTGTAGACATAGTCACTCAGGATTAAATTGATCTCAACTCAGTTAAGCTTAATCCAGTACCACATCTGAATAAGTGTCTGAATAGAGGTATAATGCAATGTTACTCTCTATGCACCTTTATGTAAAAAGCCCCCATGTGTCTTTAACTTCTAACATGGACATCATTTAGCCTTTTCTTTTCTTGAATTTTTTTTTTTTCAAGCTTGCTTTTGGTTAGCTTTTCTGTGAGAAACTCAAGCAGTGGCCTGGCCTTAGTGGACAAAAATGGGCACTAAGAGTACTCTGAGAGATTCCCCTACCAAGAGTAAGATGTGGGCCACATCTATCTAAACATGTCTAGTCTTTCACAGGACAATATTCTTGGACGTGTACTGTCATTGTGTAGAGACATTGTATTGATGGGGTTGAATTAGACATGTCTGTGTTTCCTATGTTGTGTGTAATGATTGTATGTTTATGTATCCAAACGTATCCGTGAAAATAAGAACAGAACAAAAATCCAAGCAGCTGGCTTCAATAGGAAGGCTGACTGGGTGGTTTCCGTGAAAGGATGCTGCCCTTACAGCCTTGCCTCTTGCTTTCTGCCTCTGCCTATAGCATGTGATAGTCTTTTGCACACCTGAGGGGAGGGAAGGGAGGCTTCATTTTCATGAAAGTCTTTAAGGCTATTTATTTATTTATTTCCTCCTTTGATGCAAAGCTCACCATCCCTTGCCTGAATTTTGACTCCTTCATTCAAGAGAACACAAAGCCTTTGATTCTGGATGCCCTAAGGCTGCACCATGTGAAGGTCTCCATTGCTATTGTGAAAAATGCTGACTGTTGATGTGGCAAATAATGTCTCTGCTTCTGGGCTGTTCTGCTAGTGCTCAGCAGGCTGCAGAGCAAAGTTTCTGCTTTGGTACATTTCATAATACAATATATTCTCTAAATGCTTTTGTTTTCCCACTTAAGCAATGTCTTTGTAAACAGCTGCAATGGATTGTGACAGCATTACTTGGATTATTGTTTTAAATGTGTTTTGCTGATTTCTGAGAGTGCCTGGAAAGAGGCTGATAGTATAGTGGTGAACATGGATGTCAAGTAGAATGTATCCTCTGGTCCTGTTTCACATCCTCTGGAAAAGATTGCTTTCTCTGCTTTATTTCAGCCTTACAGTCTACAGCTGCAACATCTGAGACCTGATGATTTCAACTGTTGCCTCTGCTCAGCTTTGAGGCCATCTCTGGTTTTTATTGCAGCAGTGGGCATTGCTTGAAAATGGTGATAATGCTGGTTTGAAACAAAGTTACTGAGTAGTTGTTTCTGGACCCTCTACCATTGGCACCTCAACAGATCTTGTGTGTCCTGACTGGAGAGGCAACTGCTTCTCATTCTGGAGAAACAGTCTCCTCTTTCCTCTCCCTAGAAAACAAGCAGTCCCAAGTCTGCGTGCATTTTGATGTGGCAGGGACTGCTTCACCATTGCTCTCTTCAAGAGCTTTCGGGATTAGAGGATCCTCGTGTTCAGACAAGGCTTACATAGTTCTACTCTGGTTCACAAAGCGTAACAGAAACTTTGCTAGTTTTAGTCAGAATGACTGGAGGCTAAAGACATGAAAAGAGTTGCTAGCAGGGAGTTTGGGTTCTGTGATGGGCAACTGTGATATTTCACATTGCCTTGCAGAAAGTTCACAGTTCTGTGACACTAGATGGCTCCCTTCAGCATTTTCCACAGCTGACTGGCATCTCAGTATCATGGGTCTGATCTCTGGGGGTCCTCCTTAGCAAAGCGTGCTTTCAACTTGCCTTGGGCCTCATCCTCTTGCTTCCTTGGCTTTGATGGGTTGACTGGCTTTGTCTCTGTGGTGGGGGAGCTCTTCTTGCTGGATATGAGGAGGCCTCATCAACTTTCTTCATCTTTCCCTGGTCACTTACCCTGATCCATGGTCTGTTTGTTATTGCAGTCTCAGCACATGCATGTTTATTACAGGTGACGTTCTTGTGATGCAGCTATTCTGGCTCCAGTGACAGAGTGACCAGCATTTCTGCTGTGTACTGCCAAGTGAATTCATCTATCTGTCTTTTTCAGGCTTCTTGAATGTCACAGCACATGAGAAACTCTTACAAGCAGCCAGTTTGGATTGGGGATCTTGGGACTGGAGTCTCTCTCCCTCATTGTGGGGAATGACAGCAATGTGCCTTTCTGCTCTTTTCCTCAGGCAGCTGCTTGTTCAGGCTCAGAGTGTGAAAAATTCACTACAACTGTCGGGGAACCTCTTTCTGTGCTGGTTCCACCTGCCCCTACACCTTCTGGTGCCAGCTGAGGCACCTGCGGAGCTTCAGCTCATCGCCTTGGCTGCCGCCAGGGAGACAGAAGAGCGTGACCCACTTCCTGCTTCTGCAGGGTCTTCCCTGTCACTGGGCTCTCGCCTTCAAGGCCTTCTTGTGTAGGAAGCCCTAGTGAGCTGTAACTGGTCCTATGTCTGACTTTCCTGCTGCTTCGCTCACTTCACCTAGGGGAGGGGAAAAGGAAACTTCTTATGCTATCTGCTCCATAAAGCAGCTTCCTGCTCCTGGGAGAAGTACAGCTCTAGGTGGACACACAAGCATATCACAAGCTGCTTGTGTGAGCATCTGACCTGTGCATCCTGGTGAGGCTTGGAAGGAGGCAAGATGCCAACCATTCCTGAATTTGTCCTCCTCATTGTCAAAAGAGTGGCAGGGTGAGAGGTTGAGACCAGCTAGCTCCTCTGCCAGGCCAAACCAAATGTGTGCCAGAGGTCTTGATGCTGCTTTGGGGTGAAGAAAGCTGTACAAGTTGCTAGTCCAGTGCTCCCCCGCACTGGGCATGGTGATGTAGTTTTGCAAATGCACATCCGCCCCCTTGGTGGTTATGATTCACAGAATGGCATTGGGAAGAGAGCATGTGAGAGGTGGCTGCAAAACAGGCCTGGCTGGATTATACAACCTGTCACGATTATACAAGCATGAAATAAGAAAAGGGGAAGGGAGGAGACAGGGTGAGAGGAAAAGGAGCTAGTTACCTGGTTGAATGAATGAAGCTGAAATTACTATGAGGCTAATGGACAAGGTGAACATGGGTCCTGCAGCGTGTTTTGCACATATGATTGATCTTTCTTACAGTTGGTAACTCTCCATCTCGAAACGTCTGGCTGGTATGCTCTCTGTATTGTCTTTGGAGTGATAAGAGCTGTGCTTTGCCCTGGAACTGGCATGGTCTGAAGGCAGGTACAGCTATAAACAAAGTCTGTCTGTGTTCAGGAAAACAGGTTGCAACTGTTAGCAAAGCTGCTGTGTGTTCCTGGCTTACCACTGAACTTGAGCACATACGGGAGTATTAACTGGGAGCAGGGCAGGCTCTTTTAAACTTTGTTGCGCTAGTCAAAACAGCAAAGCCAAGGAAGCAATGGCAGCTACTGGAAAAGCTGAGTTTGACTGCTCGGCGTTTAACAGTGCCTTGGTTAAGTTAAACTGGAGTTGCATAAGCCAGGCATTCACATGGGCATGCTTAGAAAAATAGGGAAATGAGAGAACTTCTGTATGAAGCATAGGAAGTGGTGCAGATGACAGTTCAGCTTTCTGCTTCGTGCTAGGAGCTGGAGGTGCTTGGCGCAGTGGCTCTCGGCACAGGACGTGCTAGTGCCCTGCTGTGACAGGGAAGCCCAACCCTGCAGAGGGGATGTGAGATGCAGAGGCACCTTAAGCACAGCACTGTGTTTCTGGCACAGCGCGGGGATCACCCGGTGCATGGCTGGTCTCTGAGGTGCAGCTGTCCTTGCTGGCCAGAGCACCGGCATGTTCCTGTAGATTTTGCAAGCAAGTTTAATCCTGTAGATTAAACTGCCAAGCGTACAGTTTAATCTGCTTCTATGACTGTTGCAGGGAAACCAGAGACCTTCCTAGCACAGGTGCTAGCTGTCATGCAGCACCTGGTGAGAGCACGGTCAGGCATCCAAGTGTGTGTCTTCGCTTCAACCACTGCCTGGCTTCAAGGCAAAGAGCTCCTTGATGACACTGTAGTGCAACCTGCAGGCTTTTGCAGCCAAACAGCAGCCCCACTCAATTTCCCCAAGGGCAGTGGGGAATAAACATCTTGCTGCTAAACAAATGCTGAATGAAAATGTCCTGTGGGATTCTGAGTAGCTGTGGGACGGAGCATGGCCCATGCAACTGCCTGTTATGAGCAGTGGGGTATTCGGGAAGAAGAGGCTGTGCTTGGACAACATAAAAAGCACAGGGTTCACAGGGAGTACTTGGGATGACTGAGAAGTCTATGCATTGTATGTGTGTAAAGTAACTGGCTAATTGGAAAAGGGCACAATGGACAAGAGAGGCTAGTAGGGAAATGCCTGTTGCAGTACAAGAGGAGTTCATTGGATGCTTTGGAATGTGTTGAATACCTCTTAATTTCCCCTTGCATGTTGCTGGGTGCTGAGCATGTGTCACTGCAAATGTCCTGGTGACCCAACTGCCCTAATGAAGAAACTTGTGCAAGAAGTCCAGTATTGAGACATGTGGCTGTGAGGGAATCAGATCTTCGGTTAGAAACTCTGAGGTGGCAAATCACAGCTGGTGGGGAAGAAGCTGTGTCCTGGGGTGTTCCAGGATCGTTGGAGCACCTCTGCGGTGATGAAACAACCAGTGGGAGAGGCAAGCCCTGGAAGTAACAAGAAGGGCATCCAAAGATGGGGACAACACATAGCTTGATGGATGGCCACTGGCCAGACAGCATCAGGGCAGAGAAGCTGTATCTTTCAGAGGATGGGCATGCCACACTATCAAAGTGGCAGCTAGGGTGCAGACAGTAACTGGGAAGTCAATGGTCCATCTATCCATCTGCCCTCTGACAGATCAGTTTTATCAGAGATGCATGCTACTATTCTAAACTTAGCACTGATCCGGAGCCACTGTCAGCTAGATCCCACCCATCTGCTGGCAGGGACTCATAGGAGTCTTGGGAGCACAGGGCTGCCAGATTTCAACATGAAAGCAGGCTCAGCTCCTGCATTCTAAGTGCTTATAGGTTTATACTATGTTCAGGCTCCTTGTTCCTTCCACCTTTTGTAAGTCTTCTTGGTCCTGGACTCCAGAAATGGCTCTGCTTATTTTAGAACTGGATTTTCCTGCCTTACCTGCAATTTTTCTTTAGTTATCTAGCAAAGAACACTTCGGTTGGCTTTCCCTTATCTCCTTCTGTTTTGCTTTAGGGAATCTTGTATCACACAATGGCAGCTTCTTTCCAAGTTTTTTTTGTCTGGTTCATTCAGGCATTATTAATGCTAACACAACAGTGTTGGACTGCTCAGCTGACAAAAAAAAAAACCACCCTGGGAGCAAGCAGTTGGGCCAAGGCATGGTGGATTTGTACTCTGAACTGCAGCACAGAAGCAGTTAGAAATTCCCTTATAACTACAGGGTCTAGACATCTGCAGAGAAGTGGATGGGGTAGGCAGTAGCTGCAGATAATCTGATGCACATTAGTGACATTTAATTTTGTCACATGTACACTGGGTTGTATGATAATACATCCTTTTCACCATAAGAATTGTAATTCAGGAAGCCTCTTGGTTTTGTCCTCCACCTTGCTTAAGCCCAGCTTCGTGCTTAATGGGCATGAAAGCTGAGCTATATGAGCTATTGGCTTTCCTTGAGGCTCATGCATCTGTTCTTTGTCTTACTGTGCAAAGTGTTTCTATTCCAAAACTGTGTTCCCTTGCCAGCTGGTGACCCATTTGCAGCTTGCCTTAGAACAGCAAAAGATATCCAAGCTGTATAGCAAAAGAACCAGATGCTGAACAGCACTCTGCTCACAAAAGTGTGTTTGTTTTCAGTGTTGCTTCCATGTAGTATAGCCAGATTTAAGGCTCACTGAAGCTTGTTGAATACTGTCAGCTTCCCTGTCTGTCAATACTGGAGAGAGCTTTCTTTAGCTGCTGTTCTTTAACATCTTCTTGCAGTCCTGCTGTTGGGGTTAGTCACTGTTTATCCTCATCTTTCTTAATCTGCCCCTAAATTGATCAGTGCAGTCCAGCGTACAAAGCTGTGCTCAATTCCCAGAGCTCAGTTCCAAGTGGAAGAGTTTGTGCTCTGGCAGCACCAAGTGAGATGTATATGCTTGACAGAGCAAAAAGGGGATGAACTTACAGATTTTAGTTTATTTTGTTAATCAAAGAACAAATTGATGGTATTGATCTTTAGGGATCTAGGGAAGATCAAAGTTCTGAGAAACACAGGCTCTTCTATCTAGAAGCCAAAGATGAAACAAAAGCTCAGAACTGCCACCAGTAACAAAACGTGCAGATTGCATGTGCTTGTGTATATCTGTGTGTGCTGGGGCCTCTAAACTTCACATGTAGTCATTCACTGGAAAAATTTAATTGGTACAAGGTGGATCCCTCCAGCAGCTGGACTCAGACTCCCAGTCTGCCCAGTAGCTGTCCCCTGGATCCCAGTCTCCACAACTGCTGTCACCTGGACATGCATGCCTTCAGGGCCACAGCTCTACTCCAGTTGCTGATACAGACCATCACACATAGAGCTGCCCAGGACTCCCCTGGTCCCATAGATGACCCCCCTGTGCTCTCGCTCCTAGAGATACATAGGCACTCTTACACTCGGAGCTGACCCTTGCAGACCCACTCAACACCTTGTTCCCAGGCCACTTCACCTATTCACCATCTTGTCTGGCTTGATCTTTGCTAGTGCTCACACACTCACTCACGCAGCCACACTCACTACAGCTGCTGGCACCCTGGGCCCGTCAGCTCATGGTCTGACTTGCAGCTGCTGGCACTAGGCCCCCACAGACACACCTGCACACAGAACAGAGCACCCCTCACCCAGGAAGGAGTTAGAAAGGAATCACTATGAAGATAAGACAGGTGCTTGTCAGGCACAGCGCATGGTTAGACGTGTGTACTGACCAGCCAGCTGTTTACAGAAAACTGGCCCTTTTAATCCCTTACCCCTCTTTTCCCCCCCATGTTTTTTCCTCTCCAAATCACCTAAGTCCCTCCCTTTTCCTGCCTTTGGTTCTTCCCCTAAATATCCCATAATAAATGCTGTGCAATCCAGAACGGCTTTTCCCCTGCATCCCATGATATGTCCCATACCCTTAGGCAGCAACCTAAGCTACCTGATCTGGAGAACTGCTCCTGATGACTCATCATGGTGGGTATCACACCTGGACATTGGGCTGATGGTTCTCCTCGGACAGCCCTGGGAGGGGCCGGGCAAGGCTCCTCAGGAGTCCTTAACTTGCCTGCCATTGTGCTCCTGTGCTCCTCTGGTCTTGAGGACATGGGCCTTTTGAGGGCTGGTAGCTCCTGTGGTGGGCCTGGGAGCAGCCCAGCAGGGTACTGTTTGCCCTCCACCAAAGTCTTTCTGTGCTCCTTTGTGGGTGTGCAGATGAGCTAAAGCTATGAGCACATAATCCAACAACCACGTTAGGTGAAGTGCCGTGGAAAAACTGAGGCATGAAGTCCAACTCGTGGCAGTGTCAGGGTCGTGCCAGTCTTGGGCTATATGCATCTGGCATGAGAGGCGTCTTCCTGACACAGCAGAATGCTGGTGGACTGTAACAGCAGCTCTCACAGGTGATGTGCAAGCATGGCAAAGTTGCATGGGATCTCCTGGCCCCACAGGGTGCTTGTTTGTCCCACTAGACCTAGCTTAGAGAATGCCATCTTGCTCAAGGCTTCCTGGGACAGCTGTGATATGACAAATGCTCAAATGATGGTGTCAAATGCCAGATCATAATGTTTAACGACAGCACAAAACAAATTCTGCATTCCTACTCCTTTGCCCCTGCTGCCATCCCCCAACCTATTTATTTTTAAGGAGCAGTAATGCAAATAACTTGGCTACTAGTGAGTTCCTTTGCCTTCAAGCATCCCTAGGACTGGACATGAAAAGTAAATAAATATCCTCCAAGGGTATACTTGCTTCTGCTCAGAATTAAATAGAGATGAAAAAAAATCATCCTCATGCAAGTGATTCAGTTTTGTTCCTGTGGATGTGGCAGAATAGCAGGAGGGGTAGTTAGAGGAGAGCTGGTTGCAGGCCTTACCCACTTGTCATGTTGGAAAGACTGGACAGGATGCTCACTGCTGCAAGTCATCCTTGCATGGATGATGATGAAGCACGTTCTCAGCTGAGCTGCATGCGTGGCAGTCAGACTTCATGGTTATTCTGCAGAGGTGATGGCTGCCAACATGGGATTAACCACCTGTCACACAGCTTTTGTGTTTTGTGAACAAAGCACTTGCCTGGCTTTTATGTGGGGAGAATCAACTACGTAACCACAGAGAGGAAGTGCCAGAGCCAGGGATGGAGCCTATTTCCTTCATCAGTTGGCCCAATTACCTCACTGTGACCATTTGTCAGGGTGCTGAGAACACACCACCACCTGTTTTTCCTGCTGCCTGCTGCCATTTTGAATAAGCTACTGTCTTGTTTTGCACCTGTGATCTTGAAGCTTATAAAATATGCAGAGAAATGAGGGCTGGGTAGGCAGGTGCTACATCACAAATATGCTGCTGGCCCTATGGGGATGTGTATTTTGTCTCATGGCTCAAGCACTGACCAGCCAGCTCAAGCACCACCACGTTCCCTCAGCCTTAAGTATTGTTTTTATCACAAATCCTTAAATCTGGTAGCTTTTTTTCTTTTTTTTTTTCTTTTGAAACTAGATTATGAAGTTTTCAAGGCATTTGAATTAACTCTGTTTAAAGCCCCCACCTACTTTGTAGGGAAGGGGAAGCGAATTACTTTTAAAACTCTCCTAGGCATGCCTATGTTAAATATTTCCTGTGAAATACTTTGGCAGTGCACCTGCCTGCTTTTGAGGTCCTGGAGCACTTTGAAGAAATCTATTTGCTGTCACCTAAATGCAATCATTCATGCAAGAAAAGCCTTGGAGAGAAATCCATGAATAATGCTTGATAATCGCAAGGCCGTGTATGGGACATTGGGAACTGGAACACAACTGCTTAAAGGAGCTCACAGCTGATGTGGGCATGAGAGGTGTTGTTTCTCAGTTTACCTGGCATTTCCTTCTGTGGTGCACTTCTGTGACATTCAAGTTTAGGGTATTAATGGCTTATCTGGTTCCTGTATAAACTAAATTCAAACTGTTTGTGAGCTAAAGGACCATTGCTTCTGTGTGCCCGAGTATATATTTGGAGATAACCCCTCTTCAGAAAGCACTCACTTCACATTTCTCCTGTTCTCACCCTCACCTGGGGTCTTTGCTCCCGTGCTTGGCCATCTGCCCATGCTGGATGTAGAAAGGACTGCTCTGATCAACTACAGAACTCCATTTTATTTCAGTCTTAAGGAGATTTTCATAAAGTGAATAGACTTCAAAAGCCATGTTTCTTTCAAAGGTTTAAGAGGCTCCATGGTGCCTGCCATACAGTGGCCCATTGCCTGGCCAACTGCGGAGTTCTGGGCTGTCCCTTGGCTCAGCTGTGGCAGTTTTCAGGGACTTTATCATTTCACTGTGCAAAGAAACTGTCCCTGGAGTAGCATTTCATACATGTTGTAACCAGAGTCATCCTGAGCACACACTGGAAGACATAAACACAGGGCCCTGTTGTGCCCTTTTACACAGGTGTTGGATACTGGGGCAAAGCTCCGAGGTCCAGCATAGTAGGACAGCGCTGATACAGCTGGGTGAGGAGGACAGGGGCCCAGGCTGCCACTGCAGATTTGTATGGGTAATACCATCTCCACCATTAGGTGAGAAGGTGTCTTGTGAGGGACATGAGGTCTTGTCCTTTAGAACAGGTGCCCAGACCAACTGTACGGAGCAATACTTTCATATGTTTGACTGAAGGACTCCCAGACAATGTTTTCAAGTAGATGTACTGGTGTCACACAGGAGTTTAGCTTGCCTGTCATGCAGAGGACATGGCCGCTGTTAACCAGTTGAGTTTGAGGGCCAAATGGCTATTGACTTCATATTCCAAATCTCTATTTCAGATCCTTCACCTATTTCAACTTTTGTGTTTCATGTGTAATAAATCAGAGATTTAAAAACATAGGAAGGTTTTGAGGGTTTTTGGTATGCTGTTGCAAACAAAGTAGTATTTGAAGGGCTCGAAGCAACAGGTCTAGGAGAGCAAGGGAATATGGGTGGTCGACACCTAGGATTTATGGATTTAGAGTTCACAGGTCTCTCCAGAGCAATATTTTATTGAACAATTTCCAATATGCTATTACATCAACACAAAAGACAACATAGGATGGAGAGAGAGAGAGATGAGGAAAATATCCTTTTACTGGGCTGCAGCACATGAAAAGACAACAGTGGTTTGGCCAAGGTGCCTGGATCTGAGCTGTGTTTTAGCAGGTTTAATCCAGGGTTACATACATGTGAACTTTCTTGATGCTTTTTACAACCTTTAATGTTGTTTCTGCTGTAATATCTGTCCCAGTTCACTGGAGCTATGTTAAACCCTCATGAATAAAAGCATACATGTTGTTCGTCCTGGCTTTTTGTCCACTTATTCCTCTGCTGAAGAGATATTCCCACGATGAGTAAAGCAAAGCTCACCTCAGACACCCAGACTGACTGGAGGAGAGTGTTTTCCAGACTGGCTTCCCTATCAGGTTTTCATTCAGATCATAAAAACTTTATACTCGCTACCCACCCTGCCCCCAGCCCCTGCCAGTAAAATGTCACCTACTTTCTTCTAGCTCTGTCATCAGTGTTTCACCTTTGCAGACAGTCATACCTAAGATCCTGTAGGGATGTAGATGGCACTAGTACTGGTGGAGTTCACAGTGCTGGCAGTGAAAGTGATATTTACTGTATGTATTTGTTTTCCTAGTATAGCTCAGCTGCAACATGTCCCCTCAGTGAGACCGAGGGAAACACTGATGGAGACACATTGTAAGAGCTCTCTGATTCATCCCATGACTCTCTTTCCAGAAAAAAATAAAAAGAGAAAAAAAGAAAGTTTTTTAGCATTGTTTGCCTCATTACACAGCTATTTGGAAAACTTTTAACTACAACAATCAATTATTTGGGGGAAAGAATCTTCAACGCTGACTAGTCTGTCATAGGTGGAAATAAATTTAATCTACAGATTCCTGAGGAGCCAAAAACAAATCATTGACTCATAGAATCATTAAGGTTGGAAAAGACCTCTAAGATCATCAAGTCCAACCATCAACCCAACAACACCATGCCCACTAAACCATGTCCCTAAGCGCTGCATCTACACGTCTTTTAAATACCTCCAGGGATGGTGACTCAACCACTTCCCTGGGCAGCCTGTTCCAACATTTAACCACTCTTTCAGTAAAGAAATTTTTCCTCACATCCAACCTAAACCTCCCCTGGCGCAACTTGAGGCCATTTCCTCTCGTCCTATCACTAGTTACGTGGGAGAAGCGACCGACACCCACCTCGCTACAACCTCCTTTCAGGTAGTTGTAGAGAGCAATGAGGTCTCCCCTCAGCCTCCTTTTCTCCAGGCTAAACAACCCCAGTTCCCTCAGCCGCTCCTCATAAGACTTGTTCTCCAGACCCCTCACCAGCCTCGTTGCCCTTCTCTGGACACGCTCTAACACCTTGACATCCTTCTTGTAGTGAGGGGCCCAAAACTGAACACAGTATTCGAGGTGCGGCCTCACCAGTGCTGAGTACAGGGGCACGATCACTTCCCTGCTCCCGCTGGCCACACTATTTCTGATACAGGCCAGGATGCCATTGGCCTTCTTGGCCACCTGGGCACACTGCCGGCTCATGTTCAGATGTTGCATACCAATAAAGATGGACTGAAGCTTGTAGGCTTGCTGCCAGAGGTGTCTTTCCTATGGCTAAAGTCATACACTCCAATGGAGAGATCCCAAATTGGTCCTCACCAGAGGACCATGACTGGCACAATCCAAGCTGAATGGCTCAAGCAGAGCTGAGGGCTTGGGTGGACCGACTGGACATTTGTCTGTGTTTGTCCCACATGGCTTTTCTATCAAATTACTTTGGATATCTGTTCATATCACTGAACCCCAATGATGCTGTCTGAGACTCCCTTAGCTTTCTGACACCTTCCTCCTCACTTGTAAGTATCTGAGGTCAGGGTTTCTGTGCTCCTCAGCTCTGTACCTTGCAGGTCGCCAGCAGGAGGAGTGTTCCTCAAAATAGAAACAAAAGACTGTGCTTTAATTCTTCGGAAAAAGAAAAAACTTGAATGCTCCTGGGGTGGTGGCAAGTCCCTTGCCAGGACATAGGGTGAAGTAGGGTGATACAAGTGCACCAGCATCATATATTGTGCTGGCTTAATTCGCTATAATGTGGCGGTGGTGCTCACCTCTGCAGCAAGAGCAATACTTTCTGGAAAGCTTCTATAGATGATCATCCTGAGGTTTGATAAATGCTTTCCACAGTCTCCTCTCCTCAAATGTTCACCTTTGCTGGGGATAGAATCTATTTCTCTAGGGCAAAAATAATGGACTATAGCTGTCAAAGTAAGAACATGCTGAGCTATCACAGGCTTTGAGTGCACTAACAGCAGTGCAGCAGCTACCTGATGGCTTTTCAAAGCGACAGGCTTTTTAGACAGCCTGGAAGTGGGGTCACAGTCAGGGGTAGACTGTTCGTATTGTATGGCAGGAGGGAGGGTTGTCATTTATAGAGCACTCAAACTAATGGCTGTTTTTATGCTATACCTCCTCCTGATTTCCATTCTGGGGCTGTCCCTACTAATAGTCTCAAAAGCCAATTTTCTTGAGCTAATTGTGGGTTCAGTGGAACACGTTCTAGTCCAGGGAATGCAACAAAAGCCGAGATCAGTTTAATGTGACATTTGATGCCTTCCCTTCAGCCTGGTCAGCCTTGCATTATTCTTACCATTTTGTAAAACTTCCCTCATGCAGCCATGCTCTTTTTGTGCAGCCTGTGGGAATGAAGGTACTTCAGTGGGTTTGGCTCACTGATTACAGTGTTGGTGAGAATGAATGGGGCTGAGGACAGAACGAGTGGAGCTCTCATGATCTGTGGCTTGACAGTAAGCTTGGAGGTAGTTAAGTGAAGCTGAGCTTTTCCAACTCCGCAACAGAAACTGATTGTAGGTCTAAGTGAGGTTAGTCCTGGAGCTCTGGATCATTTCATGGGCTTCCAGGCTTTCATGGGCTTTCTGGAACATAACCTAAAGCTGAAAAATACACACTCTTTGCAGGATGATGTCTTTTAACTGCTTTGTGCCTGAGGGAACCAGCAGAGTATGCAGAATGCTACATGCTTTAGGGAAGTGATCGTACTCGGCACTGGTGAGGCCACACCTCAAATACTGTGTTCAGTTTTGGGCCCCTCACTACAAGAAGGACGTTGAGGTGTTAGAGCATGTCCAGAGAAGGGCAACGAGGCTGGTGAGGGGTCTGGAGAACAAGTCTTATGAGGATCGGCTGAGGGAACTGGGGTTGTTTAGCCTGGAGAAAAGGAGGCTGAGGGGAGACCTCATTGCTCTCTACAACTACCTGAAAGGAGGCTGTAGTGAGGTGGGTGTTGGTCTCTTCTCCCAAGTAACTGGCGAAAGGACGAGAGGAAATGGCCTCAAGTTGTGCCAGGGGAGGTTTAGATTGGATGTGAGGAAAAATTTCTTTACTGAAAGAGTGGTTAAACATTGGAACAGTCTGCCCAGGGAAGTGGTTGAGTCACCATCCCTGGAAGTATTTAAAAGACGTGTAGATGCGGCACTTAGGGACATGGTTTAGTGGGCATGGTGGTGTTGGGTTGACGGTTGGACTTGATGATCTTAGAGGTCTTTTCCAACCTTAATGATTCTATGATTCTATGCTGACATAATGAAATACTTCAAGGGCACCCCAGATGGCTGGGCTGGTTATAAACAGTACCAGAGGAAGCTGCATGAAAGTCACATAAACCACTTCTAAAAATCTCTGCAGGGAGGTATTTTTAATACCCACCCACTGCAGTTTCATTGCCACCATCTATCTTACATTTGGAGAAAGGCAGAGATGATGTTCTCCAAATATCTGTAGTACCCTAAGAAGCAATGCATGCAAGTGATTACATAATCACAGTGACCCTTCACATTCAAGTATCTCTTTTTTAAGCCTGCAGCTGACTATTGCCTGCCTTAGGGAGACACTGGAGGACTGCAGGATTCTGTGAGATTTCACAGCTAATATCTGAAGCAAATTAACTGTTGGCCCTAGGAAACATTCAATTTAGATGTCTGCAATGCACTCAGCTATGGCAAGCCAGCAGCAATTCCTGGGTATTTCGGAGTTGTGAATTTTATTTAACTTTCTGAAGCCATGAGACGATAGTAGAAGGCTGTACAATTCAGGAGGCAGATCTAGTAATACATTAGCTTTGTAATGAGTAGAGGTTCTCCCACCTGTCCCGGGGAGCTAGCTGGGGACATTTGAAGCATGCTGTATCTTGGTGGCTGTTAAGCAGATTTAGTCAGGAAAAGTAAATGGAGGATTTGGGATTGGTTGGGGTGCTCCCAAAACAGTTACTGAGACTTTCCCCAGGATATGAACAAACTTTGAAATGAGAATATCAGACTTTCTCCTGGTTCAAGCACCCTCACTTTCAGACCTAGGACTTTAGCCCATTACAGTACTGCAAGCTGGGTTCCTGGACTCATTCCTGCCTAGGACAACATGTCTAGTCCACATCCCAGCTTTTCTTCAGTGGTTGAAGAAGTGCAGTGGTTCAATTTAACCGGGAAGGGGCACTGTTTGAAAGCAATGAGAATTCAAGTCTGCTGTGCAACCCCGGTAAAAGCAAATTCACAAACAGACGGATAATCTGATGGGACAGTGGGATGGAGCATATGTCCTAATCGCCAAGGCTGTGAGTTACCTTTATGTGTCACTACATGAACTCTGAACCAGAATACTTTGGGGGTGTCACTTCTGTTCAAGCTTTAGCAAGAGGCATGTAATGGCAGAAAGAATCACTGGTTTCTTCCACTTGCCCTTCAGAACCTCTCCTGGAGCACAGATAATTCAGAAGGTTCCTTCCTGCAGTGCCTTTGAAAGGCTTTTCCTGTTTCAGAATCTACAACACAGAGATGGCATATGAACATCCCAGGTTTTTCTCTTAAGGCCTCAGATCTTCTGGAAAGCCTTTTCACCTTTGCAAAAAATTCAGAACTGTCAGGAATGTTCATGAGGGACTGACACCTGCAAAATTAAAGATGTGTGTCATGTTTTGCATGGTGATCTGGTGGTGCTGTCCAGTACTATTACATGTGAGATGCAATACAGCACTGAAAAATCTGCAAGGCATCAGACACAGACTTAGGTTCTCTCTGAGACAGAGAGAAGAGATTCTGCTTCAGCCCCAGGGCACGTTTATTTCTCAGCTTCTCCTTTTGTGGGCCACAAGGATGAGATGAGCCTTAGCATTCCCCAAACTGACCAAACAGCAAACTGTCACCTCCATGGTCATCTCTGTCCACTGCCTGTTTGATTTCTCCCTGTAGCTTGATGGTAAACAGCCAATACATGCCTGCTAGAGGGAAGGCACTGGTATGTTGGCCATAGCACAGCTTTTGAACTGTGGAGTCACCTGCTGTATTTCTTAGGGACTCTGAGGCCACTTACAGCAGCACTTTTTTGAAGTAACCAAAGTTTGCTGAATTGCAGAAAGAATTTTTTCCTTTCCTCCCTTTGCCTTGGCTTTTAGACAACTATGCTCTAGGCAATGCTGTGCTTTGATAAGCTGACTGACATGTGGCTACTTTAGATTTTCAGAAGAAAACAGGCCTTTGACTTGAGTGTCTGTGCAGCTGCCCAGCAGCTTGGTGCCCTCAGCAGCCAATGTCACCGTGCAGAGAGCTCCAGGGCCTGGCCAGTGGGCAGGTGCAGGCTGATGGAAGGCTGAGTAAAACTCCTCCTCTGTCATTACAGATTCGCATCTTCTTCATTCCATGCAGACTGTCTGTGTTTTTCAGACTGTGACTGCAGAGACTTAAGGTGCCTCAGTCAGAGTCTCTAACAGAAGTAACCCAGCAGGTTTGTATGTGCGCTGGCATTGCTGACAGATTTCTCCGATGTCCCTGTGCATGCTGGTTAGCATTGTCCTCCGAGTGTGTAGAGGTAGGCAGGTAAAACAGTCCTCATGACTCTGATGTATCATTGGCAGGAGCATCTTTTCTGATCTTGGTTTCTAGGCCATTTCATTCATTCAAATCTGCTGTAGTATTGTCATGGGTTATTGGAACAAAAAATTGTGTTAGATTTCTTTTAGAAAGGCAGCTGAAACTGATAGCTCACCACCCAAACAGTTTCAGTGTTACTATTTCTTCTGCATTCCCTGACCTGCCAATATTAACTGCTACTGAGAATTTCCTAGCTGAGCTGCACCAGTAAACAGGTATTTCTTTTGGCAGCTTATAGCTGTTTTTTTACATTAAGAGAAAGCAAATGATGTAAGCATTTCTGAGTAATATATTGAGTCCTCAAAAAAAATGATCCTTCTTTTTTGGATCACCTTTTTATTAAACAAAACACCTTTTGTTAAGCAAAAACGTGATCCAAAAGAGAAAGTTAATAACTTACCTTTTAGTTATTAGCTTAGCTTTTAGTTATTTCAAAATCTTCAGTCTTTCTTGCTACGTATCCATCCCTTACAGTTCTCATGAGAATCCTCATACCTCCTCTTGGGAGAGCAGTGTATTTAATTAAATACACGTATAACGGTAGCGCAGTGACTCACACTTAACTTTTCGCTCCCACACAACCTACTTTGGATGATGCCTTTTCAGTGCACAAGGCATTTGAGACTTCTGGTCCTGGCAATGTTGTTACACAGGAATTACCCTATCCAGTTCCGGGGAAATCCTGCAGTCTCGGTCTTTCCCCGCGGAGCTGGAGCAACGCTACTTGCTCACAAGACCCCTCCCCCTCCGCCGGCGGGATGCCCCCGGCCCCAAGCAACCACACCGGCTCACCGTAAAACTCACTCTTGACAGAACCGCCGTGCTTGCTTTGAATTTCAACACCCCTCACCAGCCCCTTCCGACCGAGAAAGCGGAAGCGAACCCCTTTTGGAAGGGAAAGATCGAGCCGCCCTCCCCGGGGAGGCGGCCGCCCCGCCCTCGCCGCGGGGGA
>NW_008825499.1:1400633-1413000 GCF_000699105.1 Pygoscelis adeliae
GTGTACGCCTTGCCTTCCTGCGGAGGGCGTTATCCGCCTGACTCCTGTGAGGGCAGCAAGCCGCCTTCCGCTGCCTTTGGCTTGTACGAAGAAACAGTCCAGCTGGCGAAATCACCCAAAACGCGTTAGCCAAACTACTTCAGCATCGATCAATGATTTTTTTCCCCTGACTTAAATTCCATTGCTTAATTTCGCAGACCACCGCCTTAAAGTCAAACTGCAGTAATGCAATTTGGGTGGATAATAAAAATAATCCACCCTTACAAATACTCAGAAAATGTCTATTCTGTGTAATGCTAGGGAATATACTAAAATGTCTGTTAATTTAATGCAGAATAAAGTTTATTAATCTAGATTTATTTTCCTGCGAACTTCTTGTGTATTTACCTTATTTGACAGTGCAAGTCTTTCTCCCATTGCTTTACTAACGCAGAGAATGCCACTGCACATTTCCCAGCTATCTTCTTTAGTGTAACAACTCCTTTATACCTTTGCTTTGCTTAGTCTGCTTGCAGAAGTCAGGGCAAAAAAGTGACTTACAGTTGCCTCGGGACAGCCAGATTCTACCTTGAAATTCATGCTAAAATGAGTTTTCTGCAAGTGGTCTGATAAGTGTGTTCTTTTTTAATTAAACTTTTTAGCCCATCAACACCAAGGAAGTCATGCAGATGATTTTGTACAGGGGAAAGTACCACTACATATTTTAATTTTTTTTTTCTTATTTCTCTATGATTTATTACTGTTATATGCTTTGGAAAAATTGAGTATCAGAATAGATAATTTTTACTGTACTGCCAAGCTCTAGAAAATGAGTGGAAAGATCTGGGTTTTTACAAAAAAGACTTAGAAACTTCTAGTGGAAATGGGGTGCATAGCAAGGGGGAAGACAGTTTGATTTGTGGTCAGACTACAGCCAGAAATTACTCATAAGACATGGAACCTCTGCGCTTTGAGGTTAAATGGAATTGAGCGCTTTTTTCTTTAGAGGAAAGAGCAAATAAGAGGAAAATAGCATTACTTGATTGCAGTAATTACAAACCTTAGAAAATGGGCGTACGTTAGTTAGGATGTTGATGAACCCACTGGAACAGCTCTGTTCCAAGTTGTTTAGTACAGTGTGCCAGAGCCAATTCTTGGCAGGATTACAATTATATTGCTTTTAATTACGTCCACCTTTTGACATTATTGATTTTTGGCAGGTGCTAGTATTCCAGTGTGCTAGGCTTTATAATTATAATCTATAATTAGATAGGTTTTCACATGGCCTAGAAAACATGCTGCAAAGAATGACATCAGTGTTACTGAAGTTATTTAACCCTCTAAACTCCTCCTTTCTCCAGCTATTAGCTCTACTTCTTTCATGTTTTGTACACCCTTCTCTAAGATACTGTGCTATGCTGTTGCATAAGGAATATATGCAATGACAACATTTAACAGGTCAGGGAAGCAAGTTATAGTTTATAGTTAGATTATAGTTATATACTTATCTAACTATAGGTCTATAGTGAGTTATCATTGCAACTTGTGCTTATCCACCAGTTAAAACAATTTCAACTGCAGCTTCAGATGGGACATAAGAACAGAGAGAAACATTTGGAACTTGCTAATGGGCTCTGGCAGATATGAAACCCCTGTCCTGTTGCTTAGGATGGTAATGCTTTGCTCCTCATAGAAGTTTTACAGTTTTGTCAGTGTAAGAGCCTAAGAAGGTAAGTTCAACTGACCTAAATTAGACCAAAGATCTGGCCCTGGCCCAGTATCCTGGTCAGCAGCTGATGCCAAGAGACATGTGAGAATGCATCAAGCATGATTCTTTTCTAACACTCTCTCCTGGACTCTGGCAGATGGCAGATCTGAGTTAGTTGCCCTGGACTGACTTTTATTGGTGAATTTCTCCAGGTTTCTTTTTGAACGTGTAAACCTCTAGCATCCTGTAGCAGGGAGTCACACAGATGAACTACATGTTGTTTCAAAAGTCACTCCCTTTCATTTGTTTTGAACTTATGACAAAGAGATTCATCTGATGTCCCCAACTTTTACCAGAGGCAACAGTTGAATGAGTATTTCCTGGTCACCCTCTCTGAGCTTCTTGTCATTTCATGTGGCTCTCCCTTTCTTGGTTCTGTATCATAACACTCTGCAGCCAATGTCATAAGCCCCTCCCTCTGTTCCAACCATTTTTGGGGGATATTCATTAGGCAGAAACTGTCATCTCAGACATCTGATCATCCCTCTTGCTGTCTTGACACCTTTTGTAAATCCATTAGATATGTATTTTCTTGAGTGCCAGGAAAAAAATTTGTACAGAGCATTCAAGTTTTATTCACTTATACAGGAAGATAATGATGATTTTCTCTCCAGTGTCTTCTACCCCTTTTGTAATAATTCTGAATATGTGATGTTTTTGACTACTGCTGAGCACAGAGCTGGTGTTCTTGATGTATCATCACCCAAGATCTCATTCCTGTGTGGTTATGATTAGCTCAGACACCATCATTTTATATATGAAATCAATGGCGGTTTTTTCCCACCTGTGTGCATTACTTTATGCTTACCTACATGGAATTTCATCTGCTGTTTTATTACCTAGTCACTCAGTATTACCAGATACTTATGCAAAGTTGGCTCTTGTCTGGATGACTCTGATTAGGCTAGTGAAGTCTCTGGCCTCCCTACTTCTCTCCGGACCTTTTACAGCTTATATGAGATTTTGTTGAACAGCCAAGGTCACTAATGCACATTTCTCTGGAGATTTTCCTCTGTTGGAAAAAACTACTGCTTTCTCCTACTCTTTATCTCTTCTCTTTTAACTATTTGTTTAAGTCTGTATGAGGACTTTAACCTGTTATCCCATGGTAGATTCATGTCTCTTGAGGGCTGTGTTGAAAGCCATCAAAACTGGTTCAAGCTGGCACGTTTGCCAAACCACCCCAAGAACACCAATAGATTTGTAAGACAGAGCTTTCCTTCACAAACACCACCATGACCCATCCTCAATATCTCTGATTTACCCATGTGCCTACCAGCTCTGTTCACTAGAAGACTTTCTGCTAATTTGCCTGATATGGACAGCCCACTTGCAGGTCTGTGGCTCCCCAGATCTCATGGCTCTGCCTGTTGGTGACCTGGTGGTCTCTAGAGAGGTTCCCAGTCAGCAGCAGAGTCTGGACATGTTAACCAGGTCAGATAAATATACATTTATCTGGGCACATGCTAGAAAGAAAAAACGGAGAAGCAGCCACACAGGCTCTTCATTGTCCTTTAGAGCTTTGGGAAAAAAGGAACAGAGGAGCTTCCAGCTCTCTGCTATGAGTGGCAGAAGACTGAAGACAAAGGTTGCATGAAGGGACTTAGGTGAGAAACGAAAAGATGTTTAGGGATAATGGGAGAACTAGTGACAGAATGCTGCTTTTTGGGAAGGGCACACAGGTATCCATAGTCTGACATTTGGCTAAACTAATGCAGAAAGTGGAGAAATGAGAATTTCCACCTCCTTGTTAATGATTCATAAATAAGAGAAGCAGCAGCACAAAAGCAAGCAGCCAGGTTATGTTTATTAAGTCTCAAATCAAAGTCAATTGCTTTGGCAGAGGAGAATTGATGATAGACTTATAGTGGTAAGGATATTTATCCCCAGTTGTGGTGGTGTTTGATAGGTGCAGAACTACTCTAGCAGATAGATAGAAAAAATGGTCCATGGCAGTGCAAGCTTGTGTTTGTACAGCTAATTCGCTCCCTGTGCATGAGCAAACACATGCTTGGGAGAAGTGACTTGGCTATGAATTGCAGAATTGCATCAAGAGTAGTTTTTACATTCACCTTTGCACACCGTGACTGCTTATCCCATCTACCCTAAGACTGCCTCAGCTGTTCTTGCCCTCCTGGGCTGCTTCCAGCAGCTGCTGTTCAGGAAACAGTACATCTTGTGCAAAACCTTCCGGTACCATTCTTGCCCCAAGAATACGACATTAAACTTTTCTCATAGTACAGACCTTGGCCAAAAGCCTAGTGCAATCATCAGTACGAACAGCAGAAAGTTATCATTTTAGGTGTGACTAATAGGGTGAAGGCTTCTTTATACTAGAGGCTATGCAGACAGGAAAAAGTAATGATTGCTACCTTGAAAAGCTTATGGCCTAGAGATGCATTTGGTGTTCAAGACCTTGTGATCATTTCTATGTTGATATAATAGAAAAATGGTAACCTTGTCTCCAGATCATAAAGGTTTCCAAAGTTCTAAAATGTAATGCTGTGAATTCCCCCCTCTCCAAAGCTGTTATCACTGATTCCATAATTTTCTGCTGAGTTTTCAGCAGCGTTGGTCTCATAGTAACAAAGGCATTTTCCTTTAGGTGACTGAAAAAGAGCTGTAACAGCACCATAAATCTTTCCTCTGTGTGTTCATTAAATGACCAGTATACATGTACAGGTATATTAAGATTCCCCCCCCCAAAGTCATACTTAGGGCTCAACATATGAATTTTTAGGTACCAGATTGTTCTTTCTCTGTAGAGTAGAGTTGGCTTTCTCTAAAGGTGTTGGATGGGTAGTGGTGCTGCTATGATGAATTCACAGTCACAGCCTTTTCATGACAGCTTCTGTTCTTTTGCAATTCCCAAGCCTCTGAGAATTAATAATTATAGGCACTTCTGTGATGGTAGTCAGGTTCACAGTTTCCATGACTCCCCCCATGACAAGGCCCTGTGACATCCTGGAAACAGATGCAGAAATGCACTTGATTCGGCATGCCTCTTCATCTCCCTTGCTTTAAGAACTGCATTGTGCTGTGTTCTAGTGTTGGTTTGAATTAGCAGGCATGTCAATGGCCTTATTGCTCTTCTTCTTGTAGTGCTCACATGAGCAGTATAGAGCAGCCTCTGTGCATTGTTGTGACACAAAGAAAAGGGCAAATGCAGCAGAGGTGAAAAGAAATTATAAAGAAAAACTGCTGTGGTGCCTGCACCAGCAAGTGGAGTCTGTAAATTGGGAGAAGAGGATTATGAATTCCTTTCAAAGGTGCACCATCTAATACTCAGAAAAAAATGCTTCTAGCCTCTTCCATGCTTTAATCAAATGGAAGCCGGGCACCTTTGAAACCACGGGAGGAAAGCTAACCAAAGTGCAAAACCTGTATCTGCACAAGAGTGTTATAGAGTAGGAGTTCACCAATGGAGAAAGATTCTGCTCTTTTGGGCCATCCCATGTATTATCCAACTTGGAAAAATCAGTTGGAGAGTTATTTGGGAAAAAAAAAAATCTTTTCAGCCATATATGTATCAATGGGAAAAATGTATGTGCTTCCCAAGCTTTCTGAAATTCATATAAACCATGTGAAAGAATTGGTAAAAGGGGCTTTGAGCCTATTTCTGTTGTAGATGAAAAAACAGATGCTGATGGATGATATCCAGCGAGTTTCAGCAAAGCACTAGGAAATCCTTCTTCAGAAGCTTCATTGCATCTAGATGCCAGGAGCTGGAGTCTCTCCTAATGTGTCTGAAAAATGAACCAGGAGTTGTCAGGTTGTGCCATGGGAGAAACAACCACAGGCATGGAGCTTTCTAGTAACAAAACCTTCTGGCTCTCTGTTGACAGAACTTTGCACAGACAGAAACAAATGCCGTCTCCCGGCCCTGACTGCAAGACTCTTGAAATGCCTTGTCCATATGCTCAGCTTGCTTGATTATATGTGAGGAGAAAAAAGTATTTGCATAATTCAGCAAGGTTTTTATTGCCTTAAAACAGTGCTTTTCCAGCAGATGGGCAGTGAGAGTTCCACTTTACCGTGCCAAGAGTTTCAGTGTGCAGCTGATAGAGGAAACTGGACAACCTTAAGAGGGTGAGGGAAAAAGGGACAGAGAGACTTTTCTGGGGACCCTGTGGGACTCTCTCAGCTCGGGAAGCCACTGAAAGTGCTTGGGAACATGGCTGGAGAAATAAATGTCCCTCTGCTAGAAAAATAGTGTTCGCAAACACTTTTCTCCAGTCTGTCTTCACTGGCAGAATTTTCTTTAGTTAGAATATGACTTAGTTGACTGTTTTTCTGTTCTGGTAGCACAGCAATGGAACTTGGCATCTTAGGGTGCTCACTAGCAAGAAAAGGGATGCTGCTTCTCTTCAGGTTTTTGTTCTTTTGGGATTGCATTGTGGCCTGCAATACTGCATTCCCTGGGAGCTGCCCTTGAGAGGGTAGCTTCCCATGCTGGTTGCCTGTGAGGACTGTGTGGGATCTTTTGGAGAGGAGGGAGAGCAATGGGTTGCTCCACTCATGCACCTGTTTCCCAGTTAGTGTGTTAGAGGAAACACGTGCAGCTTAGCAACCAGCATTTGCTGCACTGCCAAACCCCTGTGCTTATAAAGGCTTTAAGTCAGCGTGTACAAAGCAGCAAATGAGTTGACTGACTTTATCATCTGGGCAGTATCTTTGCGAAAGAGCTGAGACTGTGAAAGTTGCTCTTCTTCCAAGTGAAAGGACTTGGGTAATCACAATCCACGTGTGGTGCATGCTTTTGTCCATCCCTAGCCAATGTTGCTTCTTTCAAACGATGCTGGGTAAGTGCTTCAGAGCCAATTGAGTTTCTTAACCATGTGGCAATAAGTGGCTCTTGATGCAGTTTCTGGGTTTGAAGAGAACCTGGAAGGCCAAAGCAGATTGTGATTTAGAGCAGTTATGCATATTCAACTTTTGATACAACCCAAAGTCTAGCTTCCTAATGCCAGCATCTGTTGCCCTGCAAAATTTTAAGTGCCTGTTGCACTGTAAACTAAGAGGGATCAATCTCCTTGTGAAAAATGCTTTTTGAAATTAGATACTAAGGAAGCAAAAATGAGAAACTTCTTGTGTCCATGATATTATCCTGGAATCAAGCTAAACTCCAGTTGCAAGTGAAAAACTGCTCTCTTTTTTTCCCCTTGTAATATAAACAGCTTATCTTGTCAGCAGTGACATCAGTTGTACACGGAAGTGCTTGACTGGGTTTTGTGTAAAAGAGATTTCTTTATTTGGTGTTCTTTCTGTGCAATATTTCCCCCTTTCCCTATGTCACTAAGGGATGTTTCGAGATTACAGTGTTTTCTAAACAATTAAATTTTCTAACATACTGTGCCAGTCTCCACTGATCTATGCAATGATGGTGATTTTAGGCAAAGTTCGAGCTGGCCTGCCTGCTATGGGGTTTTTGCACATTGCAGCAACCTGCAATGATCTTGGGAACAGATAGAAATAGTGTGTGATGTGGTCAGGGAGGAAGGGTTCTGAAGGGCAGGGCTATAGCAGTCTGTGGGGAAGGAGAGGGGGCTAAAATAATGCCACAGGCAAAGTTAGAGGGATCATCTCGGGGGGGCTTGAGGAAGGACTGAGGTCACTTTGGGTCTTCCTCAAGAACTGGTGTTTTGCAACACCTTTTTTTTTTTTGTGCCTTGTGGGAATTTTCACTGCTTTATTTTTTTCCCTCCCAGCTCAGAACAAAAGGTTAGGTCTAAAAATAAACTGTGGACTGAAAATAGAAAAAAAGAAACCATCAGCCTCTGCACACACACATGTCAAAAGGAGAAGTGAATTTGGTACCAGAATTGAGTTACATACATTTTTAAAACAAAGAAAATTATAAACCTTCTGTTTTCTTAAAAAGTCTTTATGGGGACCATTGGCAGAAATGGAGCTTTACTATAGGCTGCAGACTGATTACTTTTTTTGGGTGTATTTATCCCTCTCTGGGATCCATTGTTCATTCCAACCCTTGTATTTGGCTGACTGACCCCATGAGACTAGTTATTTAGTACTTACCCTTTGGCCAGTTGATGCAATTGTCCATTAACCTGCCATTGGTCTTCCCTGAGACTTGCACCAATTTTCTCATCAGGATCCGAGGAGCTTGCCCCTCACTGTCATCACCGGCAATGATTTGTTTTTTACTTTTTCCCTGAATTTTATGTTTTGGATGGGTCTGCCTTGTGCCATGTGCCATGTGTGTGTGATGTACTACCTCCTTTCCCAGCCACCTCTTCCATGCTGTCTTCCTGGGGACACACAACCTGTTCTATTTTCATTTGTCTGCTTTTCTTATCCGAGTTCCTTTTCCTAGAGTTTCCAGCCTCACCAGGACTCACTCATTTCTCATCGCACTGGCCCAGTGGTGATTCCCAAAGGAGAATTTCAAAGGTGTTGAGGCTGCCGTGAGAGAGTTGTGGTAAGTTGCAGAGGTGACGTGCATGCCCCTTTGTGTTGAGTTTTCCAGCTGACTGCCTCTTGCTGTGTGGAGTCAAGCCTCCGCATCCACTGTTCACACCGCAGTGAGGCAACATTTTCAGGAAGCGCTGTGAAAGCTTTCGACTTCCGTTAGCAGAGGATCAGGGACAAAGTTCTCTGCTCACAAGTGATCCTTCCTAATGCCAAATCGTAGGTTCTTCTCTCACCTTATTTTTTAAAACGTTTTATTTTACCTGTTAGATGTATGCTGACAGAAGACAGCACCTGTGAACACCTGGTCTGTCTTTCATCATGTACTACATACAAAAAAGGCATTAAAGGCCTGTAAGGGGTTGTACAGAGATCTCCCCAGGGAATTTGTATATCATTCTGGTAATGTTTTCTTCAGAGCCTCCAGGATTTTAAGGGGTTAGAGGAAGGTTAGAGCATGTGTAAAGTTGTCCCATTGCCATTCAGCTGAAGTTCTGGAGTTTGGAATTTGGCAGAGAATAGATGTAGACATACACTTATGACTGAGGACTTTTCTGGCACCCCAGCAGATCAAATTTTATACAGGAGCAGTGTGAACAACATGTGATTTTCTAAATCAATTTGCAGTCTACTTGGTAAGGAATGTTTCTTTTGTCTTGCAATTTCTCTGTTAAGGAACATTTGAAAAAATACTGTATTTCCCCAAATAGTCATCTTTGATTCCTACAAATAAGGGAATGGAAGAATGGTGTTCTGCCTGCTTTCCCACAGGTGATTTATAAAACTGAATGGTCTCAGTCAGTTCCTTCTAGATGACATTTGCTATAACCTAAAGCAAAAGCTGCAACATTTTATGGACAGACAGGGAAGATTTCAGCAATTTAGAGTACCTTGGTAAACATAATTATACTGTCTATTGCTTATGACAGTGTTTACCAATGCAGCTAGTGTGTTTTAACACTGATGTGAGTCTCTCAGTACTATCTGGTATTTAAACTACTGTTCACTTCTTATGCAATCTATTTTATATTGCAGCAAAATTTATGTCAGTGCTTGTGCTCGTAACTTTACAGTCTGTGAGATGCAGCCCATAAATTTCCTAATGAAATGTAACAAAGCATGTCAGAATCAACACTACTGTCGCAGCTAAAGTGGTCATGGAGAGAACATCTTCAGGATGTGCACCATTTCTTCAGGGAGAGAACTCTGGAGACAGGAGGAGGAAAAAGTAACAGGTATTAATGGCTCTGTGTACTCTGTTCAAAGCCCTGCCCAGGTGTTTGTGTTTCACAGTCTCTGTCATGAGTGATTCCATCATAAAAATGGAAGTATTTCCTTTTCTGAAAGAAAATCCAGGCAGTCTGGAGGATGGGAAGATCTCTCGGTCTTCCTCCAGTTCAGCCTCCTGTGTGCCAAGTATCTTAGACAGCATTTTGTATCTGTGGATCAGAGATGGAGTTGAGCTTGGATTCATAATAAGTTTGAATCTGAAAATAGATTTTTGAAGTGAATTGGCATTTTTTCTAATCCAGAAATACGACAAGGAAGAGCTGCTGTCAATTGTCAATGCTTGCACCAGTAAAGTGAGTGAAGATGAGAGGCTGGCTCTATAATGTAAGATGTTCTTCTAAGTAGTCAATTCTTTGAGAAATGATGGTCCTAGTTTGTTATGTGTTATATGACTAGTATTTTGTGTCTCTGCTCTCATGCACAGTTGAGCAAGGTGTGCCAGTTCCTTACCTCTGCAATTTAGTGCAGTCTTGTGAAAGACAGGGTACCTTCTCAAAGTCTGGCAGCTTGTGTCCTCTCCTGGTTCCCTGGCTCAGCCTGCTGGTGAGTTTCTCTGTGGGCTTGTCCGTGGGTGCTGCGGTAGCAGGCCAACAGTGAGATCCACATGTCAGCAGGTGCCTTGAAGAACAACGCTAAAGCTGCCTGTGTTTGCTGCAAAGGTCTGGCCTCTGCTTTGGGACTTCAGTGCGGGACAGAAAGCCAAATATGTGTCATTCAACAATTTAGAATACCTTGGTAAACATAATTATACTGTCTATTGCTTGGTGTATATAAATATACCAACTGAGACATTGCTTCTAAGGAAGATATCCCCATTATGCTGTGAGGAGGAAAAACCTCTCAAGCAGAAAAATGAATTTTGCAGAACAAAGAAAGCTAGAATAAAAGGAAATCTTCTTTGAGTTTTGCTGCACAGAAAGGAATTTAAAAATAGTTCCTCAACTATAGTGAATAACAAAACTATCTGCATCCCTTTCCCCTGCTTCCACCAAGTCTTAAATTTATCAGAGTTCAAAGGCTTGTGTCACTGCTGAGTACTCTGTGGCGGGCTTTTCTTGCCTCAGACCAGGCTGAACTGCTCCTAGGGACAGCACAGACATCCTCAGGGTGTCAGGGAGCTGTGCTCATACCTAAATAAGCTGATCTTTCTGATGTGAATCTCACAGCTACTATTGATTTCCTTTTATCTGAAAGTACACTGGAGTGGAAAAAAGCAGCTGTGGCTTGTGGCTTTGTTCTTCATTGGTCTTTTATTATGCATGAAGGCACAGTTTCTGTTTCAAAGACATTAGAAGAGAATTTTTGTTTAACCCAGCAGCCTCAGGGCTGTGAAACCTTCTCTGTGCCTTTTTTCTGAAGACTCTTGTCAAATTTTGAGGCAGTGAATAAAGAAAGTTGTAGATGTGTTGATTTAATCCAAATCTTTCTCATCTAATGATGCATCTCCTGATTTTTAACTCTGGATTTAACAAAGTAATTCAGAGAACAGTTTTGGATAGAAGTTCCCTAAAAGGAATAGAAATACGAGCCTGTAAAGTCTCTCCTTCCTCAGCTGGTGAAGCATAAGTGTTCATAGCCGAGGCCTTTCATACCCATGGAGCCCTAAGTCCCCAGCTTTTCCCCTGTGAGCTGTTATGAACTTTTCAGTGCATCCTAAGGACCACAGAATCTGCCATCAGAGAGAGCTGGAGGTTAAAGAGCAACACAGACCTCAGTGTTTTCATATGGAGGTGTTGTTATTGGAGTCAGACACTGTATAGATAGATGACACTGGGGCAGTTTAGCAAACTTTCTGTTCAGTGAATCACAAATAGCGAAAAGCATATTCATTATGTGAATTCCCTTTATATAACCTCCAACGTTTAGTGGAGCGGTCCACGGCATACAGGAGAACTAAAAAGTAAACAGTATGTAATGTTTTAGCTATTGAGTTACCAGTTTACAGTTGAAACATGTGAAGAAATGGTATAGCTTATATGGAAGCAGAATTCAGAAACAACATGATCAGATTTCTTTTCTCAGACCACCTTGGGAATGAAATGAATCACAGAAAATTTCAGCCCAAAATGAGATAGATAAATCTGAGAAGTTTAAAAAATCCAGTCAAACCAGCATGTGGTACTAGTAGTTGAAATACAACATTGCACAATCCCAAGTCTTGTGGTTAAATGCAAAGCAAAATTCCCATATAATTCAAATTAACCAGTACAGCAGGAGGCTTAGACTGTATGAACTCCTACATTCCTACTGTAACCATGCTTTTAAAGATTGTGAAAGGCTAAGTAGCCTCTTATATGATTTGTGCCCAAGAAAAGTTTCCATAAATAGGAAGCTTGCTAGCAAGTAGGTAACTACCTGAAAGTAGCACAGTGCCAAGGAAGTCAGATTTGAAATTGTAGATACTCAGTTCTTTGAGGGCTATGAATCTTCTCAAGCCTAGAAAGTCTGGGTGAAAAACTTCTAATCCACACTGACGAGGGAAGGTCCATAGGCATCAAGTGTGAATGCAGCTGATTTGTTGATAGAAGGTGCTGTGGAGCATCTTCTGATTCACATTTGGTGAATGGACTTCAATCCAGTTGGTGGCCAGTCATGAGCGGTGTTCCCCAGGGCTCAGTATTGGGGCCAGTTCTGTTCAATATCTTTATCAATGATCTGGACGAAGGGATCGAGTGCACCCTCAGTAAGTTTGCAGACGACACCAAGTTGGGCGGCAGTGTTGATCTGCTCGAGGGTAGGAAGGCTCTGCAGAGGGACCTGGACAGGCTGGATCGATGGGCCCAGGCCAACTGTATGAGATTCAACAAGGCCAAGTGCCGGGTCCTGCACTTCGGCCACAACAACCCCATGCAGCGCTACAGGCTTGGGGAAGAGTGGCTGGAAAGCTGCCTGGCGGAAAAG
>NW_008825499.1:1413409-1418150 GCF_000699105.1 Pygoscelis adeliae
GTGAGGAAAAATTTCTTTACTGAAAGAGTGGTTAAACATTGGAACAGGCTGCCCAGGGAAGTGGTTGAGTCACCATCCCTGGAAGTATTTAAAAGACGTGTAGATGAGGCGCTTAGGGACATGGTTTAGTAGGCATGGTGGTGTTGGGTTGACGGTTGGACTCGATGATCTTGAAGGTCTCTTCCAACCTTAATGATTCTCTGATTCTATGATTCTGAGCTGCCACACTCAGCAAATATGTGAAATCTTGCAGGAGAGAGATACGGGCTCAGATACAACTGCCTCAGCAGAACTGCTTAAACATTGTAGTGGATACAAAAATTTACTCAATCCACGCCAATGGCAAATCAAATCCTACAGCAATGTCCATCCACTGCTTAAGTTGGCAGGAATTCTACCTCTCGCAAGGAGCCAAACTGCTATCAGGGAGGAGGTCAGTTCTTTTGCCACTGGATTTGCACTGACTATGCAGTAAGGAGATACAGGCCCCCTCAGGAGATTTTCTTTTCTGACTGTTTTAATGCTTGTGAAGTGTTCTGAAGATAAAGGTCCCAAATATTTGTCTTCACTTGTTGCCGTGGCCAGTACAACTGTGAGTTCCATAGCTGTGCTTCCTGCCAGAGATGTCAGCCCATGAGCAGAGGGGCTTTGTAGTCTAAGTCTGGTATTTACTTTTAAATTATTGTGACCTTTTCTAGTATTTCAGAGCATTAAATTTTTACAATAACTTCCATCCAGTGCACAGAGGGAAGAGAAGAAAAGAATTCAAAGGATTTATAAGATTCGTACTGGCACTCTGGTTTCGACTGAGGTGTGCTGGCATGGTACTTCTACTCAGTAGATGGCAGTGCCAGGAACAGGATGGGAATTTGTGCCTGTTAATGTCAGCCAGGACCCAACTGCTTCTCTGAGAGGATGTATGCAGGTGTTGATGTGTGAAGAGCTGTGAGGGAGCCACCTGCAGCCAGACCCCAAATGGCTTCTAACTTTCTAAGTGCTAGCTGTCTTCCAGAGAAGTGAGTTACCAGGCAAAATCTCATTTGGGACTAGCTCTTGGGTGCTCCCAGTAGGATTTGGCAGTGAGGCCCCCACGTTGCTCCTCAGACTTAAGAGGAGTGTGGTGGCCACCTCCCAGGGAATGCAAAGGCTGCTGTGGGAGCCATGCAGTCAGGACAGTGATGGTTGGAGACGCCCCTGGAGGACTGGCACCACTCAGGCCCTTGTGGTGAGGGCACAGTTGCACCACCACTGACGACTCAGAGCACAGAGGCAACACCTATGCTGTCTCCCTTGACAGTGGCGATGGCTAATAAATACAGAGCAAACGGGAACATATTGAACATGCTGTGGTGATCCCAGGTAGGGCAAGTTTCGCCTGGGTGGAGATTTACTGACTGAGGTCTCCTTGGACAGTCCTCTGCCATGTTACAGGAGCAGAACTGCACAACTAGCTGTTACCTGAAGTGGGGAGAAGGTTGGTTTATCTTTGGTTTGGTTGAGGATGCAGTGATGGCTCTCTAAAGGCAGTTTGTCCTGACCCACAGCAGATTAGCAACTGCACCAGCAAGGCAGGGTTGGAGGAACCTGGTTGCTCGTGGCTTTTATGATTTGGGGCAACAGATGTGCCTGCCACAAAGGCTGAGGCAGGGGAGTTGAGTTAAAAACAACAGAGCTCAAATGACCTGACAGACTCAGACTCAGCAAAGCAGGTCTGTGTTCATAGTTTCCTACAGAAGAAGCTGTGAGTGACACATATAGGTGACTCCCACCATTCCCTTCTAGAAGACTGAATGAGAGTGAGTGTGTGTGTGTGTGTGTGTGTGTGTGCGCGCGCGCGCGCGCATTTGGGGACTTCTAGCCGTGCTGTAACAAGTGGATCCTATGGTCCAATCACCTCCAATCATACTGTGGGCGCAGTGTTCAACCCCTGGACAGACTCTCCCTGTGGGACCAGCACTGCAGTCAGTGGTGGTGGGAAGCCTAAAGCAATGGTCTTCAAGTTACAAAAGCCATGAAAGCGTAAAGAAGGTTTTCCTCTCACTTGCAACCTCAGGAAGACTGAACAGGGCACCCACATTTCTTTGCATTCGTGAAAGCTAGAAAGGAACCTTTTCCCCAGCAAAAAGGTTTTTGGTAGAATTTAATGATCTCAGAGGTGGGTGTTAGCATGCATGAGTCATAGGTATTTCTGGCTCTGGATGCAAGCAGAAATACTAGACTCACTGCATGTATACATCCAACCTCTCTGAAGAGCAGAGCAGCAGAATGAAGCACAGAGAAGACACTGAACTTAAAACATCTTGGTAAAATTGCTTGGTATTTTCTTGATGTTTCCTTAAAGACTATCTGTAATTTAAAGTAGAGCACCTTTTCTATCCTAAACTGAAGCAGCAGGACTGATTTCTGGACGTGAAAAGTGACAGTGCTCCTCAGTACCACCATGCTTTGTCCTTTGCTCAGAAGGGCTGCTTTGCAGTGACGGAGGATTCTGGTATGAAACGCACAGCACCAGCAGAATAGGGAAGCTGATCAGGCACATCTTGTGTTGTTCCCCATTCACAATGCATGTTTTTGAAAACTGTTGAGAGATTATACAGGACTTAGGAATAATTAAACCATTTCCCTGGAATATTTTGACCCTTCTGGGGAAGCATGACATCTCAAGTGTTTCAGGCCTTTGACTGCATAATATTACTTGAAGTGCAGGTTATTTACAGTTCTGTGAGGAAAACAGCTGGAAAACATTTTTGAAATTGCTGATGTGACATTTACAGAACTTTAGCAGAACTGAATTTGTTCCAATTTTTAAGCTGTGAAATTGTTGGGGAATTTAATTCTTCTAAAGGTCAGTTACTATTCTTAAATGCCAATATTCACACTTTTTCAGTAAAAGCCTTTTTCTGTGATCTGCTAAAGCTTTAATGAGAGGAGGCTGAAGAGAAAGGAGATGGAATCACTTTGTAATTCCTCTATCCAGCCTTGGCTGTTGTGGTTTGCATGCACAGATGGGAAAGATGAGCTGCGCTTGTTTTGTCTGGGAGTGGCAGCAAGTGCACTAGAATGCTGACAAATTTCAGAGGTGAGCTGGTTAAAACTGGCATGTCTCTCCTGTAGGGATATTGTGACATTTCCACATATTTTTGACAGCCGGGCCCAGAGAGTTGTGGTAAATGGAGTTCAATCCAGTTGGCGGCCGGTCACGAGCGGTGTTCCCCAGGGCTCAGTATTGGGGCCAGTTCTGTTCAATATCTTTATCAATGATCTGGACGAGGGGATCAAGTGCACCCTCAGTAAGTTTGCAGACGACACCAAGTTGGGCGGCAGTGTTGATCTGCTCGAGGGTAGGAAGGCTCTGCAGAGGGACCTGGACAGGCTGGATCGATGGGCCAAGGCCAACTGTATGAGGTTCAACAAGGGCAAGTGCTGGGTCCTGCACTTTGGCCACAACAACCCCATGCAGCGCTACAGGCTTGGGGAAGAGTGGCTGGAAAGCTGCCTGGCGGAAAAGGACCTGGGGGTGTTGGTCGACAGCCGGCTGAACATGAGCCGGCAGTGTGCCCAGGCGGCCAAGAAGGCCAATGGCATCCTGGCCTGTATCAGAAATAGTGTGGCCAGCAGGAGCAGGGAAGTGATCGTGCCCCTGTACTCAGCACTGGTGCGGCCGCACCTCGAATACTGTGTTCAGTTTTGGGCCCCTCACTACAAGAAGGCGGTTGAGATGTTGGAACGTGTCCAGAGAAGGGCAACGAGGCTGGTGAGGGGTCTGGAGAACAAGCCTTATGAGGAGCGGCTGAGGGAGCTGGGGTTGTTTAGCCTGGAGAAAAGGAGGCTGAGGGGAGACCTCATTGCTCTCTACAACTACCTGAAAGGAGGTTGTAGCGAGGTGGGTGTCGGTCTCTTCTCCCAAGTAACTGGCGAAAGGACGAGAGGAAATGGCCTCAAGTTGCGCCAGGGGAGGTTTAGATTGGATGTAAGGAAAAATTTCTTTACTGAAAGAGTAGTTAAACATTGGAACAGGCTGCCCAGGGAAGTGGTCGAGTCACCATCCCTGGAAGTATTTAAAAGACGGGTAGATGAGGCGCTTAGGGACATGGTTTAGTGGGTATGGTGTTGTTGGGTTGACGGTTGGACTCGATGATCTTGGAGGTCTCTTCCAACCTTAATGATTCTATGATTCTATGATTCTATGATTTTTCACTCTTATGCAAAGGGGAAATGACACATTTCTCTTGCAGCCTATGAATATACCTTAGAGGCAAGTTTCTCCTAGTTTCCAGCAGCCTTCCTGAAGCTGGAGGCCCCAGAGCCCCTACCTGTCAGGCAGTTAGCTGAAAAAACAGTCTGGAGGACTGGCATGTTCTCTCTAGTTCCTGAAAGACCAGTTGTTCATAGGAAAACTTTGGCCATTGGGGCCAGGATTGACTCTTACACGCTCAAATTATACAGCATGGCCCAAAGGCTGTAAGGTGGCTTTGAGATTAACTGGTCCCATTGTCTCGAGCAGCCACAACACTAACTGGGCGGCTGACAGGATAGTTGATGAGGGTGCAGAGTAGCTTTTCCCAATGAAGTTAAGGGCTGTTATTCCTCAAAGGGGACTTCAGAGGGCGATTTATGCTTTCTTCTTCTTATGGGGCCAAGAACTCTTACCATGATGGTGGTGGTGGGGGGAGGGCTGGCATTTGTAGGCCTCCTGTGAGCACCCTTTCATTGTGGTGATTTGCTGTCCAGCAAAGTGTGT
>NW_008825499.1:1418177-1424104 GCF_000699105.1 Pygoscelis adeliae
TTCAGGGGTGTAGTCACAGGCTGTCACTTAAAATGTGGGGGTGATGTTCCCATTTTGCACTTTGTTTCTTTGGTGCTCTTTCTGGGGCCAGGCACTGATGTGGAAGAGATTTTTCTTAGCTGTCCCATAGTTCTTGGCATATTTTAGCTGTTGTGCCTGGAGTGGGAACCTCTGATAGAAACAGTCCATCCTTTTCCAGCCTCTCTTTCTCAAATGCTATCCCATCTGGAAGGAAGCTGACTGTGCAGGCAGCAGCTAGAATCACTAAGCAATGTTATCCATGCTGTAGCTTGTTGTACAGGCTTGTATTAATTAGAGCTGTTTGTGACATCGATTTTGTTTCTGAAGCAAACATTTCTACCCTCACCCCTGTTTTTGTTTGTTTATGCAAATTACAGTACTTTGCAACTTAATTGCTGTGTACTTTATGAAACTGCATTAAGGACTGTGCTAATTGTGGGCTTGCTCCCTTCCTGTTTCTGGAAGCATTTTGAAATTCTGTAATTGGATGTATTTAATTTTTTGTAACTTTGTTAAATGAAATTATGAATTAAGATGAAAGAACCAGAGAAAATCTGCCTCTGCATCAATACAGAGCTGTTTGTAGCAACAAGCTTTGTCTTCAGAAGCCTTCTGGCAGTTTGGGCTGTTTTCATAGCAGTGATCCTGGGGAAATGCTCACGAGTAGAAGCCAGTTGCTATGCTATGTATCTGTTATCCTCAAGTGAACTACAAACCTCTGTTGATGCGGAATTTTGCTTCTTGCCATAGGTACAAGATGTTCTTTGGGGATTGGGAGTTGATGAGTGGAGAGAAGGGCATCTTCTACCCTATCTAACCCACCTACAACTATGAACTGGGGCAGCCTTCACAACCTACCCAACTTAATGTCAGAACCACCTTTGCGGTGGGTCAGGAAAAGTTGCTTTGCCATAACATACAAGAATTTGTGGGAAATAATCAATGGTGGGAGCCATTTGGAAACGTGAGCATTTGGATGGTAGGTCTGGCTCACTGCAGGACAGCATCCTAGGTATTGTTGGTACGGGCAGCAGAAAGCTGAATCCTTAGTTAGGAAATATGCTGTCAGAAAAAATATGCCTCTGCATTGACGTGATGGAGCACATCCATCAATCGTTATTTTTCCATGGCTCTCTGTGAGTCCAGATACTCATATTAAGAAGTTCAGCAGATTTGGTGAAGGCAGTCTTTCCACAGCCAGCTGACCAAAGCTCCGGGCTGTGGATTAGACATTTATATCTGCATTACCCTACCAGCTTGCAGCAACTGTTTTGTCATTGGCTCTACACAACTGTGAAAACTGTATCTATCTTATTCAGCAGTTCTAGTGAATCCATTCTGCTTTTTCTTGAAAGGGATCTCTTGTGGGATCCAGCCTTGCATTATGTAATTCAATCCATGAACATGAAGAGGAGCAGATGGGCCTGCCAATTTGCAAAACATTCTTTTCATCTGGTATAACATCTTCGTTATTTTTAACCCCCTCATATATACCTTTCCTATTTTATCTTATTCTTCCTATTTTATCTAATTCACTGTGGAAATTAAATGCTGTTCTAAAACACATGGTCACATAAACAAGAAATCAAACCTACACAAGAAATAAAACTCACAATTTCCCCACCTCCCCCCAGCCAAAGAGGTGGTTGACTCAGAAAACAGGATTTGTCTGTATATAGATTAAGTTATATAAGCTGAAAACCAAAATGTTAGGTACAGGTTTGTCAGCCAGGATTTTACTTTAATGTAAAAAGATTTCCACTTTCCAAATGTTTGCAGGATTATCTGCATGATTCACAGTGTTACAACAGCATTATCAGCTCACGACACTCTAACTAACAAGTGTGGAACCTAAGGATATCTGGTTTCTAGTGATATCTGTTTAAGGGCTATTCAGCATAAGAGACAAATTCAAAAAGTAGGAAAAGTAATAAACAGATGGATACACAAGCCTTAATAAGTTGGCCAGAGCTGTTCGATCCATGAAGGACAGGTCTTTGCAGGAACCAAGCGTAGCCTCAGAGACCTTCAACTAGAACTTTCCAATTAATGAAAAAGGGGGAAACAAGACTACCTTGGGTCTCCTGGGAATAAGTAAATTTATTATGAGATGTTTGGGTGGGCTTGTGGAACTTACTGTGGGATGTCTTACGGGGACTGTGGAAACGTATGGGAATCTTTCTCAACTTTTTCTCCATGCATGTAGTCATGCTACCCTTTCCTGGATGCATCACAGTCAATGAGACAAAACCTCAGCATTTTCTGGGGTTTTCTTTTGGCTTCTTACATATTTGCAGATGTGTGAGGGACATACATGTGGTCATTATACTCACTACTCAAGCGTCCAGATCAGTAACAGAGATTATTCCTGCCTGGCCAAATGGAGAAACCTGTTCAGAGTGGCCATCCAGTTGGTGTTATGTGAATCAGAGTGGTAAGCAGAGTAAGTTTTACTTTTCTGGTGGTCACAGATAACAACAGCAGACTGGAGAAGTAGGCCCTTAAAGAATATTTCTTTGTAAGGTAGTCTCTATTTTGAGGTTCCTCTCTGGCATTAGGACAGAATATCCATTCTCCCAGAATGGATATTTGCCCAACAATGGGTATAAACATGGGGAATGTTTTGTATTTGCCTCCAAGACAATTTCTCTTTGGCTAGTTTGGTTTCCTCTGCTTGTGAGACAAGTTTGGTTCTCCCTCGATGATCAAGAATTGAGAACCTTTGCTCATTTAGTCTGGTCTGGTGTTGGAATTCGTTCTTTTCCTAGTTCAGAATGGAAAGTCACCTGGAAATGGTGATTCTGAGCCTCTTGTAGGCTGTGCATCACCATGTGGCAGAGGTGAGGTCTTAGTGTGCCTCATCCTTCTTCTCCTGCACCTGATTCTTAGGTGAAGTGACTGTAAAGCAAGTGGCTTTTCTTTTGCTTTTGGAGTAGCAGCAGCACAGGTTGGGTAGGCCTTGTGGACTTCAGTGAGAATGAGCCTGGCAGGAAATCTTGATGAAATATAGATGCCATCAGACATTTGCTGTTGGTCCTCCCATACATGGGCTGCAAGTGCTTTTATAGTGAGATAGAGCATTTTCTCTGAGTGCTTCACAAAATGTGTATTTCTCAGGGTGGAAAAAACTCCAGCCTGCTTTTAACCTAAGTAAGTCCCAGGTTTCCTGTTCACAAAAAATATATCTTCCTTTTGCTCAGCTGTGCAGGTCTTAACCTGTGAGTCTTCTTTGGAGCTCCAGTCACTGACAATGCACAAGTCAGCAGTGTATCCTTACAGCAATGAAGGCCCATCCTGTGGTGGGCTGCATTAGTGAAGTATAAGCAGCTGATTGAGGTAGGTAACTATTTTCCTCTATTAAGCACTTGTGAGGCTGCATTTGGAACAATGTGTTCAGGTTTGGGCTTTCTGTTACAGCATAGATATTGGGAAAATGGAGTGAGCCCAGCACAATCTGTCATCAAATGACTTAAAGAGCTTGAGCACTTGATGTTCAAGAAGAGACTGAGGGAAATGTATTTATTTAGCCTGAAGACGAGAAGGCATAGGAGCATCTAATTGTGTCTTTCACTACCTACAGTGGCCTACAGAGATGACAGAGTCAAACTTGTCACAGTGAAAGGAAAAGAGGCAAAAGGCACAAGATGCAAAAAGATAAATTCTGTTTGTGTGTAAGTAAAAACTGCTTCCCCATAAGAATAGTGCAGCAATGGAACAGGGGCTGGACAGGTAGGGGAAATCAAACGTCATCGAGAAAAAGACCTTGGGCAACCTGATCTAGCTTTGAAATCGACCCTGATTTGAAAAGAGTGTTGGACTATAGACCTCCAGAGGTGTCTTCCAACTTTAATTGTTCAGTGATTCACTGATACACTCATTCCTTGGTTCTCAAGTAGCCTGATGCACAGTTTATGTGCTGGTGTACCAAGATGTACCAAAGGGTCTCCTCTGCACCTGCTCTGTGAGAGAGTTTCTTCAGCATCTGTTTGGGAAGAAGTTTCCTTTTGGGAGAAGATTACCCTGAAAGATTCCCTTTGCCTTGTGGTTGACAGTTGCAAGAGGTTTTGACAAAGAACATATAGGTTTTGTTTGAAGATGTAGGAACTTAGTTGCGTTTGGAAGCAGATGAAAGATAGTTATTTCTTAAATGCAAAGAAATAACTAGCAAGCCCAGTGGGCCTTATCGTATCAGTTCTGCAAGAGGAGGAGAAGAATACTTCTCCTCTGAAGGGAAGAGAAACTCTTGTCCAAAAACCTGCACAGCAGCCAGGAGCCAGAGAAATGTTTATTGATTCTCAGGTGGAAATTAATCTCTTGTCACAACCACCAAAACATCCCCTGCAGGAACTGCATTCTGGATAACTTTGTTATTTCATTGAGCATCAGCTTATGCCTGTTTGAGTGCTTTTAAGCTTGTGTGTTTAAGCATGGAATGGCACTGAAAGCAGAAACAAGAAAAATGCTAACACTTCAGTCCTTCGTTCACTGGGACTGAGGTATTCTGCTTTTGTCAGTGGTCTTGTTTATTGTGATATCACTTGCCAGTGATATTGCATACTTTTTTATTGTTAGTTTAATACAGTTCTTTTATAACTTTCCCTTGTGCTATCTTAATCACTATCCTTTGCCAAGAAAAGGATGCCTCTATAGTAGCCTTGGGCTTTACTAAGTGGTTTCTGATGGTGCTATTCTCTTATTGCTGGTTGGGTCAAAGAAAACCAGAGTCTTTGAAAATTTTAGGAAGGGGAAGGAACTCCTCTTATCTGTCTGTTCAGGGGACAGTTTGCATTAAGGACAAGTCTTTTCCTTTGTGTTTGGATCATGATCTAAATAAATAAAAATACTGAAAGCAACCACAATGCATTCTAGTTCCAACCTGTGCTTTGTTCCTTAACTTCTTAAAATACAATATGTACTTAATGAATTCTGTCCACTGCGTCTTGAGTCACGAGCTCTGTACTTTGACTGGCAAAGGGACTGAGGATTTCCTAATTGCTCAGCTCACAGAAAGTGTCTGTTTTCCACACTCCTCAGAAATTAGTTGGCAACAAGTGGTGATTCATAGCACTTTGTCCGGCTGAAATTACAAAGCACATTTCTAAATAGTCATGGGCGGGGGAAAAGAAGAAAGCTCTTCCAAAGAAGACATTTTTTTCTCTGGTTCAGCTGGTTTCAGGGGTGTTGCTGAGCATTTTAGGGTCACCTGATCTGACAGTTTCTCTTGGGAGAATGGGGTGATGGAGAGGGTAAGCTAGAGGTGACTAACAGGCTGTTAGTCCTCAAGGTGGAAGGCAACTGTGGTCTTTCTAGTACTGTCATGGGTCTTCTCTTCCCGCTCCAGCATCCTCACTCTGACTGACAGAACCAAGGTAGCTGTATGTGCTTCCTCCACCTTGTGGATGACCTGGAGCCCCCCCCCCCCAGCCTCTTCTGCAGCACCGATTTTTCTTGGTGCAGCTCTGTAAGCCCTTCATAGCATGTGGGATAAAGTCCTGTAATGGGAGTCCTGGCACAGTTGGAGCAGAGTGTGCTGTGATCACAGACCAGGAGTCTCTCCTGCCTGAGTTAAGGATCTTTTCCAAAGAGTTGGAAGGTAGCAGTCAACTCACAGGCCTCCATCCTTTGCTAAGCTACCAGGGATAAGACAAAGGGATCCTTATCAGAGGGTTTTGGTGTTTTTTTACTTATTGTGTAGATGTCTTTCAGAGGAGGCCTCTCTCTCTTGAAGAGAAGATCCACTAAGACCTGCTGACCCCTAAAAAAAAAAAGAAGTCCCAATTGCTCAGAAACATGTCTTTGCCTTTTAAATAAAGCTGAGTATGGCTCAGAAGTTCTCATGTGGATGCCAGCCAAAGGATGAGGGGAGTTTCTTGGAGAATGCCATCCTCTCCTGCTGGGGCCAGTCC
>NW_008825499.1:1424122-1424839 GCF_000699105.1 Pygoscelis adeliae
TTTCAGCAGTAACATGCTATTTGCAATGGCTGCAGATCAGCAATTCCAGTCATGTCTGTCTATAGGATTTCCTAACAAATGCCTGTTACATGCAATACATCAATTAAAGGAGGCTTCTGGCAAATTCACATCATGGACTAGGTGACTAGTTTTTCAGGTTGCCAGAAACTTCCTTTGGTGTTCCTGTGCGTACTATTGTAGTTTTGGTCCCACACCCTTAGGTCACCTGGAGGCAGCAGCCAACTCAGTTGTATGATACAAACACTGCAGGTTAGGTGACGTATGGGAGAAACAGAGCACCCCACTTTCTGCTCCGGGGTGCTGAAATAGGAGTTACAACTAGACAGTGTCTAATGGGCTGAGATTATAATTTCAGTTTTGCCTTCAGAGGTATTTAGTTGTAGAGAGCAATGAGGTCTCCCCTCAGCCTCCTTTTCTCCAGGCTAAACAACCCCAGCTCCCTCAGCCGCTCCTCATAAGGCTTGTGCTCCAGACCCCTCACCAGCCTCGTTGCCCTTCTCTGGACACGTTCCAACATCTCAACATCCTTCTTGTAGTGAGGGGCCCAAAACTGAACACAGTATTCGAGGGGCGGCCGCACCAGTGCTGAGTACAGGGGCACTATCACTTCCCTGCTCCTGCTGGCCACACTATTTCTGATACAGGCCAGGATGCCGTTGGCCTTCTTGGCCGCCTGGGCACACTGTCGGCTCATGT
>NW_008825499.1:1424997-1441564 GCF_000699105.1 Pygoscelis adeliae
GCCCAACTTGGTGTCGTCTGCAAACTTACTGAGGGTGCACTCAATACCCTCATCCAGATCATTGATAAAGATATTAAACAAGACCGGCCTCAAAACTGAGCCCTGGGGAACACCGCTCATGAACAGCTGCCAACTGGATTGAACTCCATTCACCACAACTCTCTGGGCCCGGCCATACAGCCAGTTTTTGACCCAGCGCAGAGTACACCTGTCTAAGCCGTGAGCCGCCAGCTTCTCTAGGAGAATGCTGTGGGAGACGGTGTCAAAGGCCTTACTGAAGTCCAGGTAGACCACATCCACAGCCTTTCCCTTGCCCACTAGGCGGGTCACCTGGTCATAGAAGGAGATCAGGTTGGTCAAGCAGGACCTGCCTTCCATGAACCCGTGCTGGCTGGGGTCCCACTGGGGTCCCCAGTGGCATAGTCCCACTGACCCCCTCCAACATCCTGGACCCTCAGGTTTGCATCCTTAGCCATTGCAAAGTCCTTGTCTGCCCACGGTTTCTCGGTAGCCCATCAGTTACTGTGACTGACCAGATTTGTTTCTAGTCTTTGTCTCCATTAGGTTTATCTTGCAGGTTTGTGTCTGTATATTTCACTTTTTGCTTCCCCCTTTTCCTTATCATCCCATTTGACAAGGTCCTCAGTTAGACTATCTCACTGAAATAAACTTTTCCACATTCCACATACCTTTATCAATTCATGACTGACCTGGTTTGGTTCTTGTTACTGTCTCCCTTATCATTTGTTGGTCAAATTTGTGTTTCTGGCTGTCCTTGTTTATGGCTTCCCCCTTTCCTTATTATCATGCTTTGCATTGAAAAGGTCCTTGATCAGGTACCCTTAAAGGATCAGATGCTGTCTCCTTCCGCATATGCTTACAACTTTGTTTCCCATTTTCACACGTGCTTGACTCCATTTAAGTGCTACAGTGAATACCCTAGTTTACCAACCTGATAGATTTACTTGTAAAATTCTGCACCCACCAAAGAGTTCCAGTGGAAGTGGGCTTGTAGTTTTGGTTATTTGTTTTGGGGTTTTTTTGTTGGTTTTGCTTTGTTTTTCTTCTAAATAAATGTTTAAGTAAGTATTAGAGTCTGGAAACTAAAAAAGAAGTTCTGTTTTCAGTTTACATTGCATGACTTCAATGCTTGTTGCTACTCTGCCTTTGATCTCTAGTGCCCAGTCTCAACTTTACTCCTGACTAAATGCAATAGAAATAAAAAACACCAAAGAATGTTATTATAAACTATTATCAATTTGTTATTTCCTTTGCCAGTCATGTTCCAAGTGTAACCTCTTGCCTTTCATTGCTTTGTAAGACTACACAAAAAAAAAAAAAAAAAAGTGCACTAGTGTCTGCATGATACAGCTAATACAAACTTACAAACTCTGCACATGCTTCACGAAGCCAGGAGATTTATTTGATTAATCCTTGCACAATATCCAGGAGATAAGCCATTATAGATTTGCTTATGAAGATTCACTTCACTGACAGTCTAGTACAAGAAAGCAGAACTGAGTCCTCTGAAACCATGCTCTCTTCAAAAATCTCTATTCCAGCTGAAATCATCTGTGCTTGAATTTGATGATGTATTTCAACTACAGAACAAAACATAGAACCAAAATTTTCTGTTGTAATTGAATAAGATTTGAGGTTTTCTGCAGTTTTGGCCTGAATATATCCAGGAATTTGGCAACATACAAGTGATATGGGTACTCAGTTTGCCAGAGAATAGTGACTTAATGTATTGAAGAACCCCACAGCTTCCTACTTGAATACATTTGAGTGCAGGGCTGGTCAGAGAGAGAGGCTGAGAAACTGAAATTTCCAGGTTATTTCAGGTATTTCCAGTTCCAGTGTGTTCTATGTTTAGTGGGATGTAAGTCAGTCATATGACACTAGAAATTCAAATGAGACATCTTTATACATTGCCTAATGCCAAAATGGCCAGCAGTGTTAATTAGAATCATTAGTGAAATTTTATTTTACTGATTGAAAGTTCCACAGCTACAAGAGACGTAACTAGCGATATGTTTATATGCTATGCCTAGTTTCCTGTTCAGAAGAAAAAAGAAGGTGAAGGTTTAGTTTGCTAATGGAACAGGTCTTTACTTCATATGAAGTACTTTAACATTATGCTGTAATTGGCTAGATTTTTGGCAGAGTGAGGCCGCAGGTCCCAACAATGCCTGTTGGGGCTTCTTTTAATGCAGTTCTGCAACAATATAAAATGATCTGAATTCACCTTGCATTTCTGTTCCAGCATCAGAGACTCTTGTGCCTGTCAAAATTTAGGGAACGTACCAGGATAAACTAAGCTGAACATCGATGAAACAGGAAGCCAAAGGGTTCAATAAGCTGCTTGATTTTGCCAGGCCTGTGAAATGAACTAAGAACTGGTGAAAAATGGAACCTCGATCACTGCTGTGCACAGGCACTTTTTCAACCTTAGCATGGAATTTGTTGTACCTCTCCAAACATGCAGCAGCAAACCGTGTGGTTCTGCCTTTTCAGCTAACATTGCTATTTTTTTCCTGCTAACTAATGTCAATTTATTCCTGGCAATTTCTGTAAGATATTAAGTGCTGTACCAATGTTAGAGGAAAGCATACTCCTGCTCATTTAAGGTCTACAGATGTGCATAGACAGAGGAGAGATGTATGCACACAGCAGAGAGAAAGAGTGGGACAGCAGGAGTAAAAATGATACCACATACATCAATTAGAAATGACTGGACACACAGGAACTGACAGAAAAGGTCAGGGCAGTCTGAAAGATACATTTCAATATCTTAATGGTGTGGTGTGCAAGTGGTAGAATGAGATCCTGAAATGCAGCGTTAAGATGCTGTGGGAGCCTTGCTTCAGAAACACAGCCCTAACTCCTTTTCTGGGGATTCTCACATATAGGTATATATTTAATGCTTTGAAAACTCAGTATATCCCAAGGTGGATAAAGCACCTTTGAGAAACTAAATGGTCAAACCATGGCCTTGTCTTCTGCCCACTGCAGTCATAACACAAGGCTGAAAAGTACTGCACCTGCTTCGTGGGTAAAGAGACTGATCACGTCAGCTGGGTCACTTACCAACACTGCATAGTTTGCCAGCAAGACTGCCAGGAGTATCAGGAAACAGCAGCTTGAAATGATGGAATAATAATATTTTCTGCTCATGATAAGTTTGCCACAGCACTGTGTGTCAGACAGCATGTGCAGAGCAGTGGTTGAGTGCAGCTCTCAAGGATGCTGGGGTGCTCCAGGTGAGATCATTGACTACCACACATCCACTTTGCTGAAAGTCTGCCACAGGGTTACGAATATCCACACAAAATGGCTTCCTTCCCAGAGGTCCTTGTACACAATAAGGTGTGTGAAAATGAATGAATGTGCAGTTGGAGGACAAAAGATTCTAGCTACACCACTATTCATAGGATTTTCTCTGCCACCCTTCAGGATCTGAATTTCAGGGCCAAATTGAGAGCCCACGAGGAGACTTTGAAGCATAGCCTGGGATATTTCTGCCTGTCTAGTTCACTGGTCTGTACTTTCAGCTTTCTGCCTAGGTTTACCTTTGACAGATTCTCTTCTTCTCTGCCCACCTTACTGCCCTCTCAGTGTTCTCCACAGAGATGTAGAGGCAGATGAGCTTGTATTTGCAACATAACTAGCTGCATTAGTTCTATGAGGGAAGAATACAAATGAGTCTGGCTGGTGAAGGAGAGTGGTGGAAGAGGTGCATGGAAGTGCTCTGTTTGTAATGAGGTTTGAATGCACAAACAAGGGCCTTCAAGGCAGGAGTAAGCATGGTCACTGCAGGACTCTAACAAATACACGGCTGCATTGTGCTCTTTCCTAAATTTCAGTAGAGGTGTTCCCCTAAGCCACCATCTAGCTCCTGCTTGGCAGAACCAGATCGTATCACAGGCAGTCAAAGATGATGAAATTCCTGAGTACTGGGTCAAGCAGCATTAAGGGCAGTATTTTACATGAGGTTCAATCTCCAGTGAGTTCAATCCACAGTGTAAGTGCTCTTTCTCTTGAGGATGACTAATGTGAAAAGCAAGTGTATCCCATAGCAGCATTCTTCACAGGGCAGTTGTCCCTTTTTGAGTAAAATCCTCTGTGGATCCTGACATTGTGTGTCCCAAGTGACAGGGAGTAAATGTCACCATGGGACAAGGGGCTTTTGCAAAGCACATGCAAATCTCCCAGTTGAACAGCAGAATGGGTTAATGAAGAGAGAAACCTGTTTCACAAACCAAGGGAGAAACACTTGTCTACCTCCACCTTGGCGAAGCTGGAGGGTTGCTGGGAATAGTAGGACAGGCCTCTGGAAAGCTGAATATATTAAGTGTCTGTTGTGTATCTACCTTGTTCCTCTCTCCTATGTTCCCGAAACATAGTGAACTGTAGTGCTGTAAACAGGCAGAGGTAGCATTTATGTTGAATTGGAGCTAGCTCATGAGAATGGATGCGGTGAAGGTTTCTGATATGCCCCAGTTAATTCAGTCTGCTGTGCCCACATGACTGCTCCAGCTGAATGGCTCTGCAGTTGCAATGATTTTTAGTTTGCAAAAGGGTTGGTCACTGCTTGCTCTTCCTGAATGTTGTGGGTGTTTCTCAAGAAAGATATTCTGCATTTGCCTCTGGATAGTTTTGTAGTAAGAACTGAAGAGTCACTCTGTGTGTCTCCAGAATATAATTATCCCATTGTCCTAATTAGTTTCAGACTACACATTATGTCTGCCTTGATCATTGTGGTCTCATTATGGTACTGCATCAGGAAGTTATCTTCATGCATAATTCTTTACTTTCTCAGTTGTTTATAGCTGGGGCAATGCCACTGGCAGAGCTGTGAAAAACAAATTGGGCTGGAAAGGGGAAAATAGACCTCTACAGTAACCAACTTTATTTCTGAATGTTAATCAAGTGTTGATACAATTGTACACCTACTTTCTTAGGTTAATAAAATAAATGCTTTTATATTTATGAAATCAACAGTAAATTCAGAGACCAAGTGGTGTGTAAGACTGTCATGGTTTAACCCCAGCCAGCAACTAAGCACCACACAGCCGCTCATTCACTCGCTTCCAGTAGGATGGAGAAGAGAATCGGAGGAGTAAAAGTGAGAAAACTCGTGGGTTGAGATAAAGACAGTTTCATAGGTAAAGCAAAAGCTGCGCACACAGGCAAAGCAAAACAAGGAATTCATTCACTACTTCCCATCGGCAGGCAGGTGTTCAGCCATCTCCGGGAAAGCAGGGCTCCATCACACGTAATGGTTACTTGGGAAGACAAAATGCCATCACTCTGAACATTCCCCCCTTCCTTCTTCTTCCCCCAGCTTTATATGCTGAGCATGACGTCATATGGTATGGAATATCCCTTTGGTCAGTTGGGGTCAGCTGTCCTGGCTCTGTCCCCTCCCAGCTCCTTGTGCACCCCCAGCCTACTCACTGGTGGGGTGGTGGGAGAAGCAGAAAAGGCCTTGACTCTGTGTAAGCACTGCTCAGCAGTAACTAAAACATCCCTGTGTTATCGACACTGTTTTCATCACAAAGCCAAAACATAGCCCCATACTAGCTACTGTGAAGAAAATTAACTCTATCCCAGCCAAAACCAGCACAAATACCCTCTGGAAAAGCTGCATATTTGAGAATAAGAAAAGTAGATATTTGTTTTCACTGTAGCACCTGGTTGACTGATGTATCCAAATCATCTTGTTATCAGCAGGGGCTGCCTGATTTGTTGAACTGCCAATCTGAAGACCTGAGGAGAAGTAATATATAAATAAATCAGTGGAAAATCAGACAGGATGCCAAATCTCTTGGCTTAAATGAAGAATTGGTAGGATTTCAGGGAATTTGCATATGTATCTATTGTTGAAAAAGAGATTTGATCCAAATTACTGTATGACCTGTGGAAACCTCTCCACCAGTTGACATATTCACAGCTGGAGCTCTGGGTTACAGCTATTTTGCATTCAGACCCTGGAATCTGTTCTCAGGTAATGTGTTATTCTTGGCATTTCACCAGTTCTGTCACTTTATATTGCATCAGTTAGGCAACCTGAAATGATTATACAATGTAATCAAGCACTGAAATTTAACACTTGACTGATAATTTTAATATGGGGAACCCACTCTAATTTCTGATAGCTTCATTTGATTTGAACTCCTTTGAATAATAATGAGATGAAACACAGGTCTCTAGGCTGGCTTGCTGATTTGAGAAGCCAGTCTGAAAAGTGGCAATGCAGATCTAATTCTCCCAATAGTTTATTTTCAAATGCCTTTAAATAGTTTTTTGTGTGAGTGAGTGAATGAGTGAATGAGTGAAAAATCTTATGTTTTGCTCACTGAGACTGGCTGTTGGTAACAAAACCATGATTTTGTATGGAAAAAGATCCAGAGAACTTGAAATTTCACTGACATACTGGAGAAATACATTCAATTAAGCAGTGACTTAAACTCCTTTCCCATTCTCACTTTGAGCTATGTGACTGCCATAAAGTGCTTGTTGTGTTTATTCTTGTGCCAAAGCTCACGACTTTGTGCTTACCGTCATCAGCTTATCTCTCTAAAGTTTGGAGTGACCAACAGCTATTGTTGAACTCAGTAAGACTTCTGGAGAACTTAAAGGCGTGACCAACATGCCGTGACTGTGGTTTGCCTTGGAAGATGGTTTCCCTGATGTGGTAGGGTGGGTTGTGTTTCCTGGGCATGCAGAGTTACCTGTTGTGTACTTGGCTCAGTGAAGGATGAGGTCTCTGCTGCTGCCTTTGGTCCTTTCCTTTTAATTATTTTTTCTGTTTTCCTTTCCTCTTCCTCATTTTCTCCCAGAAAAGTTTGACTAGGGTTGCATCTTTCTTCAGTATCCTCACTTTGCTCATGCCCTCAAGCCTTGTGCCTGTGAGGAGTGGAGAGGAAGCTTCTGTTTCTGATCTAGGTGCTGTCTCTCTGCCTTCAGGGCACTCTGGGTGGGGAAGGGATGACAGGGAGGACCACAGCTTGAAAGGGACAAATTGCAATAGAGATAGTGGATGTAGTTTCTAGGTCAGGGCATGCCTGGGGGAGACAACGGTTTGTCTGCAGTGGGTAAGTTCATCCTAGTAAGAAACTACAGCCAGCCTTCAGAGAGGGCAGGCATCATTAGTTTTAAAATATGACTCCCTTGGGGGTGACCATTCACAGTCTAGGCAAGATGCTATGCTGTCAAAGGAATTATGTTCCCAAGATTTGCATGAATTTCACTTGTGAGAGGCCAGAAAACATTAAAAGACTAAGAGATGATGCTTTAGCTGATGCTGGAGAATAGATCTTCTCTACCACCTTCTGGTCTGGACACAAACACCGAGATCAGCATTGTTTGGTTGGGTGTTCTTGCCTACTAAGTCATTCTTATTTCCCCTTTGGTACTCAGCTTTCATATTTGCAGCTGCAGTCTTGTAATGTGGGCATGTTGGAACAAATTTCAAGCCTGACAGTACACCCAGGGTGGCTTGGGTGACCTTAGTAAAAAGTTTTTCCATCCAAAACAGAAATATCCCTCATCAGGTATAACAGCTCATGGGAGAAACCTCTCCTAGAACACACGATATTTCTTATGCATGGGTGGGAAGTGTTCTGAGTATCCCATTTTAATGACTCCAGTGCAGACAAGTTTGATTAATGAGGGACCAGCCCTGATCAGAATTTTAGTAGTTTGACTTGCTTCAATTCGTTTTGATATCTGCATCCGACACCCTTTCAGACCAACTAATCTCCATTATAAATGGTACTTCTTAGGAAACAAATGAGAAGGGAAAATAGGTAAACCCAATAACTTCTTGCAGGGAGAGGAGATGAGATAAGAATCAGATTGTACTTCCTTTGTTTAATTCAGTGTTCTGCAAAACCAGTTTATTTTGATTTAAATGTAGATTCCATTGAACAGTTCTGCTTTTCTAAATCTTAGTCATATTTCCCTTTGCTGACTTCAGGTTGACCATGCTGTGGAACAAACAGCACACCAAACTCTAAAGAGGCCATCATAAATTGTAAATCCACTATGACTGAAAATGCAGTGGGACTAATAATATTCTTGTGCTGATTGTTTCCTTTCCTGGAATAAATGGTACAGTTTCTCAGGGAGCTGTATGTGGTTTTAATGATGTGGTTATTACACTGAAGTGGAAATGTGACAGTGAAGTGGTTCTGATTGCAAACAGGTATGCAAATGTAAAGACTCTGGATGAACTGAAAAATAAGGAACAGAGTGAAAAATGTGAGGGCAGGTGAAAATTTCTCAATGCTTTTAAGACACTGATGAGAAAACAAACAAGATTTTAAAGAATAGAGAACAAATCTGTACATTATGAATCAAAAGGGAGGTGATTGGCATTAAACTATTTAATGCGTGCTAATTGAACTCTGTATTCACTTTGCACCTGTAATGTGAGTACTTTGGATTCAAGCAGCTGAGAGAGGGGCTGGGAGTCAGGACTCAAAGCCGCCTTCTGACTTAGTGCTGACCTGGGCAAGCCCTTTCTCTTAATGTACCTATTCCTTATCCTACATTTAGAGAAAGTGGGAAATTGTGACTGTAGACAAGTTGGGATGGGTGTGCAGGGTTCAGTCTCATCAGGAAGACAACAGGCGCAAACAGCTACTGAGAAAGTCACTCAATAGACAATGCTGATAGCAAGTGACAATTCTGTGCCTAGACCATAAGGCCTTGAACATGACAGGGCACAGTTTTGGGTAACAAAGAGAAGAGATGGTTTTGAGCAGAGAAGAGGAGATAAGCAAGAGCTGGGGAAGAGATGAACTCTGCCCTTTTTTCTGAAATCTGTTCTGAGCCTGAAGATAGCTCAGGGCTGAGCTGCGTAATGAAAACCTGCATCTAGCTTTTTTGCTCTCAGAAAAGAGAGCTGGCTTACCACCTCCAAGCAGTGAATTTATTTCTCCAAAGGGACCAAGCAAAATCTCTGTCTACAGAGAGTTCTATAAGTGGATCTTCTTCTGACAGAAGGAAGGGGAGAGAATCTAGCACAGGGTTTTGCAGAGAGCATTGCCTCAGATGCCTGCACAATCTCTTTTTGTCTCTTTCCTGGACCAACAGTATCTTTTCAGTGAGGCCCATTTTGCTGAGCTCTGCTTAGGACAGTTGTAACAGGTAGTTCGGGAGAACTGTCTGCTTCCTTGACTGGCTTTTTGAAAATCATGTCCACTTCCAACTTCTATATATTCTGCTGCTACCTTTTTCATCTTGGTATGGAGTGCCTCTTTTCTACCCTCTCAGCCTTGGACTTGTAAATCCCTGCTTTGCATACCAGCAGCAGATAATACTGTCCCTTTTCCATCTGGCCCCAATTCCCTTTCCCTTAGGCAGCACACCTTTAGCATTGTTGCCCATTTATACAAGTGACTTGTTTCATATGGTACATATGTTCTTGCTGTTGAGCGCACACCACGTTTCTGATGCAGGATGTGCAGCTCCAGGGTGAACTTTCTGCCTAGGCAGGAGTAACATAACGGAGGTGGGATCAGGATGAGTGAAGGAGTCGTTCAATGCCAGGAGGAGGACTACGAACAGACACTTGCAGAAAAAAGAACCTGGAGGAGGAGTGCAGAGCAGTGAAGGCAGTTGGAGGAACCAGGAGATTAGGTATGAGAGGAGATCCCTAGGCTGGAGAAGGAAGAGGTTGACGGAGACTTCATGAAAACCACTTGGACGCAAAGCCTGTCTGGTGGGAACCAAACCATGTGAGGGTACTGGAGGGCAAGCCAAGTTGTGGAGGAGCCTAATAGCAGGAAAATGTGCATGAGGAGCATTGGGAGAGTCCTGTGGAACGGAGTGAAGCTGTCTCTAGGACTGGAGAACATGTCTGAGTGCCAAAGGAGGAGGAGAAAACCATTTTTGATGCAGTGAGTGGAAGAAGAAATGAAGGCAGAGTGAGAGAATGAGGCTGCTGCAGCAAGAAGGATCTTGCTGAGAGAAAGAGCTGTGCAGGGCATACGGACAGTGTCTGTTTCCATGCCCTGCTCTTGGGAAGCTATGGCTGAAGGTCAAAGAGACCTGTGGAGGCTGCAGCATGGCAGAGACAGATGAGGAATCCTCCTGCAGGGTAACAGGTCTGAAGACCCTGAAGGCAAATCTCTGGTGGAAGGGACCAGCATGGTCCTGGCTGTCCATCCAAGAATGCTTGCAGCAGTCTTGAAAGGCAAAGGAAAGGGCTTCACCAAACACTGGGTCTTCTGCCAAAGTTTACCATTAGCTATGTATGCTGGGCTGACCACCTGAGAGTTCATAAAAGACAGGAGAAGGCTACCCTGGTCTATTGTGTCCATAATGGCTCTGCTGTGTTTTGATGTGACACCAGACCTTTGAGGGATGTCATTTTGGATGACGTGCTGGCAGATGTGCTCTGCAGCAATTCCCCAAATAATTCCAGGAGAGCAGGCCAGGGGAAGATGGGACTCCAAGAGGTAACAGAGCGTCACTGTCACGTGACTCCTTTTAGTTTGCTTATACTTTAAAGAATGGCCCAGCTAACTATTGACAACACAAGCAAAGATAGCTCTAGCTTGTTCCCTGCTAGGCCACTTAGCTTACATGAATGTGTGACCCATTGTAGTGCAGGACTGATGGCTCCAAGTGCCATGGGACAGTGTCAGATGGGGAATCACATTAGGGCATTTTGGTATTTGGTATGGTATTTTCCAAGTGAACTATGCTTTTTTTTTTCCTGTCTGTGTTTCTTACCACTTCTGAGACTCCAGGGATGGTAATAACACTTCCAAATTTAGTGTTTCTGTGAGTTTAACTAGCACGCTGTTGACCCTCATCTTCCAGCTCATTAATAAAATGCTAGAAGATATCTGACCTACAACCTGGTTCTTTTGACAACTATTGCCACCTGACTTAATTCATTGCTGTTTAGCACTGCCCTTTGTATGCTAAATCCCTTCATGCTGCTGAAGTTTATGCAACGGTGTTCACAGCTAACACGACCTGAGTTAGCATTCTTGGGTAAGATAATTACAGGTTTTGGTTCCAAAACCAGGAAGAAGCTTCATCTCTTAAGTCCACCTATACAGAGAATACATCAGGGCTTATGAGTATGACTAACAGCTGATATAGATTCAAGTAATAACTATATAGCTATTACTGGGTTAGCTATTTGTATTTAACTATATGGCTGTTACATAGTTAGCTATAGCTAACTCTGTTAGCAAAATAATGATCAGAATCATTTATTCTTTCAAATTTCAGCGTGTGTGGAAGTCATTAGAAAAACTTTGGCTGACTTCTATGGGCTTGGGGTTGGAGTCTTTGCGGTTCAGACCTATAACACTGTGTTTCTGCCATTAATGGTTGTGGTGGTCTATGATTGTTCCCCAGTGAGGCTCTGGATCCCACACAAGTAATCAATACAGGCCTGTAAGTGTTCATGTATCTTCTGCCAGCTTATTTTGCTCAGAGTGAACTGAAAACACCTTTTGACTCTGGTGGATTGGGATTTACTTTGCAAGGATGGATTTCACTAAGGGTGGAAGACATGCTGGGGGTTTGTTTGTGTACTCTTGAAGAGCTGTACTACAGCCAGACACTAGACTTCTAATAGGAGAGAGGTAGAGTTTTGTGGGCTCAAACTCAGTCATATGAACAAACCTAAGTAACTCTTGGTAAAGACTGTGATCTCCTTGGGAACACCTTGGAGAATGAGATTCCAAACAGGTTGCCCCATAGGGAAAGTGTCAGTGGCCTGATGGTCTTTCATCATTCCAAATACCAGAATTGTTCCCATCTGATTTCTGCCATCAGATCTGCTTTGCTCTCTTCAAACATCATTACAGCTTTACTGGCTTCGTAGTGACTTTATTTCCCACCTCTGTGTTCAGTGTGTCATTGTTTCACAGGCCTGCAAAGTTTTATGCACCTTTGTAAATGTAAATCTTTATGAGCAGCTCATAATCTAGCTGCCCAACAAACAGCTACCATTTGTGTTTATGGCTGATACAGCAGTACATAAGGCCACTATGGTGGAATGGATCTTGTGCATGGGTGTTGCAGCTGGAGAGGGTACTGTGAATTAGAAAGTATGTTTTCTCTCACTCAACCGTAATGATTACAAAGATGATGAAACAGGAATAGAGAGCAAATAGCTCAGGTATTTGTATAAAACTGCTTAAGCAAGTGAAAACATCCCATCCTCCTGGCCATTCAGTAGGTAATAGTGGGTGTCAGCAAGAAGTCTCTGAGGGCATTCAAGCATGGGGAAGAAGGATCTTAGTCCAGTATTTCTTCAGAGTCCTGATTTTTACTTCTACATGAGTGAGGAGCCATGCGCAGCTTTGCCTGAATGCCCCACCTTCTTCACAGGTAAAGGATACCTACCCCTCACAAGACAGGGACAAGGAGTACCTTGAGCTACCTGCACTAGCTCTGATCTGGGCAGGGATATCCTTGTATCTTTGCATTAGAGCCTTGGCACTAAAAACAGTACAGCTATATACTTCAGGGTTCAGTGAGACTAGCCTGGTGCTGCTCAGCTGGTCATAATTCTGGAGGTTGTTTGTGAGAGGGAAGCTCAGGTATTTTTTGCAATGGTGCATCATGTAGTAGCGATGTAACATAAGCAGGCTTACAAGATTTGTTTGCCTTTGAGGATGGCTGTTGTTACCTGTGGTTTGTTCTGAGGTATCTGTTAGAACAGGTTATGTGCCATTCAAATCATACCTGGTGTGTTCATCTTTACAAAAATCATGACTAGTGTTAAAATGAAGATGTGATCAATTGATGAAGATGTTTCACTCTTCAGACAGAGCACATTCAGGCTCTCCAGGGTGAGGTGGAGATGTGGCCTTTTGAAATGGGAGAAGAGCTGTCCTTTCTCATTTTTTCCAGCCACAGCTTTCTATTAGTCTTCGGTAAAGCAGGAGTAAGTGAGCAGTGCTGTAGCTTTGCCAGCCCCTCCTGTACCCATCTGGTTGTGGGAACAGTGTTGGACCTGCAGTTGTTTTACTCCCTTGCATCCCCACGGAGCTTTAGAGTGGGGAGCAGGTGGGAGATGATGCACAACTCGGTCCACATTCCTTCTCTGAGTGCCACTCTCCTCAAGTGTGGTGGTTGGCTAGCTTTTCCTCCTAGGGCACCAACAGAAGTTGTTATCCAAAGTCCTGGAAGGAGTTTTGTCATGCATTTTTTTACAGATGCCAGTAAGTTTTTAATTTGGCAGCCTCAGTTTTTAACTTGGCAGCCCCAGAACAGTCTGGAGCCATAGCAAATATTGCTGGTGATTTTTGGCTTGAGGCAGGTGTGGATGCACTATGCAACTTGCCATCAATCAGCCAGCAATCACATTGGCATCTTTACCCATGCAGAGAGCAGGAGGGACCTGCCCATGAGTCTGAATTTAGATATCCAGGGGAGGGAAAGGCAGGAAACTGTGAATATCTGCTTCTAATTTGAAGACTAATTTAGACAAGCACATGTGTAGGAAACTGATCAGTAACCCAGGGACGAACGCTCTTTAATATTCACTCCATTGTCTTCAGGAACTACCCATATGCTCTCTGTAACTGGAGTCTGGAGTGAGAGCTTTTGTGGGAGCAATTTCTGAAGGAGGGTAGTATGCCAGGACAGAACAGGGCTTGAAACTAAAATGGGACCTGATGAAACAAACTCCCCTCTAGTCTCTCAGAGCTTGCCTAGCTGCGGCTTGCTACATTAAGTCATTATGTCAAAAATTTCATCTCTAGCTCTCTGGAAGGGGAGGAGGCTCTCTGCTGCCAGTTGACCAGTAATATGGCTAGCTGAGTGATCCCATGGTCCAGTCCTAGCCTTGAGCTCTGAGTCATAACCTCTCAGCTGGCCTACTGCTCCAGCAGCTGTGTGGCACATGGTGGCCCCTGCTTAATTCCCTTCAGACACTTCAGAGGAGGGATTTTTGTCACTGCCTTGCCTAGCAGTCAAGCACTGAGGACATTTGCTGCCTTTGCATTATTTTTCCTAAGGTTGCTCAGGTGTGATACAAGGATCAGGAAGGGGAGCAGAAGGCAATCTTGCCCTTCACTGGGCATGGGGTGAGGAGGTGTATAGATACCTGGCCTTTTCTCTGCTTGTCTTTAGCAGCTGCTTGGGGCTGTGGGGAAGGACAGGGCAAAAGTGTAGGAGATTACACAATTTTCCCTGTTGAGCAGGATAAGAGGAGGGAGACCTTGCTGACATGTCTCTGGTCTAGGTGCCTCTCATATGTTGCTTCCTGGGATGAAGGGAAGAAGTGGAGATGTTCGCTGGATGAGCAGGCAGGGGGCTGACATGCTGCTTGTTAGCTTGTGCTAGACACTCTGTTGCTGCTGCTTTTTTGCTTCTTTTACTTGTGCCAGCTGAAATAACATACATCCTAGACTCTCTTATTTCACAGTGCACAGGGACCTAGAAACTCTGCTTCCCATTTAAGTGCTAGGAGGCTTTCTTTATCATGGGTCACTGAGTGTCGCAAATGTACAGGACATTAGCCAGCACCTCCTCCCTGCATAACTGTTCCCATGCCACTCTAGCTTTCTCATACTTTATTTAGTGTTGAGCCAAGAATTTGGTACCAACTGGGTTATGTATATTTCTGTGGGAGCTAGACCTTGAAACGCTTTTTTGTTCTTATTGGTGGGAAGCATCTGTGATACTCAAAAAGGCAATTGCACTTGCCTGCTGCGGCACCTGCATTATTACTATTAATAATAAATATGTGTCATTTAAACAGAGGTTTTTCATGCGCAAAGTGCTTCACAAACAATTTCAAACTCCCCCAGAAAACCTGTATTAAAAGGGTATAAATGTTGCATGAGTGGGCACTTGAAAGACAGGAAATACTAATGTGAACCTTGCCACCATGGTTCTGTGCTGTATGCATAATTATTATTAATTATCGGATTTACACAAGTCCCTAAAAGTTTCTATTAAGAAGAGGATTCCATTGAGCCGGATTAAAAACTGGTTCCACTTCTGAAAAGGAATAGGACAGGAGAGGGATTGCAAGATGAGAGAGAATACTCTACCAAAAGAGTAGGAGAGTAGGCCAGGAAGAGAAATTAAGTCTCCAGGTGAAGCTGAAAGCCCTACAAGATGCCTACTTCCTCCGTATCTGAGCATGTTGTCAGTTTTTTCAAAAGCAAGACGGGGACTTCCTGCACCATTTGATTCCCATGATACACTGCAGTTTCATCCTTGCCAAAATATTTTACCAAACTGATGAAACATTTTAGTTGAGTAGAGTACCCTCCTCCTCACCTGGACAATGAGGTCCTCTGGTTATCTCACTGAACCAGGGCAACTGCTGGATCTCCAGGGTTACAGAATTTGTTGTTAGGAGTCTGATCTTCAACAGAAGAAAGACAACCAGGGTTTTCTCTTTCTTTTCTCTCCTTTATTTTCCTTGCCCCAAAATAATAATTTCTGACTACAGAGGATGCAGTAGAGTAGATATCCTGGACTAGTAACCTGGGAAAGTGAAAAATTACTTTGGGCTGCCTGGCTTCACTACCGTTCTCTTCACCTCCATTTTCCCTTTCCTCTCAATGGTACCTAAGCTGTAGATGATGTACCCTGCTGTAGATCATATTGATTTGGGCTTAGGATTGCAGCCATGTGATCCACCTCTTGGATAAAGCTGTTCTGCATCTCCCACAGAGTACAGGTACAGAGGGCTTGCTTCTGCTAACAAAACACTGTTTAATATCTGTCCTCTGCTTGACAGAGGCTGTACAATCAACACAGCTTGTGCCTAGCTAAGTTTGCAGTTAATTTCATTATCTTTAGGACTGCGTGTAAGGGTAGCAATCTTCTGCAGAGCTCCCAGCTTGTGCCCAGGCAATTCACTGACTCAGAGCCATGCTGGCTGAAACAGAAGGTCAAATCCAAAGCTGCAAGGGTTAAACTGTAAGGTTTGCCCAGCCATGCTTAAGGGTAGGTCGGCAAGAGCTGTTAACAACAAAGGAGAGTAAAGGGGTTTGATAGGCAGTCAGTCTCAAATGCTTCTGAATCAATTGGGCACTTTCCAGTGCAAGTTCAGGGATTAAAATACACATGACAGAAGTATGATCATTCACTTCTCCTTCTAGATATCAGAGTACAGTCTCCTGTGGACATCTCCCAGTACCTAGAGGGAGCTGGTAAGAGCAGTTAGCCCTTGATGATCCTGCTCTGGATGGGATTTCTAAGGTAATGGCTCTCTGCAAGCTCCCTTGTGTTCCCGGGAGAAGCCATCTACCACTCCCTTGACACAACCCAGGATTAAAAGCAATATCTTTAATTCTCTGCCATACAGCTCCAAACAGAGCTTTTAAGTTAAGAGGCCCTTTTTTAAAACTCACGTAATCTGAAAAGCCTCCATCAGAATCAATGCAAGTTTTTCATATAAATATGGGGTCTGCACACAGGAAAAGAGAGAGAAGCAAAAGAAAAGGAGAAAGGAAGGAAAGTATACAGGGCCAAACCTGACACCAGGGATCCAAAACTTGACGGTCATCCCAAAACTTAAGGACATGTATAATTCTCCTCACTTTACTTAGATGAAATATCT
>NW_008825499.1:1441582-1445036 GCF_000699105.1 Pygoscelis adeliae
CCCACCGCCCCCCCCCCCCCCAGTAGTCTCAGGGACTTCTATCTCTAGTCAGCCATCCTTGCAGTGAGTTTCTTTAAATTGTACTTGTATAAACTTCCAGATTCTGGCGGACTCTTTTCTCAGAGGAATTCTTGGGGGTAAAGCCTGTTTGATCATACTGAGACCTGCTACATTAACAAAGGACTGACTAAAGAGATGATTCTTGCCTCATAGTAGAAACCCTGTTTTACCAGCAACTATTTTTAAGGAACCCTATATGTGTGTGCCTGTACATTCATGTTCCTATATTTTCTTTTCTGTCGAGTAAGACTCTGAATTCATTAATATTGTGATCTGTGCATGTGTGTCATTGGGAATTTGGACCCTAAACTGCATGCTTGCTACCCTCAACCTTAGACTGTGCAGAGAAAATGGCTGGTGAAGAAAAAGTGAGAGAGAAAAGTTATGTCCTGGAAAGCAGGAAACAAAATTATTTTCCCTGAAAATTAGGCTTACTTTGTTAACAAATTACAGAGAATGTGAGATGTTCCATCTCCACTTGGAAGTCCCCCAAACAGACACTACAGACATTAATTACATACTGTTATATTAATCCTCCATTTCCTGGCCCTTATTTTGACACTTCAAATCTTTTAACAAGCCAAAGAAAGGGACAGGATCCAGAGAGCATGCTTATCTCCATTGGAGTCCACAAAGTACTGTGCACCCCTTGGAGCAGGAGAACTGTCGTCCTGCTGTCCCCATGGCCCTGAGTGTGGCCATTTTCCTTTTCAGCTTTAATTTTCTTTTCAGCCAATGTTTAAACATAGTCTGATTGAGCTGGCCTACGTTGTTTATTCTGCAGTGATGCTGTGAGTCAGTGAGCAAAGATGCCTCCAGAGCAATACCTTAAGCAGTCCAACACCAGCACAATTTTTGCCAGGTCTGCCAAAGAGACTTTGCACAGATGCTGGGTGTGCCCTCCACCAGCACAGGGAATCTGCAAAGTTGGACACTTGGTGCTAAATCACGGAAGCTGTATTTTCTGTTGTACTTTGGCTTTCTTCTTTCCTTCATGTGTTTGTCTTGTTCTATCTTCAAGGAAGACAGATTCAACATTGTAAGCAACAACAGCAGACAACATCTCCAGGCCAGCTCACCTGGTCTTCTTTTCCACTGTCCTCCAGAGAAGGGAGTTCCCAAATTTAGTATCAAACAAAAGGCTTGCAAGTTGAGGCGGTTAATATATGAGAGCTCTGAACATCTAGTAGCAATGCAGAACGTCACTTTGTGACAACCTTGTTTAATGCTTTACACTTTCAGTGCTTCAACATGCTCTTTTTAGTCTGCTTCTTTTAGTTTTAAAATTAATATTTAATTATAATTAAATGTGCTATGTTATAAATAATTTAATACATTATTTATATATAGATGAATATTTTAAACCAGGCTTTCTAGAGGGAAAAGGCTATGGAATAATTTGTGTGGGTGTGCAGGAAAGCTATACCAGTTTTTCTGTTCCCTTCCAAAATTTTGAACCTGTCAGCTGATTTCAGCCAAGTTTATAAAACAGCTGATTTCAGCCAAGTTTATAAAAGGACAGAGGTCTCAAGGAAAGATTGCTTTAAAGTTTTAATACAATGTCTGTCTCAGTTAGATGAAGGCAAGAGTCTCAAACTTGAGTCACTACCAATAGAAAAAAAAATATTTTACACTCAGCCCTTGATTAGACACCAGAAACCCACTCAGGAAACTTATCCTCCCCTCCCTGTCTTTTCCCAGCCATGGAACAAACTTGTTTGTAATGGAAACCTTCTGTCACACAGCAGCATCAGTGTGGTGGATGTAATTTCCCTGAAATTGCTTCAGGTCTTTAGTATCGCTCAAGCTCAACTCTTTTGGTGCTACTTCCTCTTGTCTTTATTTTTGCCAGTTATCTCCTGAACTCTAGCTTCTTTTGGTAATTCTCATTCTCGCCAACCTAAGTAAAAGTTTCATATCTGGCAGCTGATCAATGCTTCCTGGAAATCCAGACAAAGGAACACTAGCACATTTTCTTTGTCTAGAAAATAAGTGATTAAGGAAAGACACCAATTCAGTTAGACATGAGGTATCTATGCTAAAACCACAAATTGTACATTGTTCCTTTTTCCACTTTAGAAGTGCTCTTGTCTTCGCTGTGCTCTAAGGCTTGTTTACTATTGGCTTGACTACAGGCAAGAGGATAGCCTGGGTGTTTTACATTTCCTACATGCAGCGTTGAGCTTGCTGTACTCCAATCTTTTGGTAGAACTCCTGATTTGATAGGTTTATAAAAAAGGTTCTTTCAGAATTCTAGAAAGGAGGCAGCAGGGTTTCTATCTGTCAGCAGACACTGAAAAAACACTGCACCTGGAAGGAAAGGATTCTGATAAAGAGTCCATTCCAGATTAGCCTGGAGGTCTGTTAGTTTGTTACCTTCTTCCAAGCAGTGGCTGCAGACACTTATACAAAGAAACAGAAGTATGGAAAGATCCTTCCTCCCAGATGCCTCCCACTTTGTGCCAAAAGTCTCCACTCTGGAGATGTTTCTTTCTTAGAGAAGTTTTGGCTGTTACATGAATCGACAGCCAACCTCCATTTGCAGTGATGTATTTCTGCAGCATGTTTTTCCTGGCCTCATCTCAGAGTTGTTGATACATTCATCTGCAGCTGAAGTTCTCCCCGACAGCGTGCAGGTTTCATAGAATCACAGACTCATAGAATAGTTTGGGTTGGAAGGGACCTCTAAAGTTCATCTAGTCCAACCCCCCTGCCGTGGGCAGGGACATCTTCAACTAGATCAGGTTGCTCAGAGTCTGCCCCGTCCAACCTGACCTTGAATGTTTCCAGGGATGGGGCATCCACCACCTCTCTGGGCAACCTGTCCCACTGTTTCACCACCCTCAGCGTAAAAAATTTCTTCCTTATATATCTAGTCTAAATTTATCCCCCTTTAGTTTAAAGCCATTCCCCCTTGTCCTGTCACAACAGGCCCTGCTAAAAAGTTTGCTGCCACCTTTTTTATAAGCCCTCTTTAAGTACTGATAGGCTGCAATAAGGTCTCCCTGAAGCCTTCTCTTCTCTAGGCTGAACAACCCCAACTCTCTCTGAAGCCTTTCTTCATAGGAGAGGTGTTCCATCCCCCTCATCATTTTTGTGGCCCTCCTCCGGACCTGCTCCAACAGGTCCGTGTCTTTCTTATGCTGAGAGGTCCAGAGCTGGACGCAGTACTCCAGGTGGGGTCTCACCAGAGCAGAGGGGCAGAATCCCCTCCCTCGACCTGCTGGTGACGCTTCTTGTGATGCAGCCCAGGATACGATTGGCCTTCTGGGCTGCGAGCACACATTGCTGGCTCAAGTCCAGCTTTTCATCCACCAGTACCCCTAAGTCCTTCTCGGCAGGGCTGTTCTCAATCCCTTCATCCCCCAGCCTGTATTGATACTGGGGGTTGCCC
>NW_008825499.1:1448872-1455573 GCF_000699105.1 Pygoscelis adeliae
TGCAAGATTTGCTTAATTTCACTTTTTTTACTATCATTATTCCCCATTAGTGAAGCTCATTAACGTGTCCATTCCTATTATATTTCTGCATCATCCTATATCAGCTGTTTCCATCCATATGACTATTGAAAAATACAAACGGGCTTGAGAACAGCCCAGATCCTTCTCTTCACTTCCCTTCTCAACCCTAAAAGCAGCCATGCCATTGCTCCCAAATGCAGGAGACTAGGTGAGTCATTACTGCCAAATACAAATAGTGTCTTGTCAGAAACAGATGACTAAATTCTCAGAGAGCTCTTTAGTTTCCCCAGTTAAAGCAGGTGCCTTCAGTGGCTGGCCCTCACCTTCCTTTGGCAGCCTTTTCACAGCCCCACAAACACTGGGGCTCTGAGCTTGCCCAGCCATAGTGGATGATGCAAACTACCAATTTCCACAGACCTGGCAGTGTGAGATATCCTGGCTGGAACTTGTTTAGCTGGATGTATGTGTCCCCACCCAGACTTCTAGTGGGCAGTGAGAAACAGGCGCTGTAAGGACGGAATTGTTACCATCCTAAGGTGGATGTCTAAAAACTGACCACATTATTTGGTCTCTAAAAATAATCAGTTCTCTCCATGAGAGGAACCATGAATGACTGTGTCTGAATTAGAATATGGGTTAGGTCAGATGAACCTAACTGTAGTTAAACCTACATCACTTGAATCAGTTTCTGCATCTGTTCTGGTGCTTCACCCATGTATGAAACACCAGGATGCTGGTCCTATATTTGCAGTCTTGCATGACAGCCTTTGTGTTTTGTCATTGCTAGTTTCTGAGGGCATGAGCTGATATGAACCAGAGGACCCCTGGAGACAGAGAATATGCCAGTCAAACAGCACCATAGCTGACCAGAACAATGGAACAGGGCTTCAGAGATTTTGGTTCTGCCAAAGACTTTTGTGTAACTCCAGCTTCAGCTGAGCCTGTGCCACCTGCCCCTGTTTTTTCTCCGTACTCCAGAGTGCAGGCTCTCTGGCATGAAGACTGTGCAACCCCAGCCGTAGTGACACCCTGGTGTTTGTTGATGCTAACAAATGAACAGTCTCCTTTTCAAGGTGGTTTATTTTAGCCAGCCAGAGCTCCCACCTTTATTTATGTTATTTCTCTTACTCACAGTCCTTTCTCTTCCGTGGTACATTCACCTATCAAACTGCTCTTCTCAGATTTTCCACAGAAGCTTGGATATTTGTATCTTGTTTTTGTAATTATGTCTTTATGTTTTGTAAATTTGTAATTATGTTTTGTAAAGTGTTATGTTTTGTAAAGTGAGTAGTTCTTGTGGGATCTTGTACATCCTAGAGGCCTGAGCCCCCCACTCCTTGGAGGCTGTTTTTCTTAGATGCTAGATTTAAAGTTGGGAGGACCTCTGGAAGCTGCAGTTAATAGGAATGATAGGTGCACTCAATTCAGTTTTCAGCACATGGTCATAGTATCTACACTGGTATCCTGTGATACACTCAGGACCTTATTTTACTATTTTACTGTAGTGTGGAGACACATGATAAGAACTGGTATAGTCCCAGTATAGATAAATAGACTGGGCCAGCTAGTGTTAGGACAAGCAAGACAGAGAGAAGAGAAGTGACCTTGCCAAAGGTATTGCTTTGGCTGCATAGAGAGATGGCGTGTAGTACTCTGACTTCTGCACCTCCAGCCAACGGCAATTCTCCTTTTTGTGCGCATCCCTGTGGATCAACTGTATCTCTTCTCTGCTCTGTTGCACCTCTGTCTTGATTTTTTCCCGGTGAATGTAGTTTTGGCAAGTACTGTTGGTTCAGGATTAGAGACCAGTCTTCAAGACTGTGGTGCAAAGTCATTAGGAAAGTTTGAAGAGTCCCACATTTGGACATGGACTGCCAAGATACAGGGGAGTGTTCTGGATCCTTGGAGCAAGCAACATTGCGCAGTGGTACTCTTTAATAATAGAGGAGGTGAGCTGTAATATACACACATACAGGAACATCAGTGCTTGAATAGTTTGTGCTACTGTTTGTGTAGCTACCCAGGTCAGGAATAAAGATGTAGGTGCCCTTTCACTGTAGGCACACAGCTGTAGCTCTCCCACAGAAACAGAGGTGTTGGCGCAGAGGAGATACAGAGGCTGGGAAGAAGGGGATATCAGGCTGAGTACTAACATTAGGTTGAGAAAAGGGATCTGCTGCAATCTTTTTACCAGAGGACAGCAAGGCCAGTCAATCTCAAGCAACATGGTATGCTACGGCAACCTTCTGATGTCAGCACAGTCCCATCTCTTCCTGTTTGTTTCACAAGCACAGGTCTCTGGCCAGAGTGTCAGGATCTGTCCTGTCCTTTTCCCTTTCATTCCTGTGGCTTGACTGCCCCAGTGCTCTGAAAGGTGCTGTCTTACACTCAGCTCTTTCCTCTTATTGCCTTGCACCTGTAGAACAGTGGTTGGTCCTACATAATATGCATTTCCTGCTACTATTCCAAGGATTGCTGCATCCTCTCTCCTATCTATAGCTGCTGTTTTCCACCAGAGTATTGGGGTAGGAAGACAGTACATGGAAGAGTCTGTTTAGAGAAACAGAAGCAACAATGAAGGCTGACACTGCAGTTGTGAGAAGGCTGCATATGTTGCAAGGGTTTCTTCAATGAACAGATGGCCAAATCACAAGGAATAGACTTTGACTCTTAGATAACCCCTGTCAAGTTTTCCAAACAGGTTGTTTCCAAACCGGCTTGGTACCCATGTGTGGAGCATATCAACAAAAGTCTTGGAAAAGCACAAGTCTGGCTGTGAGTTTTATCTGTGGTTTTTAAAATCACACATCTCGAAGGTCACAAGGGGACACCTGTGGGACAAGGCACCACCACAGTGAAAATTTCTCCCTTTCCTTTTCTGTGCTGAAAATACCTTTGTGATGATAGCAGGTCAAAATTCTGAAGATGGTAACAATTCTTCCTGCTAGTCTCTTTCCCCCTACATTTTTTCAATTCCTCTATCCTTATTCCCTCCTACAGACACAACTGATGCTCTGACACAGGCATTGCCTGAGACATACAGGTATTTCAGCTTGAGTAATGAGAAGTGGCAGGAACATCTTGTCCTGGTGTTTTCATGTTTCTTTCTCACACTATATTCTACAAAATGGTACTATCAAGATGAGTAAACCTCTTGCTTATGCCCTAGAATAACATGAGAGCCCTGCTGCACATGTTGTTTTTATTTGCCCTACAGGGTGTCTGTTGTGTCCCTTTCACCACTCTGCATTTGCAATATAATGACAGAGCAAGAACAGTCCAATAAAGCCTGGAAAGATTAAAAATTAATCTTGGCACATAATTAAGAGAAGAACATGCAAGGATACATCATTGCTGTTTATTGCAATTTTAATCCATTCTTCTTTGAATACAAATATAAATTTATATATTTATACATACACACACAACACACACATATATATGGATTTTATCTGGCTTGTTTGAAGTATCTCTGCTAATCAAATCTCAGTCCCAGCCTGGTAATGCTCTTCATTACTGGGTGAAGAGAGTAGGATGTGTAAGTAGTAAAGTGGGTACTTTATTGCTATTTTAGAGCCTGCTTCTGGCATGTGGCACTATACTTGGAGAGCTGGACCCTGCCATTGCTTTTCCAGTTATGACTCACTCCATGCTTCTCTGCAGGCTGTAGTAAATGAGCCTATCCATGGTTCCAATAAATTGGCATTACTGCAGGGAGTCAGGGGCCCTGTGCTGAGCGGCCAATCTGACAGTAAAGGAAACTCTGCTTGCCCTAACACCCCACAACCTCAGTGGCACGTGGGCATAGCACACTCACATCAGTAGTGCTGTCTAATACTGACAGTCACCTCAAAATGGCTTGTTCCTATTATTTGTAAACAACAGCTTTTGGGGGAGGGATGACATATCAGTGTTTTCGCATGGTTACTTCAAGAGAAAATTCTCATGAGTGATGCGAGTTTTATGGTGAGGTAGGGAGTACTGTCTGCTGCTGGCAGTTCTTAGGCTTCTATTGCTTTTCCAACAATTTGCCATTCATCATTTCCACAGTGTCTACCTCAGTGTGCTGCAGCAACCCTTTCAAAGGACCTTGAGCAAGTTTCTGCAGGACAAAACCATGTCACAGTGAAAGTTTCACATATAGCACATTTAAATGCAGAGTAAACAACAAACTGTAGATAGGAAGGCTGTAAGCGTTCATACACACACACATATACATATACATATATATGGAGGGAAAGGGTGAAAGAACTGCCTGAATATAACAGGAGTTGTTGATATAACAGCATTTCTGGAACTTGGCTGATAATTAAAGTACCTAGACATAGCCAAATACATAGCCCTGGGGATATTTATTTTCAAACATGAACTGTTGCATTTGTTTGTTTTCTTGCTTGTACAACTGCTAGGATGCTGTCAATTCTGATAGAAGGTGGCACTGCCCAGCCACATGATGTGAGGGCCAGGCTGCACTGCTGGAACGGCTCCTTCTTTTTGTAAATTTTCTCCACCAAAAGCTTCCTTTGATTTGATTTTGCCTTGATTTTAGCTGTGATTTAGTTTGTGTTAGGGGAAACTATCCTCTTTTAGGTCCTGGTGCATGTCGCAGAGCTGTACAGGCACTGGATTTCCTTACAGAATGCACAGCATGATCTACTAGACTGACAACATGTGTTTGGCTTTTGTTTATTCTAGCCATGTCATCTCAAGCAATTTGTACCTGTTTGGTCATCACTGCTATAGGCAGAGCCTAAATATATAAATATACAGAATATATATATATATATTTAAGTGTACCACTGGTGGAGGGAAGGTAGTATCAGACAAACGTGGAAACATGGAATGAGGGGCAGAGTAATTTTACATCCAGGAAAATCTTTTCTGTAGATCATTTGTGCTACGTGGGAAGTCTGTGACATTATCCAGACAGAATGATATATCTGTCATATTTGTCCACAGAAGTGAATTGCCTGCTTTGTTTGCTGCCCAGATAGCAGCTTGATTTATTAGCAGCAGCATCACCAATGGTGCGACATTACTTCATGCTGCACCATGAGTGGCTGTGATGCTGTAAGATGTGACATGAAAGTTACGTAACAACAGCGCACACCACAAATGGCCTAGTGGGACGCGAGATGATGTAAATGTAACCCACTGAGACTTATACAGGGATTCAGGCATGGCAGCATTTTCCTGTAGTTTTCTTGAAGGAGGAACCAAACGAACAAATTGATGCCAAAGTATGACTTTATCCCATGAGATGAAATTGAAAACCCTAGAGGGAAATTTTAATGATATACCCACAAAATGTCACTACCACTTTGGAGAAGAATTTCCATTGCCCTCTGTTGCTCCTACAGTACTTTAACTGTGCTGTCTCAGTACTGATCTGTGTGTATGCGACTGTGTAGCAAAAGGCATATGAAGGGTAATCATTCCTACCGGTCTATAAACAATGTGCTTCTCACGCAAACTTATTCTCATCATGCTTTTGACCAAGCTCAAAAAACTCTTCTATTCTCTACTATCAGTCAGAAAGCTAGCAGTGCAGTGCAAAGAGCAGGGCGAAACAAAAGAGTCTAAGTTGTGGTTTTGGGGCATTTTTTTTTTTTGGCAGCTGGGTTATTACCAACCTAGGGTGTGCTGTCCCTTATGGAGACTCTGATGCTTAGTGACTTTTGGGAGAAGACTGAGCTTCTGAAATTTATGACAGTGTAGGAAGACCTCAATTCTGTGCCTCTCCTTACCTAACCTCTGCACCCAGGGCTGACAAGATGAGCACTATGGCCTGACTTGGAGTATTAGCTCACTGATTATTCCCCAGTCAATCTACTTCCTTCTTGGGAAGACCTATCAGAGTTGCAGCAGGATTAGGAGAAGCAAAACCCTTCCCTCTTCTGCAAGAGTGACTCTCATTGACTATTAAACTTACTTCATTCTTATGCTTGCTAGGGAGTCTCCTGGAGGCACGGTGCAAAGATGCAACCCTTCTAAGCCCTAGTGGGTAATGAGGAAACCCTGGGATTTGTAAATAGCTGCACTAGGTTAAGGGAGGCTCGCACAGTTGGTAGGAAGCCCTTTGGCATTCTGGTTTCGCTGTTTTTGACTTCCTCCTGGCAGTAACACAAATGGCAAGTTGAAGAATATTTCAGTGTGCTTTGGATTGCTGTAGGCAGGACTCTTCCAAACTAAATGTGGGAGGGAGGGAAGGAAGGAATATGGAGAAACTCAGCCATCTATCAGCATATTTAAAGTCAGATTGAAAAGGGGCATTTTTATTCTCAGGGCTGTTGGGAAACTTTCCCTGACAGCACATTCCACAGAGGACTCTTTCTGACAGGACAACAGGGACTGCTAGCTATTTGGTGACACATCTGGGCAAGCAGATTGTTCTGTGGAGAGTTGAAGTTCACTGCAGGGCTATGAGCACTTCAGGGAAGTGGTAGAACAGAGGGAAAAGAAGCTTGAAGCTGTTCTTGTGGCTTGTGACTGTAACCATAAAGTGCATCTTTAGCTGGTCCTCTCTGAGAACATCCCATTGCCACTCAACAGGGATCTGAAAACCTATGGACAGATTTTCTGATGCATACATTGAATATAATTGAAAGACTGAAAAAAAAGATATGATCTCTTCTTGCAGATGACAAAGAGAACTAAGCAGTTATTTCCTTGGTATTGCA
>NW_008825499.1:1455661-1496882 GCF_000699105.1 Pygoscelis adeliae
TGCTGTTTTTTGAAAAGCACCTCTAAGAAAAACCTAAAATGGGTAACAGAATTATCTCCATGTATGTTGCCGTTCTGGGGTGAAGATCAACCCAGGCAGCCAGAATTGCTGCTGCATTGATCGCAGTGAGACTAGTAGGACAAAAAAACAGACCTCCTGTATTTCCCAATGCTGAAAAAAAGGTTAATGGAGCACAGTCCCTTGTAATGCATTATGCGTGCGCAGGAAACACAGACCTTCTGAATTTCCTGTTGTCAGTTGCTACACCAAAAATGTTGTTTATGGTCAAGGAGGAATCATATCAAGGAAGAAGTAAAGCCAGGAATCTATTGTTAGTATAACTGAAATATAAACAGACTATTCAGTATTAATCCAGGTCTAATTGTTACAAAAATGAAGGAATAGCAATACAGCTAGAGTACTTCTATGAAATTGTAACACACACACACACTCCTTCACTTCACCCGTTTCCTTGGTGCTGTGCTCACCTTTCCACTGCTACCCTGTATTCTAGTGCTTTCACACTGATGGTGGTAGTGGGGGATGTTGTCATGAGCTGTCAGCATCTGGAGTCCTTTGCCAGGAAGAATATGATGTTCATGTCGATGATTTCTTCTTTCTCCCTCTAGGATCCACTTGGGATCATTTTTATATGTTTGCTGATATATCCAAATTTACTACGCCTCGTGCCATCTCAATATGTTATCTCTTTGTTCTCTTTGTTACCCCTAAACCCAGTTTTGTCCAGCTCCAGGCCTGCACTTTAGCTGACCATGGGCAAGTTGTTTGCAGCTGTGCTCCTCTATGCCACATCCTGTGTCTCCATTTCTCAAGGCCTCTGCTGTCCTGCCAGGTCTGTATTTCTCAACACCTTGTCATCATGTTGCTATTGTGTGTATCTCATTCCACACAGAATAACTGCTTGTCATTGCTGTCTGTATAAAATTATGGTTGTACCACACAAAGAGAAGCAAAAGTGAAACAAATCAGGCAAAGACACTGGTCAGTTGGAGAAATTGCTGTCACAGCTAAGAGAAGCAAAACAAAGCTACAGGAAAGTTAAGGAAAGTTCAGAGAGAGCAAACCTGACAAGCCTCAGTCCACAGGTCTTGCAAATTACTTTAAAAGTTTATGGCCTATTTACTAGCCATGACAGTATTATGATAGAGGGTTACACAGGAGTCAGGAAGAGCAACAATACTGGGTCAGCTTTGTGCTGGAAATACCTCTGCTCTGACAGCGCTGGCTGTGAGGTGCTGGAGAGCCTGGAGACAGGTCTTTGTCTCAGATCTCAATTCCATGTTAACCAGCATATCTTGCTCTCCAGGCTGAAACTGAAAGTAAACAGCCAGAAGAGGAAGCTCCTTTTCTTACAGTCTTCTTGGAAATGGCTGGCTGGTCCCAAAGGCACGCTGAGAAAATTTCTGTGTGGGGTGCTCTGCATGGAGACCAGGGAACACAGGTGACCTGTGTTCAGCCCTTTGCATCACCACAGTCTTCCTGTGCACCCTTTGCTCAGTCACCACGTCTGTCTGTGATACCGTCCCCCCACTGTCCACACCTTGCAGCAGGCATTAGGATGGTGGGGATGGCTGGGTCACCAGGGTCTCACTGCAGCTAGCGGAATCAGGTAAGCGCAAAGGAGCATGGACAGGCACCCTAGGAAAATGGCATGCGCATACTGATAAACACAGGGGCTTTGTTTACACAGAACCATATCCACCGGTTTCTAAGTATATAGACCTTCAAATGGCATTTCCAGCGTTTGGAAATTATTGATATTTTAATTTTACCCCTGTTCTTTACTACAGTGAAAATAATAACAAAAAAAGAGTAAAATTTGTGGCAAAATCCAAGCATTTCTGGACTGACAGTTCTCTGAAATGTTTCCACCTTTCTTCTTAGGTGAGTTTGGCACTGAGCTACTACAGCCTGAACACTACAGAGTTTTGTGTGTTTTAACTCCTCGTTCTTCTCCTTCCCCCAGTGTAACACCCTATCAATAGGCTGTGTAGAACCCTGCAGAAGGCACAGCCACATCCATGGACCTCTGCGCAGGATCACTCAGCCATGGTGCAACATGAGGGACATTGTTCACTGAGGAGCAAGGCTCGGGGAGAAGAGTGGAAGTATAAGGTGCTGGAAGGTCTGTGTGTGTGACATACCAACGTATCTGCGCATGCAGACAGCCAGCCCTGACCTAACAAGACAGAAACATGAAAAATGGTGGAAATAAGAAACACCAAAAAGGAGAGTACTAGTTTAAAGAAGCTGCTGACCAACGATGGGCGTTATGAAGACAATCCCATCACAAGTATCAAGTAAAGGCATGAAGTCAGCAAACGCAGGACCACCGGGGAATGAGTCAACATGGTGGACTGTATTTGGAAGGGGATGAGGATGTTAAAAGGAAGAACATGACAAGGAGGGGAAAAAGGGGATATAAGGAGAAGCAAATCATGCGGGTGAGGCTAATCGCAGGAACTGCTGAGCAGCCCTGAGCTAGATTGGCACAGCAAAACAGGAAAATAGGTCTGTTTTGCTCTGACCATATGTGTGTCTGACTTGCTTCTGTGCTCAGAGGAGACCCTGAGGTGCTTTCCTAAAACTGTAGGCACACAGGGGACACTTCCTAAAGCTGTGAAGTTCAGCTGGGTAGGGATAAATGGTGACCTGAAAGTAAACTTTCCATTTTGGTTTCCTCAACTGACAATACCACATGCAGAAACTGTATTTGCATCACACCAAAGGTTTACATAGAAAAGAAGATCCCATCCTACTGTAAATCAAATCAGATGAAAACCCACAAGCCTTGCTGGGAATGCAGTGCTGTTAGGTCACTCAACAAATACCTTTGTCTTCCCTCAAAGCTGAGCTCTGCTACAGCTACTTTCAGAGGGTTCACGAGTGGAAAACAAATCAAGGTGCATTTATCCATAACCACAGACAATCTCAGCATGTGTTAGTGATGTTGCCATGCTGATTTGAAGGGATTATTTGAACAACTTGGGAGGACAGTTGCAATTATTTTATCTTCAAGTTCTTACCTCCTGAAAATGTCATTACTCACACTGAGTGGTCTTGGTTCTAAGGCCCAGGACAAACACAACTGTAAGACAGAAAACTCCATGTGTATTTGATTTATACAAGCCTGAAGTCTTTCTACACAATTTCTTTGGTCTCTGTGTGAGTGAACAGGCTGCTAAGCATATCTTTGCCTTTAAGTTTCAGGTGAAGATGAGGCAGTTTTCAGTCAGAGGCTTAGGAAAATATCTGCCAGTGTGATAGACTGTGGTCTGGTTTTGCCTTTTTACTGATGCTACAGTATTGCTTATAGATCTTCTTGTGGTGAGAGTGCTGCTGTGTGTTTATGTGGCAATGGAAACAGCGTATTTTTCTTCCCCTACATCTACTACTTCCAAGCCCCTGAGCTGTGGGTGTTGCAGAATGAGGGAAGGGTTTTCCTACAGATGACAGTACTGAAACCCAGAGCCCTGAGTACTCTGTTCTCAGTACACAGAGCCTGCTTTGATGTAGATCTGGCCCAGCAATGTGCACTGGCTCTTATTCCACATCAACCAGCCGTGCCTGATGATGCTTTTCAAACAGCAGAACTGGCTTTCAAGTAGAAAGCATGGTAGAGCACCATGCTTGTCCTCTGAGGTCCTGGGCAAGTCCTGTAGAGGGACACCCTATGCAATTTTTTAAAGACAAACCACCACCCAATGGCATTTGGGTTAAAAACTACAAGGGGATGCTGCCAGCTGAACTCAGTGGTGAGGGTAAAGGGCTTGATTCCTACGACAGGAGGCAGAAGAGGAAGCCCTTGAGTCAGGGTCTGATTTTTTTCTAGGACAAAATAATCAATCTAATAATTTTCTGCTTCTTAAAAAATGAGAAACATTTTGTAAAATTACATGTGTCTTTGAATGTGCAAGTTTTGGAGAAATTCCTTACAGCATCTGAAGTGATTTATTGGCATGTCTGAAAAAAGATTATGGGACTCTGTACACACACATGCAAACATAATAGCATTGTTTATGTTTGATAGTGTTTCTATATGTAAGTTATCAAACAATAAAAGAACATCTCATTTAAGCACAACATGATTTTTGTTCATGTTTAGTAATGTTACTAACATTTCATCTTCATCCTATTGATCTTTATATTTTAATATTTTAGTAGAAGATTTATTTGCTAGGATTTTATAGTGGTCTATGTTCCCACAGTTTAAATTAACAGGCTGTGAGTTTAAGGCAGTATTTACTGAGACTGAGACATTCCCTTTCATTAAATTCTGTTCTGTTCTGACACCTGTTCTAGTCAGTTCAATGACTGATCATGTTTACATTATGATCATTATTCAGCCTACAAAATTACAAATACAAAGTGGCCCAGTGGCCCAAGACACCACTGTTTCTACCAGGCTAATAAAAACTTTATTAGTATCTGGCCTAGCTGCAAAATAGCAAAATTCATTTGCTTATGTAATACCACCAGAAAATACATACACAAATTAGCTTAACATAGTCACTTTCACAGCATGAACAAGGACTTGGCAGCATCTTCCTCATGGTTTTTCTGTAGCACCATCAGAAAATTACCAACCGATGGCATAGAGATAAATGCATATTACTGTAAAAACAATAAGAAAGCTCATGTGCTCCACACTCAGATAACACGTAATGCATGTTTTATTTGATACAAAGCAAAGTCCTGTCAAGATGAAAATCTTAAGGTATACTCTTCATGCATTCCAGAAGTCTAATATTTGTCAGAAAAGCATAACACACAGGTTCAAAACCCAGAGTTTTAAACAAGTAGAGTCCTTTCCTTGAATTGCTTGAAGAAGGATTTGTTTATTTTTCTTACATATTGATGTATAAAATAAACCTGTTTGGAAAAGAAATATAGCAACATAAAATTTCAAGTAAAGTTTATCTTGAGTCAGACAGAAAAAAAGTGAAGCCTTAATTTGTTTAAAAATCTTGAAAGAGTTGTCCTTCAATTAAACAGGGACAAAAATTAACCTTCAAGATTGAAAGAGGTAAAGGAACTGACCAGTATCTGGTACCAAAAGGAATCCAAACTATAAAATCATGTTTCTGAGCAAGATATATGAGCAAGGTCTTCCTTTAACAGCTAGAATAGTTCATTCTTCTTAATATTGTCTTATACTCCATACATTTCCATAGTTTCTATTCAACTGTGGTCTAGGTACTGCTCTACCACAGTAATTCTGTCTCAATTTATCATTAATGTAAGATGAATATTTTTTGGGAAAAAAAAAAAAGTCAAAATTTACTGGGTTGGAATGAAGAACTGAGAAATAACTTTGTGTTTTGTGTTACAATTTATTAATGCAGTAATTATAAGTTCCCGAATGGCTATTTGTATTGTCACAATGCTATCTCTATTATCACATTCCCTCCAAGAATTCAAAGAACTGGTCAAAAATATAAATAAAGCAGATGAAAGCAGGGGAAATTATCCTCACAGTACATACATGAGCATATGAAGTTCATGAAACAAAGCGTGATGCTATGACAGCAGTTGAGAAGGGTTCTGGGACCAGAGTAAAAAGTGGTGAGATTGTAGGTTAAATGTATACTAATTGTAGTCAAAGTATGAAATAACACTGGCTGAATATTCCCTGCCAAGCAAATACTATTATTTGCTTGTTTATATATTTTTGCTTTATTTTACTAAACTGAAAGTTGTGATGGATTATAAACCTCCCTTTAACAAAGTCAGTTGAGCTTTGAAAAACAAATAAGAAGTATCTAGAAAATGGTTTGGGGGGGTTTTGAGGGGGAGTAACTTAATCCTTTTTGTCTTGTTATAGAGATTTTTGCATGGATGACACTCATGATTTTGTCAAAAAGTAAGACAATTTCCTCATTTGGGCCAAAATGCCAAAAAGGTTGCATAACCACGTTCCTACTTATATGAATGTAGCAATTGCCCATTGCTTGTAGCACATCAGCCATTTACATGGCTATGTAACAGTCTGATGATTTTGGACAACTCTATGGATATTTTATAAGTGTCTCTGATGCACAATTTAAGATGGAAAATGTCTCTGATGCACAATTTCAAATTTGTTGGAATGTGGGAAGATGGGGTGTTTGTAATCATAGAACCATGGAATGATAGAATAGTTTCGGTTGGATGGGACCTTCAAAGTTCATCTAGTCCAACCCCCCTGACATGGGCAGGGACATCTTTCACTAGATGAGGTTGCTCAGAGACCCATCCAGCCTGACTTCGAACACTTCCAGGGATGGGCCATCCACAATTTCTCTGGGCAACCTGTTCTAGTGTCTCACCACCCTCATCATAAAATATTTCCTCCTTATGTCCAATCTAAACCTATCATAATTCAGTTTAAAACCATTGCCCCTCTTCTTGTCACTACAGGCCTTGGTAAAAAGTCTCTCACCATTTTTCTTATTAGCCCCTTTAATATATTGAAAGGCCGCAACAAGGTCTCCCAAGAGCCTTCTCTCCTCCAGGCTGAACAACCCCAACTCTCTCAGCCTTTCTCCAAAGAAGAGAGGTATTCCAGTCCTCTGATCATTCTCATGGCCCTCCTCTGGACTCGCTCTAACTTGTGTCTTTTTTGTACTGGAGACCACAGAACTGGATGCAGTACTCCAGGTTGAGTCTCACAAGAGCGGAGCAGAAGGGAAAAATCACCTCCCTTGCCCTGCTGGCTATGCTTCTTTTTATGCAGCCCAGGATATGATTGGCTTTCTGGGCTGCAAGCACACATTGCTGGCTCATATCTGATTTTTCATCTACCAATATCCCCAAGTCCTTCTCTGCAGGGCTGCTCTCAATCCATTCATCCCCAAGAATGTATTGACAGTGGGGATTGCCTCCAGGTGGAGGACCTTGCACTTGGCCTTGTTGAACTTCACGAGGTTCACATGGGCCCAATCCTCAAGCCTGTCATGATGCCTCTGTATCGCATCCCTTCCCTCTAGCCTATCAGCTGCACCACTCAGCTTGGTGTCATCCACAAACTTGCTAAGGGTGTGTTCAATCCCACTGTCTCTGCCATTAATAAAGATATTGAACAGTACTGGTCCCAGTGCAGACCCCTGAGGGACCCCACTTGTTACTGATCTCCATTTGGACATTGAGCCGTTGACTGCAACTCTTTGGATGCCGCCATCCAGCCAATTCCTTATCCATATACCAGTCCATCCATCAAACCCATATCTCTCCAATTTAGAGGCAAGAATTTTGTGTGGGATGTTACTAAAGGTCTTTCAGAAGTCAAGCAACATCAGTTGCTCTTCCATTGTCCATTGATGCAGTCACTCCATCATAGAAGGCCACTAGACTAGTCAGGCACGATTTGCTTGTGAAGCCATGTTGGCTGTCTCTAATCACCTGCCTGTCTTCCATATGCTTTGAGATATCTTCCAGGAGGATCTGTTTCATGATCTTACTGGGCACAGAGGTGAGGCTAACTGGCTGCTAGTTCCCAGGGTCCTTCTTATTACCCTCTTTAAAAATGGGCGTGATATTCCTTTTTCTTCTGTCACTGGGGATGTCACCTTACTGCCATGACTTTCAAGTATAATGGAGAGTTGCTTAGCAGCTACATCTGCCATTTCCTTCAGGACCCTGGGATGCATCTCATCAGGTCCCACAGACTTCTGTGTTTTCAGGTTCCTCATATGGTCTCAAACCTGATCTTCTCCTGTGATGGGAGGGGCTTTGTTCCCCCAGTGCCCCTTGAGGTTCAGGGACTTGAGAGATGTGTTGCATCTCCAACATGCAACACATCCCTTTTATTCAGTCTCAGGCCCATCAAGGATTTGTGAATTGTCACAGCCAGCTACTTTTTTAGTCCTGTATTTTGTGTATCAACATGAAGGCAGTGCAGAGTCTGCCCCATCACTTTTGAAAACAGACTGGATCCTTTAGGCATATATGCTTTTGTTCCTATTTGTGCTGGCATGTAGAGAGGCAGCAAATACATACAAAATAAATACACCTGCACCTGACCCGTGTTCATGACATTTTATTGGGTGAAGTTGCAGTGGTCAATGACAGCCTGCCAGATGATTTGGCAGTATGTGTGGTTTAGCACTAAGCAGTAACAGGGCTCGGAATAGACAGGACACATGTACTGGTGTTCTGGCCCATTCAGGTTGTCCAGCTTTTTGTTAACTATAAAATGGCAAAAAATAATTTGTCCATCTAATAGCCTTTTTTGGTGTATTCAGCTATCCTTAAATTGTACTGTATGGATAAGACTTTAGGAGGACAAATTTGGATTATCATTCTGGTGCTGTGTAATTCACCTGAGTACATTTGTTTATTCTTTGTTACTGCTCAGAAGAACAGAGAAGTGTTTCCAAGTGAGAGTCATCACTCTAAAGAGACAAAATACGCTTTTGTGGCTTTCATAGTAGCCATATTCCAGTTTCACTCTATGATGTTGAATTCTTTTGCCTTTTGGATGGAAAAACATTTTTTTAAGACTAAGAATTTTTTTTAATCTAAACTTGGATCTTAATTTTTTAAATTTTATTTTAAATGTAGTGCAAGAGAAGGAGAACTATACGATCAGTTTCCAGTGATCAGTTCCCTTCTGTGCAGTTCCAGGAGTATTAAAACTATCAATTCTATCCTGGTTCTCTTCATGGTTGACATGTAGCTGCTAGGGAAAATTGTTTAAGATATTAGGGTGTTAAATTTTCTTGTTTTTAAACATGTACACAAAGACTGTATAAAACACTTAACCCTTACAAATCTTCACTTATTTTTGATGACAACATTTTTCAAAATGTGTGTCTTGGGCATAGCTCCTGTTCAGTTAAACTCAGGATGGGTGGTCAGCTAGAAAAGTACGCAACTCAGCTTAGGTTCTTCATTGCAGAATAGTCACAGTTAAATTTCAGCGTAGTTCTCCCATCCTGGTTAGCATGGATGAGGTGACTGCTCAAGGTATACCAGTCCAACTTCTAATAATTGTTGGAAATCCTTGTTTAAATATAGCACCTGCAAATTGCCTGCAGGTGTTAGGCACATTTTACAAATTAGCTGCACTAGAATTAAAGCTGATGTGTCAATTGCTGCCAGTAGCTTAGTCTTAAGAGATAAAAGAAGAGTAGGAGGATTCCATGAAGCATCTTAAAACACAGATGCTGCATTTCAAACAAAATTCTGTTTATCTTCTCCCTTTCTTCTTTGAGATCTTAAACAGAGGAAGGTTGATTGATGGCTTTGGGGGCTGGATCTAGCCTCAAAGGTACCTTAAGTTGGTGTCTAGGAATACTCTCCAGGATTCAGCCTGACTACATTGGGATGTTGAGTCATGTGTGAGGTACATTGACAAGGGTGCAGAATCATTTTGGCAGGCTTTATTGAGACACCTGTTGTGCTGAATAAACATGATCTTACTGGTCTTATCCAGATGTCTGGGACTGAGCATGCTGAAGGGGAAATTAAAATTGTAACTGTTCAGCAGTGGTAATTAATGACTAAGGAATTATCTGGCATGGAGGGCAAGAAGGCCTGTCTGCAGAAGGGGTTAAACTGGCTGATTAGGTAAGAGGTGCTGCAGTGTTGTCTTAACAATTGTGGAATGTGAGTGCTCAGGGGCTATTTTTGGCAAACAGAGCTGGCCTGGGGTATGAACCAAACACCAGGCTAGGGAGCCTGCTGCCAATGCTCACGTGACGGATGCTGGTGTAGGTGTATATTAGGAATCAGCTTGTGTTGCATCTTTGCAGACTCCTTGCAGAACAGCTTATGGTGGTAGGACTCTGTCCAATGCATTGTTCATTAAATCTTTCTATATAGAAGTACAAATGTGTGTTTAATTTGCCTCAAGGGGTAGAATAAGAATTCCCCAGCAGTTTGGTGACAGAAGTAGGATTGCTGCACACTGGCAAAAGCAGCCAGAGTGAAACTGGAAAGGCGACCCAAATCGGTGCCACCACAACAGGTAAGAGATCCTAATTTCAAAATCTCATTTGTGTGTGGTCTTCTCCACTACCATGTCTCCTGGCTGGCTGTCACATCAGCAGTAAGTAAATCCTATGTTAATTTATTTTGTGCTTATAATATAAAGATTGGGGGAAAATTAGGGGGATGAATGTTTGAAAAGGCCATTTTTTAGCTGAATGAGTGTAGGCTATGTTTGAGACTGCTGAAAGCTCAGACTGAGCTCTGGAGTCATCTCCATGGGTGATGACGATTTGTCTCTTGTGTGGGCCCAGTTTTTGAGGGGATAAAGTTGAAGCTCTGTCTTCTTGGGACACCCGAACCTCTCCTTCTATCCCTTTGCTGTGTACTGGCCTTAGCTTCATGCTCCCTCAGTATTCTAAGGGTCCAAAAGCCAAATGAGAGTTGGCTCAGAAAGCTTTTTGCTTGGAGGTGTTCAGATCAAAGGTCTGTCTTCTCAGTGATGCGTGAACTTCTCTTTCTATCCCTTTGCCATGAATAGGCCTTAGCTTTGTTCTTCCTCACTGAGAAAAGATGAAAATGAATTGGGAAAATGGGTCAACTCCTCCTGTCTGGATCCTGAAAGTCCATTAGGTTCCATGTGCCACAATTGTGGCTCATGACTGGAAAAAATTGGGGGCTGGCAGTGGGTCCAACTTGCCCACCAGTGGAATGGTTGTAATTGTGCCAAGCCAGAACTGCAATTTCCAGATGAGGGAACACTTGACCTGCCTAAATTAACTTACCTTGATGATAATAAACTGAAGAAAATGCATGCTTAATTTTCAATGCACAAGGAGGTGAAGCAACACTGCCAGAAATCTGTTATACCTAGCTTAGAGGATAATTATGCAAAAATGAAAGAACAAATTGAAAAGATTAGTCAAAAGTGAAAGTAAGAATCCTTCTAAAACTTCAGCTGCAGCGTTTAGATCTCTGTACCTAAGCTTAGTACCTAGTGCTACTGCACTTAGTCCTACCCTTGTATCCCAATCCTCCCGTGATGCTGGACGCACCACCTAATACCCCAGGTAGTGCAGGGTTACAAGCAGATCCGGATTTGGAGAATTATAATCTGAAGACTTTAAAGGAAGCTGTTAATTATAAGGAACCCAAGCAATACAAAATACTTAAGAGAGAAATAATGGAGGGAACCGGGAGAGTAAGGGTTATCCCCATACACCCTGATCCAGTTTTTTGTTTACCTTCACCCACCAAGGGCAGCAGTACACTTAGACCAGACTTCCCCATGAATACTGTGAATCCCGTACTATTTTCTCTATCTAGTAGGATATTGTATTGAGCTATCCAATATTGTCAAATGTCTTCTCAGGTCCAAGACTTGCTTCCTGTACCAACTGATGTGCCATGCTATGTGCTGACCTGAGACCTGGAGATCGGGTCCTTGTAGAGGACTTAAAATGAAAACACGCTGTGTCACCATGCTGGGCTGGTCCCTGCCAAATGCTTCTAAAGACTGCCACAGCGATGAATGTTGCAGAAAAGAGGGCCAGGACCTAGGCAGGGGTAGCGAGAGAACAGAAGGTCCATGCCAGTACTCGGGGGATCCGTGAATGTGCTTGTGAAGCTAGAGAGTAGTGTGTGTGTGCACGCATGTGTGTCTGCGTTCACTAACTGAACTTACATCCCCACCAGCCAAAGAGGAGGAAGAGGATTTGGAAGTCTGCATTTTATCCTATAGGCAGGTGCTGTTGATGACAATGCTGTGTCTGTGGCAGCCTGTGTGACTGGCCATGGCAGTGTCCTGTCTCTGTGTGTGTCTCTGGGATACATGCTCAGCTTTGCTACTGGTTGAACCTGCAAATAGGAAAGCGGCAGTCGCATCCCTCAGCCTGGGCAGGGACCCTAGTCCCTGGTCCTCCGGCTGGGCTCCAGAAGCCGGGCAGCAGGGGTCCTGGCTGAGGCTGCTGGAAGCGGCATCCATGCTCCTAATGTCCCTTAATGGTTTTGTAGCCAGCAGGATCTGGTCAAGTTGTGGGTATTGCTGAGAGTACGCGCGTATTATCCTGATGTGATAGGGGACTGATCCTTTACTAATGAGCCTACAGTGCTAAATTTGTAACCGACCATCTAGAGCTTAAGGTGGGCACCCAAATGGGACCTGTATTAGTAAATCCTTGGGTTAATTGAAACAATTGGATTGAAGTAGTGGATTGGGAAGTAGTGAATTAATTCCTTATTTTGCTTTGCTTGCACATGCAGTTTTTGCTTTACCTATTAAACTGTCTTTATCTCAACCCACGAGTTTTCACACTTTTACCCTTGCGACTCTCTCTCCAATCCCACTATGGGGGGAGCAAGCGAGTGGCTGTTTGGGGCTCAGCTGCCCACTGGGGTTAAACCACGACAGGTAGAAAGTCTCTTTTCTCCCCTCCCCACTACCTCTGCCCTGTGGCAAGCAGCTGAACATGCCTGGCACCAGGGCAGTATGTCTTCCGTCCTCCACCTTCTCCAAGCCCAGAGATGTTCAGGGGAGAGGCAGTGAGCCACCCCTCCACAGTGGTCTGCACAGAGAGCAGGAGATGTGGGTGCTTGAGCTTTAGGTGCAGCCAGGCTGCTCTCTGCAACCTATGCCTGCCTGTGGTGGTGGGAGAATGCCCTGAGCTGGTCCCCCGTGTCACACTCCATCTGGCAGCCCCACAAGGTGCAGGGTGGGCTGCCTGTGGCACAGACAGGGAGGCTGCTTTGCCAGGTAGCCTCTGCCTGGCCAAGGATGGCTTGGCGTCCCCCACAGTGTCCCACTGGCCCATGCCATGCTCAGGAGAGAGCAGGATGTAGGTTTCTGAGGGGAGGCATGGGGACAGATGAGCCTATCTTAGGGTACTGCCCCATCCAGGCAGAGGAGGTGATTGAGGCAGGCTGTTTGAGGCTGCCTGCTTCCCCCCGTCTCCAAGGAAGAGACCTCCATCCGTGACCAGTGCTGGGCAGAGCAACGCAGAGCAGGGCAGAAAAGCTTGGGAAAAAAAAGGAAGACAGACGAGGGTCTGCTGGTGTTTTCTTTTGCTGCATAAACATAACCTCCATAGCAGGACAGGACAAGTATTGATGCAGAAGGCCAAGCCCCGCGTAGCCAGGTGCCTTGATTAAAGCACTGTGTAGGCTGACACTGTGGATGTGCTGAACCCCTTCCCCTGATTCGAGTGCTATAGGGCCTGGCCTTTGCTGGCATGACACTCACTGCTGTAGCACCGGTGAGAGGGAGAAGCCCAACATCCCCAGCTCTCCCTAGCCCACCGCAGAATGAAGAGAGCCTGGTCATGGCACTTGACAACCTCTGTCCCACATGCCTGGATGGCTGGGAGGAGGTCAGCTACATGGTATCATGCCTCCAACAATTCTGCTACACCTGCATCTTGTGGTGGACTGAGAGAAAGCCCAAGTGCCCTCTCTGCAAGAGGAGGGTGACTTCCATCTTGCACTCAGTATGGGTGGACAACGGCTTTGAAGAGCATGTCTTCAGACCATCTGTGGAGTCATCAGTCATCTTCCACCAAGCACGGGGAGCTTCTGGCCGCCCAGCCCCCCAACAGATGCCATGGCCCTGCAGCACCCTGGCCATCAGCTGCAGGGCTGGTGCCAGGGGATCCAGTGGGCAGCTTCTATCCCTATATCTGGGCATCCCTTTTACATGTCTCCTCCAGACCCTGCTGCCCTGGCTGTGCAGGAAGCTGAGGCAGCTCTGTGGGGCTGAGCGTTCAGAGGCAGTCATGGTGGAGCACACCATGACATCCACACTGCGCCTCTTCAGGCTGGACAAAAATCTATTGGTCCAGCTGCTGCGGGTCTCCCTCTGAAGCTGCACAGCAATATTCATGCACCAGCTCATTGATGTTCCCATGTGATGGTGCAGGGGGGAAGCCCACCATGTGCTGGGCCAGCAGGACACCTGTGCTGCTGGGGGGTGGGAGGGTAGCCCCATGGCTGCCCTCAGCCCTGCTGCCTCCTGAGGGGGTCTCCTGCCCCCAGCCCAGCCCTCTCCAGCAGCCCTGCTGGATCCAGGAGAGATGAGCTCCCCATCAGCACAGCCACTGCCCTTCGTGGGGGTCCCGGCAGCCCCCTCTCTGCCCCCATTCCCACAAGCAGGGAATGAGAAGAGCCCCAGGAGGACCCAGAGGGGGCTGTGCCAGGGCCCTCCACTCTCAGCCAGGGCAGAGAACACTCCTGTATCCTGAAAACCAGCTACTGGGTGGACCAGTGTGACTGAGGGGCTCAGTGCCAGTGGCTGGAGCAGGACCGCGGGTCACAGTCCTTGTGCCTGCTGCCAGCTGCTAGAGAGGCAAGTGTCTGTACCTTCCTCAAAACTGCTGTGTATGAGTGTGTGTGTGTGTAATTCATTTACAATCTTCAGGCTGGACCAGCTGGCAAGTATGGGGACCTCAGGTCCAGGATGGAATACCAGGCGGGTGGAGGGTCCGTGCTGGTATCTGGGCGGACCTCTGTGTGTAGGGTGCCTGTGGGACAAGTCAGCCTATAAGGAGGCGGGGACTTGGCTTGTGTTTGTGTGAGTCCTGTATTTGGGTGCTGTTGAAGCCAACACCTTGTCTGTGGCAGTGCGTGTGACCGGCCATGTCAATGTCCTCTTGTGCATTTCTCTGGGATATGTGCTCAGCTTTGCTACTGGTTGACCCTGCAAATGGGAAAACAGCAGCCACATCCTTCAGCCTGGGCAAGAGCCCAGGTCCCCGGAGCACTGGGCTGGGCTTCAGCAGATGCTCCTAACATCCCTTAGCAGTCTGCCTTTTTCTAGAGATATGCATGTGTTCTCTTTTGGCTGCACACTATCTCCAAAGGAGCCCAAGGAGTGTCTGAGGTGAAATAAGGAAGTCTTTCTGTAGTTAGGTGTGAACTACTTAGGGAAGATACCTCCAAGTTTCTGCCTGAGAAGTAACAGCCTGGCAGCTCCGGTACCTGCACTCTGCTGCTGCTCTCTTTAGCAATTGGCTTTCCATCAGCTGGGCCCTGGGAGAGTCAAAACATCCAAAGTGTAAAGAGAGAGGATCAGAGAAGACTGCATCCTAAAACAAAGCAGTTTATTTTATGAAATTGCTCTGTTAGTCAAAGCAGGTGGTTCTAGTACCTCTTCCTGATGTGGCTGGAATGAATTTTGGTGAGGTTAGCCAATGCCTTTGTCATCAGGACCTCAGCTCTGTCCATAGATGGGATTAAATGCAGTCAGTCTAGAGCTGTGATGGACTGAAAACAGTGTACTCAGAGATGCAGAGAGCCTGAATTTACCTGTTTTCCTGTAGCTGTTGCAGAAGAAGATCATGACTGCCTGCCTACCCTCAGCCAATGTGAGAGAATGAGTATGGCTCCCTGAAGGGCAGAAGACCCACGGCCACTCCCGCCTGCTGCTCCCTCTTCCCTTTCCCCGTACAGCCAAGTGATACCATGTGGCCGCTCTGATGAAAGTCATTTCTTTATTTGTTGGTTTATGCTGTATGCAGACAGGCATTGGTACAAAGACAAACATCAGAAATCTAAGATAGGCTGGAAAGCAGTTTTCAGGCCATGGAGGGCCAGGCAGAGTTCAGCAGAGTCTGACAGCATGCAGAAATTTTCTGCATCTGAGACTGGTGTCACCTTCCTGAAACATCTGCTGTGAAGTGCTTATCCTCTACAGTTTTCTTCTTGATTAGCCCTTCCTCTGTGTCAGCTTTATTCTATTTTTATTGGATAGAGTACAACTCATAGCTTAAATAACTTGTCAGATTAACAGAAGCAGAATGTTTCTATCTCTCAAAACAGGAATGAAAGTAGGGAAAAGAAATGTCAACACTTTTAAATTGGACTATACTAGATTGTGGATTTCATGGGGCTTCTGTTTAATTAAAGTATTTTTAAAATTGTGCCATCCTTCTAGTACTCTGCTTGGCCCCCATGCTGTAGAATGGAAAGAAAAAAAACAATGTTTTTTCATGGCTGCCTGTCCCTAAATGTTAGTGTGAGTAGGCTTACATGTGTTCTCATTTCTTGGTGGGCACTTTATTTCCAGGCCATTTAAGAGGGCAGTTACTCAGATTTGTCTGCTGTCACACAGAGTGGAGGGAAGGAGCTGAGTGTTAGTTTTGCAGTGTTAAATAAAGAAGTGCAGCACTCACCTACATTCATAATTAACAGCACAAACAGACACACATGCCCTGTCTGGCTCCTCTCACTTTGTGTTAACTTCCTTGTTCACTTATATCCAGTGATCACTTAGCTACTGTTAAGGAACAGGAAAGATTTCAAGGTGACACTCTGTGGTGATTCCCATGCATGCTCCCTCCCAGACACTGCATTGCTGTTCCTTTCTTTGTACAAACACCCCTTTCTTTGCAATAAAGCAGCCCTGAGGCCAAGCACATCCAGAAATTACTCGCTGAAGTTTTTACCATTCAAGTCTGAAGGGGGCTTATTAAACAATAAATCATCATTAAGAAACTCAAGCAGTAAAGGTAGAAATTCAAAAGCTGTATCTTCCTAGTGTATCTTAAAAACAACCAAAAAACCCTCCCCAAGCAACCTCCCTAAACTTAGGGTAGACCCAGAGCTTTGCAGTTTTTGCAAGCAGGGAAACTCACCAATGGAAGCTGACTTTCACAAGGTCAAGCTGACTTGTACTTAAGCAAGATCTGTGATCCTGGATGAGAGTCATTCTCTTTTTAGTGGTCATTAACCCTCCCTTCCCAGCAGGATTATTACTCCTGTCTGCCTGGTGCATTTCACTCATTGAGGGATAACGCAATCCGTAGCAGGTGTTTCCAAGCACTTTCCCAGCACACTGACTCATGGGGTATCTCTCAGTGTCAAGTCTGTAGGTAATCGTAATGAAGTCTGGCTGGACTGCAGAGCTCTATCATGGCATGCAAAGTCACCGAAGCTTTCATAAGTGCTGTAGTGTTCCCATTTGTGTGTGTGCACCAGAAGATGATTATGCAATAACCCTGCAAGACTGGGCACCTGTTGGACAATTGTCCTTTGGGTTCAAAATCAAGGTCATATTATTGCACTAAGGCCAGGCAAAAGCATGGATCTGATACAAAGGATCTGCAAGTGGCCATATTCTTTATTTTTGGCTTTCTTGTCCATTTCAACTACCTGCTTAGCAAATCTGAGAGACATTCCTGCAGGCTGAAACCATGTTGCAGGATTTGGGGATAACAAGCCTCCTGCTTGTACACTAAACAGGAGACAAACAATAGCATCTGTTGATGCAGCCTGAGACCTTCTTCTCCTCACTAGGGCAGAAATGTTCCTGTTGTGCTCTGCCACTGTGCAGGAGGGAAGTGCAGAGCCATCTGCTTCCATGGGTAACTGCAGTCATGTCAAACAGCGTCCTGGACATGACACTGGGCCGAGGGCATCTATGGTAACGGCAAATTGACACTCCTGCCTAGGCTACCAGACATGCACACACACTTCAAGCATATTTCCTTTAGTCCTTCTGCCAGCAGTCACTCTTTGTGGCTGTATTCCTGCATCCTCTGCAGAACTGGACCTCCTTGTCTGCCCATGCATCAACATTCCATTGCCCTTCAGCACTTTTTTCCCCCATCCCTGGTGTATATGTGGTGTCTGCAAGAAGAATGGAGGAATGAGGAACAATCACTGTGTCAGTGATTCATTAGCAAAAAGGATCTAGGTGTGTCAAAGCACTGCTCTTGTTGCTACAAGTCAGAGAGGGTGAGAGAGCCATGGACTGGCTCCCATAATCCCAGCTGCTAGTTTCTGTCTAGCAGAAACAGCCTGTTAAGGCTGTCTTTGGAGCCTTTCCCCTGGAAAAGCCCTCCTGACCTCTGTCTGAGATGAGTCTGGTGAAAAAACAGCAGGGAGGAACTGCAAAAATCACACAGCTCATTTCGCACCTTAAGCGTCCTGGATCTTCATGTGACTTCATCTAATTGTGAGGCTATGGATGAAAGGTCTGGCCTAAATGACCCCTATCTGGCAGCAAGAAAATGGTCAATATTTGTGTTCTTCTTGTGGCTTTGCTCTATCTCTCATTCTACCTTTCATCTCTCTTTTGATTGCATTTCTCTATCACCTATGTAGAAACCATTCTCTTCTTCCAATTTGCTGCTGCAAAGCCCTCAGCAATATTTGGTTGTTTCCTTTTTTGTATTTCAGTCCCAGATCACAAGGTTATGCTATTTCACTGTTTAAAGTGATATATGCTTTATATTTACTGGCAGAACAGCTATGGTTGCTGCTGCTGTTTTATCAATTTGTGCAGATGCATTCCCTCTGCTTTTTATGATACTGCAATTTTTTTTTTCAGTGTATTTTTTTCCCATGATTAAATCAAGCAAACTGAATACCATCTTTTGTTGGGATGTCCACACTATATGTTCTGCTACCCACCCATCCAAGAAAAATGGTTTTCTAAAATGAATTCTGCTTATTGACTTGCTCATGTAACACTTTAACCCTGGTGAAATCTGTAAAATCATTTTTCTTCTCCATCTTTCCTTTGTAAATTCTTTTCCTAGTGCTAGGAAAACAGTTCATGCTAGACTTAGGTTTAAATTGATCTCTTGCACAGCAAGGAAGAACTATTATCTCCTCTGAAAATGACATCAGAAATCTGAAAGATACAAGCACACATTCTTTCATTTTCTACCTGCTTTGCCTTAGTGACCACTTCTGTCTCTGATTGGTGTTACAATATCATTCCATCCATCCTTGTTCTCTGCCTGTTTCTTAGCAAGCAGATGACTAAGAGGGTAATTTTTTTAGTTTAGCATCTCATTTGCTTTTTAAACACCGTGAGGAAAGGGTTTTTCTTTCCAGTCTTCTGTCCTTTATGTCTGGAATTTCAGGTCTCTGGATACACCGACTATGACTCACAGTAATGTCAGAGTCCTATACAACCTGACCAGGTTCTTTTAGGTAGTCCACACATGGAGGATGTAATGTTTAATATAAAATTTACTTATTTGAAGATAGTTGATGTTACACAGGATTTTTGATTTAGCGGAGTGATACAAAATATACTGAAAACACAATACAAATGTAAGTTACACTTAGCAAAATATAGTAATTGCAATACACAGTTCTATCACAATACCAATGTGATTCCCATTACCAGTTTCTATCATATGCTCACAATCATGATGCTGGGTGTCCCCAGTCTTACCAGGAAGGCATACATGCATTGAAGCCAGCTCAAGCCCATTGCTCTCTTTGAAGTTCTTTTATTAGTTGTTCAGTTTTTATCCTGGTGACATAGCTGTTTATCTAAAACAAAGGCCACCCTCAAGTCCCCTTTGTGTTGAGATAAAGTCAACTTTCTTTGCAACAGCCATGGCCAATCACACCCCACGTTATTCTCTGATCTTCATAGGTACATCCCCCTTGTCCATCTCCTCTGAGCCTTCTCCCATTATACGGGTTTATTGGTCAGTCAATTCCCTGCAGGGTACCTTCCCTTTCTGGTGAGTTCTGCCCAGCCTCAGTGCAGAGAAACGTCATTTTTGCAGTTCTCAGCTGTCCTGGTTGCAGTCCTGGAAGAGCTGGTTTTGTCTGGTAGCTAGGTTTGATGCTGTGATTATCAGTTTTGAGCCAGGATCCATGAAGTGTCAAGAATCTTTCACTCCTTTCCCCCTCCGGAACACAATTCTGTTTGTTGACTTTGGGTGGAAGTAAGGATGCAGACAGAGCTCCTGTTTTGCTGAGAAGGGAGCTTGCAGGTGGTGTGAGAAAACTTGGAACTCCCCTGTAATGATTACCTCTTTCCAAGTGCAGAAGAAATTTTATTTACCAAGCTGAAAGATGATAGATCTTCAGTTCTGCTTCAGGTTATAGACCTTTATTCTTCCTTCTTCAGTTTCCAGGCCTTTCTGCTCATCTTACTCTCACCATCTTGGATTTTCCTGGTTGGGTAGCAATGTCAAAAGTGCTAGGGACATTGCTCAATCCTCCTTTACCACGGACTGAGGATCTTCTGGAGGAAATATAAGAGACCTGTGAATGGTGTAAAACAAGATCTAACTTCATTAGCACTGGGCAAATGTGTTGTCTTTACAGTGTGGTGTCCCAAAGTAGTAAGGACACCGCCTTATTCCAGTTAGGGCTGGGTAAATCTGCCTGAAAGAATGAGATGTGCTGAAATGAAGTCAGTCAGGAGTCTTTTCTTTCACCTGGGACACCTTTTCAGTGCAGAGTTGCAGTCTAGGTCCCTGTTCCATGTGAAATGTCCACATCCAGCCAGGGGAAGATACATATACCTGTCACCTCCTGGGGCTCAATATCTTTTTTGGGGATGTCTGTGCTACCTTTGTTGCTGGTTTATGAGTTTCATGAGCCTGTCTGCAGTGCAGAGCCCCTCAGTAAGTGTGCCTGACTCATGGCAGTCCATACTTTTTCGTAGTAGTGTAAAATGGAAAAGGGGTCCCACAAATCTGCAGAGGAGATGTAAGCACTGCTGATAATATTTTAAGAACACTGGGCAGCTGATATAATGAGTTCTGCATGCTTTAATATTCAGATATGCCAGTCTTTATGGCTAGTTGTGTTGTATGATCATAAGTTGTATTTCCAATATGTTTTGTGTCTTAAGTAACTTGGCCAGAGCAACTTGTTTGATAATTGCACTGTCATAAGGTTTTAATGGTTTTCAAGAGGAGTCAAAACCACACTGTTTTGCTGACAGTTTTCTATAATATGTTCTATAACGTATCTAAATCCATGCCCTGGTAGCAGGCTATAGTTTTATCAGCAAACTGCAAAAATTATGGTCTTTTCAGCCTTTTTTAATTGCTACCCTTTATTAGAGAGAAACAACCCTTTAGTCAACCTGAACAAATTGTCAGCCATTTCTGATCTTTTTGAAGAAATAGACAATGACAGCATAGTGAATTTCACTGTTAAATTTGAGCTGGTTTGGCTGAAAACACTTAAGATGCACACTTGAATCAATCCAAATTATAGTAATTAAATTAGTTCCTTCCTTTGGCTATTCAGCTTCCTGTTCTCCAGTAAAATTGCTGAAATTGATTAATGTGGCAGAACTATTGACTATAGGAATGCCATATTTCTGGAATTGGAGATAGAAATATAAATGTATTTTAATGAAAATTGCCATGCCAGTTGCTAGGGCTTAAATGAAATATGATTCCTTTATTGTGCAAATGGCCTGGAGTGAGGGAACATTGTGAATTACAGAAAGCTCTGTGCTGTCATAACACCACCTGGTGATCTATGACAAAAGGGAATAAATCATAATTAATAATCTCTATATTCCATAGAGCGGGTCTTTTTTTTTTTTTCAATGCATCATTAGAAAAGGAAGCAAGACAGGAGACTCAAAAGAAAACCCAGAGGACCTGTAAGAAGAAAAGAAAGTGAAGTCAGAAAGAATACTGGCAATTAAAAAAACCCCATAGTACAGATTTTTCAATTATTAGCAAGCATCTACCATTGAAGGGAAAGTCTTAATCTCTAAGACTGATAATTTGAAAGGCACAAGTGATTTGTAGACCTACAGTTATGTCATCATTTCCTCTTAAATTAAAAAAAGATGAGAAACCCACCAAGGAGTACATGTAGTACCCCATTCAGTTTGTTTAAAGAGAATAAGAGCTGCTGGGGAACAAGAAGCATGATATCTGAAAGCAAGTGCTGTTGTTTCTCCCAAGAAAGGCCATGGTAAAGCTTCTACAGTTTAGATAGCAAGATATTGTACCCTGCTGCCTGGCAGAAACAACCTCAAACTCCCATTGTAATCTTTCGGAGAGTGAACAATAATGAATTAAAAGGAGGTCTCTAATCACCTGGCAGCTGACATTTGTTATGCCCTGGAAATTAATGAGTGAATTATCCCAAGCCTATATAAAAGCATACATTTTCACTGACTTCAGTGAGGGGTGAGTGAGTGTTTCAGAGGTATAGGTGAACAATGGTTTGTAACAAAGATGTTGTGTGTGATCATTAGTCTTTCCAACCCACTTGAGTTTAGGAACCAGCAAGACAAGACGGAACAATTGTGTTATGACAGGTGTACATGCACCAGGTTTGACTAACACAACTAGCTTAAGGGCCCTCAAGGGCCTTAAAAGCACTACCAGATTCACCAGCAGATCTTTTCAGTTACACATCACAGTGTGACTTGACCCTACTAGCATTAGCTATATGATTTTAATCCCATTTGCTGTCACTGAAGACTTCATAGATTGGCCTTCAGCTCTCCTTTCTTAAAGCCCTGGCAGCCTGAGTGAAGCCAGCTCTTCCAGGCTATTTTTAACACAGTTGCTTCTCTTGCTGAGCTTATAAATTTATTGATAGAGTTCAATTCTTTCAGGGTTTACATGTTAATGCAAAATGAGGCTTATGCAATCAAAAATTTCAGCTGTCAAGTGGCTAAAACTCAGGTAGTGACTATCTCTGGCCCTGTTACTGCATGATACCTGACACAGCCTGCATTAAGCTAGTAGCACCTGCTAATTAAGTTGTCAAATCCAGCTCCCTGTCTGAGCTCTTTAACAGGGCAACACCCCCTCTGTATTGGCGATAGCAGGAGAAATGCAAGGCAGATAATGATCAGTGTATTACAGTGGTATTTTGGAGATTTTTTCTGAGGAAATATTCCACATGCAAATGTTTGACTGCTGCAGATGTCACTTCCTCAGTCCCATGCTTTGATTATGCCATACCTCTATTCATCTGCCTGGACCTGGACTGAACACATCTTCTCCATAGTGTAAATATTGAGTATTTACACAGTCCTCAAGGCCTATCAAGGCATATTCATATTTACTAAATATTGAAAGGTGAATGTTGGCCTCCATTTCATCAACAGCACCTGCCTGCATAGATGATAGATTTTTCAGTCTGGACACCAGCTTTCTCCTGGCTGGTTTTGCACTAGAATGGAGAAAGGATACCTTGACAGTGTATTCAGATCTTTCTCAATTTTCCTTTCAACAGCTCTACTTGAATGTTCATCTTTGCTAAGTTGCACACAAATTTGATTTCTGGATTAAGCTGCAGCTGTTTTGTAAGCCATCTCTCACGGAAATCCATGTTTTCTTCTGCATTACTTGACTGCCGCTATGCATAGATGTTTTGTATCATCTTATTGTAAGGTTTTTGGGACAGGATATGTTCTTTCATTCTGTGGGATCCTGGTTCAAAATTAGATTTTCTGCAAGCCAGAGCAGTAAGAATTGTACCAGCAATGACAGAGAAAATACAAAGATGCAGTTGTTTTGTTGCAACTTTAAAATTACCAAGCAACTTTAAATTTGACAGGGAGGACTTAATGATGTACACTTTAACATATGCAAAGAAAACGATCTTTTTTCCAGTTTCAGCTTGACTTTCAGTGTCCTATTTGTACTGGCTGAGTGTTGTTCTTAGTGGTGACGGGGCCTCAGAGCATTAGAGAGATGTCCTACCTGTGTGGAGTGAAAGATAGTGGTAGCCAAACAAGCAGCATTGCTTAGTGGTGCTGGGTGCTCTTTCTGTCTGACACAAATGGTTTAAGGTCTCTGTGAGAGACTGAAAGAGTTAATGTCTCAAACGTTGTGGTAAAATGAGTCACGGTCTGCATAGCAGCAATAAACCTTAAATGAGAGGTCAGAGAGGTCAGATAACTCAGGACGCGGAGGGCGTGCCGGAGGGTGCGCAGTTCTGTGTTCTGATAGGCCCGGCAGAACGATGCACCACATATGGCCAGAGGTCATACAGAGTTCATTTGAGGAAGGGGCTCACGACCACCACCCCCCCAGTGGTGCCTGCACAAAGGATCAGGAGCTACATAAAAGGCACAACTCCAAGGAGCCGTGCGTGTGTCCATCACCGGAGGATTGCCACGTCCGTCATCATCATTGCAGGATCCCTTTCTTCTTATAAATGCCTCAATAGAATTCATGCCACCTATTATTAAGCTTTCCAAGTTTAAGTTGTATGCTCCATAAATAAAACATTTAATTGATCGCCTGGTGTCATTTCACCTTAATTTAGCCCAAGGGAATCACGAAACCACTACAACCCCCTGAGTCACCCAGTCTGGGTCATAACAGTCTATTCTAGACTGTTGCAGCTGGTGTAGTGCAATATGGTCCTAATTTAATTCTGTCACTTTCATTAATGAGAAAACACTCACAGCCCCTGAATGTTGTTGTGGGATTTTTTTTTTCCTGAGGGAGATAGATAGAACAAGTATTGTTTAGGCTTGTCAGGACTTGTTATTTTATACTTGGCTCTCTGAACTTCTGCCACTGACAGCACTTAGACCACAGTTCATGTGCAAGTATTCCTAGTTTTTTGATTTCTAATCACTCCTCTCTTTCCTTTGGAGGAGAAAAAAAATAGTGCTGGGAGTTCATATATGAGTTATGCTCTGTTCAACCGCTATCAGTAAAGCAGACGAATGACCCTAAAAACATTGCTTAATCTGTGGGCAAAGACAAACTTGCATAATGGCAGGAAGCTGTTCAGCAAAAAGATGAAATTGAAGAGAGATTTTAATTTGGTTTTCCCACTATCATAGTATAATAAGCAAAGCAATTTTGGACAGCAGGTCAAACAGTCTACAAATGCAATTTATCAAAACCAGAGGGATATGATGAGAAATTGTAGCATAGGGACCCTTTTGCATTTAAAGAAGGGGAATGCAGTAAAGGTCCGCTTCCTTTTGCCCTGTGGTCTTGCTGGGGACCTCCATTTAGAAATGAAGCTAGAACTAAATTCTCATTTTGTGTGCTTGTTGGGAAAACTGTGTTATTTTCATCATTCTTTAATATGTTTCTCTTTAAAAAAGAGTGGATGGACTCTTTATGTCATTCTGACATGTTTAGATATTCAGTGTTGCTAGCAGCATTAGTCCAGGAGTCCTCAGTGCTGAGAAATTATTAAGGTCCTAGGACTTAAGTCTCGGATCCAGAGGGCATTAAGAAAGTCACATTTCATATCTTAACTCATGCAAGTCCATTCCAGAATTATCTGGCTGCCTCTGATTATAATTTCTGCACAATATGAGGTAATTAACCAAAAAAATCATGTTAAACACCATCCAGTAGTCCATAACCATATTACTTGTGGAAATAAAAAAAACCCATTTCTTTCCTAGTTCTGTGTGCCTTGGTCCTCTGCTGCTAACAATAATGCTAAAGGTCAGTTCGCCTGAATCACTTCAGTGCTCTGACTCAGCAACCAGTCAAATCCTGGGTCTGCTTTGGTGAAACTTGCCACTCAGACCTGCTCTGGGGAAAGAACATGAACGTGCAATAGGCAGCTGGTCACCAAACAACCTCTCTTTAGCTTCTGAAAGCTCTCTGCTCAGAAAATTTATTACTGTGGCACACAATAAGGATTTGGAGCTGAAGAGAGTCAAGCCCTGTTTTAGATGAAGAGCCCAGCTTCCTTTCCACAGATGTGTAAATGGTGAAATGGTGTGCGCAGGGCTCAGCTTTGCTGGCTTTTAGCTGCTGAGGAGGAGCAGTAGCTGAAGGAAGCAATGTGTACTGAGAGCTTCATGATCTCTTCCCTCACTCCATGCCTGGCAGGAGGGAGATCTGGCAAGGTCCATGCCATCCCCCATCCTGCTGCCACCAGACGCACAGTACCCCATCTGTTTTCACACATGGTCCCAGCTCCGCAACTTGTGAGGGCTACCCCAGTGTCCTTGCCTTGGGCCTCACTTCTGGTTCTCTTACTTGTTCCCCTTGAAGTTAAGTCCAAATTGCTTATGCTACATTTGCTGCAGTAATGTGGCATGAATTGTTTTACTGATAAGTTGAGAGCGTGGAAAGCAAGCAGTGAAGCTGATCACTTTGATCTTGAAAGGCAAGATTTAAAAATCGCCGGTGGAACACCTTCCAATATAATAAATATTTTTTCCAGGATTATCAGTGTACGAAATTTACCAGAAAGCTATACTGCAGAAGGAAATTACCTTCCCACTGCTTTTCAGCCAGACCAAGTGAAGAAGCACACTGTTTTAAGACCTTTACTTTTGCCAAAATTAATTTTGCCATCTCCAAAGAGCTCCACACAGCTGTCTGCCAAATGTTCATGTGTGTCCTAGGAAACTATTAGTTCAAGTGTGTTTATAAAGAACTGGGTAGCCCACAGGAGAGTGCAAGTGCATGCTTACTGCAAAGTGAAAACCATTGGCTCAGCAGATGCGAGCACTCTTTTCCGAATCCCCACGTTTTGTGAGCATGCAGTATTTCAGGTATTCAGAGGATTAACCTTGAGAAATGGCCAGAGTCACAAAACCTCAGCATTGGTAATCTGGTCATGATGAGTCACTGCTTGTTGGTAATGAAATTCTTAAAAGAGAAGAGTGAGTCATCTTGCGCAGTACCAGGCAGGAATCAAATTGCCTCTGGGCATAGAATTACAGGAAAGTAAAGACAGGGAAATCCTTTTAGTGCTGCAGTAAGATCACACAGATTACAGGTACTGAATGCTAAATGGATCAATCACAGAGTACAGGGGAGACACATAGCTCTTAGTGCTAGCCACCAGAAGAATTTTAGCTAGAATGTCCTAAATGACCTCTCAGTAGGAAATCATGTATGCTTGGCTGCTATTCAAGTTACTGAGATGAGGGTCTTGTCCAAGGTAGCCAGAATGATCTGAAAGCAGTCTTTGTGATAGCACAAAATCTTATCTCAAAGCACTTTTAAGTTGGGCTTAAATTCAGTATTTAAAGAAAGTGCATGGAGTGAGATTCTTGTGGCATGGAATCACCACCTAGGGTTTGGGTCACGGAGGAGAACCTCTGAGCAGCTTTGAAACTACCCTTCTTGATCTTGAGTTGCTATGAGAACTGCTCGGTCTCCTTGTGTAAATTAGCACCTGCATAGCTCCTTAATGATTTCAGGGTTGGCTAAAATCTGTGTAATGCTGCAGATTGAAACTTGTGCCTAATATCCTCTCCACCTTGGCTTGTGACAATAAAACATGCTTGTTTCACAGAATCACAGACAGGTTGAGGTTGGAAGGCACCTCTAGAGATTACCTAGTGCAACCCTCCTGCTAAAAGAAGGGTCAAATAGAGAAGGTTGCTCATGGCTGTGTCCAGTTCAGTTTTGAGTGTATTCAAAGATGGAGACGTCACAACCTCTCTGGGCAACCTGTGCCAGCGTTTGATCACCCTCCAAGTAAATAAGTTTTTCTTTATGTTTTCTTATATCACCTTGTTGCTTTCAAATGTTTCTTTGTCTCTGAATCTGCCTTCTTCTTATGTGTACTGTCTGTCTCTAGTTCAGCTCGACCTAGAAGGATCGAAACTGCTGCAGATGTATCATTCTTCAACAATAAGGGCTGGTGTTCTGCTGTGCCTTGCTCAACCATTTTATCTGTGACTTAGGGGATAATTCATTAGAGGGGCTTTGCAGGTTGCCTATATGAGGGCTATGCAGACTGTGCCACTATCTATCAGGCAGCCTGACCTATGTAATGATGAATTTCTGTAGCTGCAGCAGTGCCATTGTTGCTGCTAAATGTAACTACCTCGTAATATGGATTTGGTTATTTTGGTTGTGGAAGACTCCATGTAGCTATGGGGCTTGTGACTTCTTGCAGTCTGCTTAGTGTAGTGGCTCAAGGGTACCTGATTTCTGAGTTCATTTCTGACTCCTACAGTATGAAAGTGCCTATGGAAGAAAGCTCATACTGCCTTTCTCAGGTCCGGCCCGTTTCTAGAGTAACCAGGGCAGATGTGTTTTTTCCCGATCTCTGTCACAGTGGTGAAAAGTAAATGAACTTTAATTTTTAGGCCTTTTTTTCAGGCATGTAATGCATTTCAACCTGCTATTTCCCCATCTGTTTCCAAGCTGCTGGCTTGTACAGCCTTATGGTTCAGATTGGTACCAGACTCCAGGCCTGGGCTGAAGGGCCCCAAGTCCTCATGAGAACAGAGGAGTCGTACTTATCCCTGCCATCAAATGCTGGAATGGTAGACTCCAAAACATGGATCATGCCAGTGCCCTGTTTTAATGAGTTACTCTTTTTTTGTAACAGTGGCCAATCATTGGAGTTTTATAAGGAGACACAGTAAACAAGCAATTTGAAATAAACAATTATTTGGTAGCTTGGCTGTACTAACCAGGACATTCAATGCCTGGTTTATGCCACCAAACTGAAATGGCAGATGTTGCTTGACAATTTTTATCTTACTATTTATTATTGCTGTGCTTACAATATTTTCCATTCTGTCTTCCAGGCCTCTCATTTCCGTGATGTCCTGAGGAGAAGTTAGTGATTCTGAGAAGTACAAACAAAACTGAACCTTCCTTGATCTCCTCCACCTTTGAGATAAGGGAAATGGATGTAAGGTGTGTAGTAAATCTGGGGCTCATTAGACAATCCTTGACCAGCTAGCCCGGCTGCTGTCTGAACTGAGAGGAATACAGGTTTCAAAGTAGGAGCTGATGTGATCTAAGCCCTGTATGTGAAATTGTGTAGAATAGTTCCTTATTTGTCGGTAATTTTATAGGTTAGCTGTTTTGAGATAAATTTACACTGACCTCTGTAAATTACATAATCTGCCTAATATCACTAAAGTATCTTAGCCTCTTTGGATCATGAGGACTCTTTTAGAGTCTTTAGGAGAATACCAGTTCAATAGATTTATGAAGCTACTTGTTTGACTGTGATCTTCTGATTATATTCACCAGCTGAATACACTACCTGAAACCTGATCTTCTGGTTTGCATATATGTGCACACATGTGCGTGTGCTCTTTTTTCATGCAATGTGAGGGTTTTTCAGATCCCCATGCAGAATTTCCTGCAGCACTGATGAGAAAGTAGAATTTGAAAGCCATTTATGAAAAGTGCTAGTACTCGGTTTGAGAATACTTGTGCCCTGGTGTGAGCACAGTGAAGAATATTGGAGTGGCTTCTGCATTTGCCGCAGCAGAAGGGAAAACAAACCTGGGCACCATCAGTACTTGATGGCACTTTGGATATCAATTTAGAAAGAGAAGGCACACTACCCTAATGGTGGTGCTAGATGTTTGCTGTCTATGTTGTTGCACGGCAGGCGTGTAAGCAGAAAAATTTAGTGAGATGTGTGCAAAGATGTGCCTTATTTCCAGCATTAGCAACAGACGTGTCTCATAATACTTACTCAGTTCCTGGCAACCTTTCAGATGCACTGGTGAGGAGTATTAATGCAGAACTTACAGGGTCTGGGGTTCAGAAGATAGGACTCCAGGGCCAGCTTTTTGTCTGCTAAATGGGAACAGTGACCCTTCCTTTCTCCCACTCTTTTTGACATTTTAGGCTGAAAGCATTTCATGACAGAATATGTTTTATATTATATATACCACTCTGGGCACCTTGTGCAAGCTGGTGGAAAGTGGCTACCTCTGATATTCTTCTTTAGTAGTTTCTGCAGTGGCTGTCTTTTGCCATTATTTGGGAAAGGCCAGGATGACAGCAGAAAGAGGAGCACAGGCAAGCTCTCTTTGTACCAATTCAACATTCACAACATGAAGCACAATCTGAGCTGGGAACATGGTTACCACTGTAAAATATTTAGTACATGACAAGTGGTAGAAAAGTACATTTCATTTTCCCTTGCTGTTCCTACTAGATGGGTTTGTTGCTGTATGCATGTCATCCTCCTTTGATTCACTTTCCAAGTGGGAACTGGAAGTGAATATTTATCATCTGTTTCTGGCAGTTTACAAAGCATTAGCATTTACTTTGTTTTTCATCTTAACAGCCATTCACCTCATTTTCTTGTTGTCTTTCAGCTCAGTTCCCCAGTGCTTGCCTTGGTCCCATTGGATTTCAGAGGCATGCAGCAGCTGCAGCACTGATCTGCTGACTAACAGTTTCATAAGAACTACATAAGTTCTTGTTGGTCTTGTTTGGCTTCACTTCATAAGTAGAGGAGTATCCACTGATGTCATAAGTACATCTGAAGTTTGTGCCCTCTGCTATGCTTCTGCAGAGAGCTGAATGTCCCAGCAGATGGAGTAAGATAAACAGCAAATGCACAGCCATTGATACTTGCTGGTTCCCATCAAAATTTGAATGTAAACTAGATGACATACTGCTAACAATATAAATTCAGGTTATAGTCAGCTGATTGGAAGGGCCAGATGCTTATGACTGTTTTGCAGTTCTGTGAGTTAGTGTTAACTGGGACTGCAGATGTCTCAGAAGTAAACTACCAGTAACAGTCAACCGGAAATTATGTATTTCCCCAAGGCTTACAAGCACCCTATTGTCTGTCTACAAAGAGAGATAAATCAGAGAAGCATGCCTGTAGTTCACAGGGAGTTATTCAGTCTTTTATTAATTAAAAGCTTAATGGAATTTTTTCCATCATTCAGCATCTTTTCATACAAAACAAAAACAATGTCACATGGAGAATCCATGTATTATTCAAAAGTACAAAATTCTGCAGAGCATTTTGCAAACATAAACAACAAACCTTGGGTGGCCTACACAATCTAAAACACATATCTTTTCCAATGCCAACAGCAGGAGTATGCCAAGAACTGAGTGAGAAATCACCCCCAGGAAGTTTGCCTTTGAAAATGGGCAGGTTGTATTAGGATATACGGTGAGCCTGTGGGAGAAAGAGGCTATCCATGTGCCATGACTTTGGGTGTCATTGCTGCACTTGCCTAAGCTCGTAAATTGTGACAGGGCCCTTGCAAGTTCAGAGAAATAAAAAAAGAGAGAGAGCTAGGTATCTAATCCATTTGTCTCTGCTTTTTTTTAAATACAGTTCTGCTTCCATGAGCAAACTAGGGACAAACACGAGCTGGTAGCTTTCCTGCTTGAAAATTCCCATCTCTTCTGCTATACTGATGCTCATGTCCTGTTCCTGCAGCTGTGAATTGTTACCTCTGCAGAAGATAATTCTGCTTTTTTCCCTTGATAAACTACTGCTTGTTTTCCCTTAATGACTCTTTTTCACTAGATTTTGGGTTCTATTCAGCAATTGAGATCATATGCGTATATGCTTGTATTTTAACTGTTAGCAGCCATCTTGCAAATATCTTGACTTAAAAACTTGTTCAGGTGTTTTTTAAAGGACTTCTGTCATGAAGCAATAATATATGGCTGTTGAATAAAATGCCCAAGCAGAATGCTGGAAGGTGAAACTTATACTGGGACTATGACAGTGTATGTCAGTCATTGATAAACCTGTATTAGAAATATCCCTTTGAAGGTGCCTTTACCATGGAGAGTCATTCACAATCTTATCCCTGGAAAATGAAAAAAAAAAAACACATTAAAAATATGTACATTACTTAATCTGTATAGTTATAAACATATCGGTACATCTGTACATCTGTAACTTTATTTTAACATGGTAAGATCATGTAACTGCTGTTTCTTTCCCTTTCTACTTCAGTTCTCCAGCATGACTGCAGTTCTCTATAGAGATAATTGGAATATTTTTGCTCATCTTGCCCTGATGAAGGAGGGTAGAAGTGCTGTTTCCATTTTATAGATGAAGAAGAGAAAAGAGGTTAAGTGGACTTTCTCAAGGTCACACAATGACATCTGTAGCAGAGCTCTGATTTGAAGCTAAATCTCCTGAGCCACAGAATTTAGACTATTAAAAGGTAATGATAGATCAGATATAACTGCAATGAAAACCCCCAAATCAAATGCAGACTTTTTAGGCTGTTTTTTTTCCTCTAAACTTAACAGCAAAACATGGGTTTTGTTCAAACATTGGTGTAGCAGTGTAATAGCTCTTATCAATATACTTTGCAAAGCTTGATTCGGACTGTTCACCCAGTCCCATATTTGTTGGCATGAGAATGCTGCACAGAAGCAGCAATGTTCAGAAGAAGTTATATTTTGAAGTAGATTTTGGCCTCTGTTTCTTTCTTTAAACCAACTGGGTTATAAAGGAAAAGACTTTCAGCACCTGATCCTGATCAGAAGGATTCCAGCCCTTTCTCAATTTCTATCTTTAAAATACTCCTTTGTTATACTACCTCCAGAAAAAGTTTGATTTATTGTACTCACAGCCTGCCATTCTGTGTAGTAATGACATATTTTTCCTACGTGCTCCTCTGTGTGCCTGCTCCTGTTTTGCTTTGTTCCTTTAAGCAGTCAGCATATTTGGACAAAAGCACCTTTTCCTCCTCCCCTATGCAACTGTTAAGCCCTGTGCAGGAGGCTTTGGGAGCCTATTGAAATGCAAACCAGAACTACACAATTACAGCCTAAACTCCCCTTGCCTTTTCTCCACTGAGCCGTAGACTTAAATCAGCATGTAACCTGGAGAGGCTGCTAGTGTTCTGCAGAGACTGTGAGTGATTCTGCATACCACTGTTTTGGGGTAGTTCTTTTCTGATACCTTAAATATCCTGATTTTCTGACAGTTTGGTCTGTCCTCTTTAGCACTCAGCTCTTGCATTTTAACCTTGTCAGGGTTACTCCCTATTTCCTGTGGGTTGATTAGTTGGGAAACTGGAGCTAGGTTAGTTCTGGTGTGCAGAACTGTAACAGCTTTCCGCCGCACCTGGCAGTTTCTGTGCTAATTGACAAATCTCGGCTCCAGAAATATTCTGCTCTTTTTTTTTTTTCCTTTTCTTTTTTGGCTGCTTAAGGTGCTTCTGAGCAATTTTCATCTAGGGTCATATTTCTGCTGACTGCAAAGATTCTGCTGACTTCTGCTATTTCCCTGACTCATTTTGTCCCTTGCAAACAGTCAGTGCTGGGCTCTCTTAGAAAACTGCATTACGGTGGAAGACCCGGGCTTAGATATAGATATAGATATGAATAACTTGGAATCCTGAAGGCCGTAACACTCAATGGAGCTTTCTGGACTCAGTAGCTTCCTGGCTTCATTCACAGAAGAAAAAGCAGAGATTAATGTTATGTATAGGGGATTAACAGGTCCCTTGGTCCCTTGGTATTCATTTACCTGAATCGGTATGAGGTTCAACAAGGCCAAGTGCTGGGTCCTGCACTTCGGCCACAACAACCCCATGCAGCGCTACAGGCTTGGGGAAGAGTGGCTGGAAAGCTGCCTGTCAGAAAAGGACCTGGGGGTGTTGGTCGACAGCCGGCTGAACATGAGCAGGCAGTGTGCCCAGGCGGCCAAGAAGGCCAGTGGCATCCTGGCCTGTATCAGAAATAGTGTGGCCAGCAGGAGTAGGGAAGTGATCGTGCCCCTGTACTCGGCACTGGTGAGGCCGCACCTCGAATACTGTGTTCAGTTTTGGGCCCCTCACTACAAGAAGGACATTGAGGTGCTGGAGCGTGTCCAGAGAAGGGCAACGAGGCTGGTGAAGGGTCTGGAGAACAAGTCTTATGAGGAGCGGCTGAGGGATCTGGGGTTGTTTAGCCTGGAGAAAAGGAGGCTGAGGGGAGACCTCATCGCTCTCTACAACTACCTGAAAGGAGGTTGTGGCGAGGTGGGTGTTGGTCTCTTCTCCCAAGTAACTGGCGAAAGGACGAGAGGAAATGGCCTCAAGTTGCGCCAGGGGAGGTTTAGATTGGATGTGAGGAAAAATTTCTTTACTGAAAGAGTGGTTAAACATTGGAACAGGCTGCCCAGGGAAGTGGTTGAGTCGCCATCCCTGGAAGTATTTAAAAGACATGTAGATGAGGCGCTTAGGGACATGGTTTAGTGGGCATGGTGGTGTTGGGTTGACAGTTGGACTTGATGACCTTAGAGGTCTTTTCCAACCTTAATGATTCTATGATTCTACCTGGAGAGGAAAGCCCGGGAAAAGAAACAGAATGTTCTGAGCTGGAAGAGTTTCCCTTCCTGAGGAAATATGGAGTAATGCAGCCTACCTGTGCAGTGCCAGGTGCAGTAGCGGTTTATTTGGCCTGAACTGGCGTAGTTGGTCTGTTTTGAGACAGTCACTGTATGTGCACTGTTATGCTTCCAAAACCATTGACTGTCATAGCTGAAGGCCTGGTATATCTCCAGCAGCACTTTAGACATATCCTCTATTTGTTTTGAAGAATGCATTGGAGTGACTAGGTGTGGAGTTCTCTTAGATTTGGGTATGCTTCTATAGGCAGCCATTCTTGTTTCTGTCTTCTCCTAGGATGAGCAAGGAGAGAGAGGAATATTGCCAGATTTTGCTGTTGCTTAGTGGGATAACAGGAGACTGAGTAATACTCAAAAAAAGATAGCCTAGTTGTGTTCTGTGCCTGTTCAGAGATCCTGGTGATCTCCTGCATCACCAGAATTTCTCTTCTGGTCTGGGAGAAGGACCTCATTTAAAGACCTCTTGGCTGCATGTCAGACAGGAGTGTCAAGCTTCTGGGATAAACAAGCCTCTCTCAGTACAATGCTCCCTTGCCCTGCTACACAAGTGATCAAAGTGGAGGTTTAAAAAGTGAGTCTGTAGTTATGCAGTTCTGCACGACCACACCAGGCTTTAAAGTTTTCTGCAACAGCACATGCTAAGTCAAGCCCCCTTAACTGTCATTTTTGTGCTGACTTGTCTTGATTTCATCTGCTATTTAGGATATTCCCATAAAAGCACCTGAATGTTAGCCTTGCTCTTCCATCTTCCTTGGATGTAATATAAAACTAGGCCTCTGCTCAGGGCTCCCCTTGATGGTGTGTGAGTTCAAACACGTCTCTCCCATTCAAGCTTCGGACAGAATAGTATATAGAGCTTTAGCTCAGCCTTTCCACCAACCATGCACATAGGAGATCTCCCTGCTCAGTAACAAGGTGCTGAGATTTCAGTCTTGTACATGTGGTTGATGGGAGCAGTAGGGGAGAAAGCATGTTCTTTAAATGTTTGTAAGCTCTGTCTCTACCCAGATGAAGTTTGTGGCGTTGTTGACAAACACAAAGTACTTCTGAAGTTAAAAAAACAAAACAAAACAACAAGAACAAAACACAGTGACTTTGAATGGATGCCTGCAAAAGAGTGAGAATAGGCCAAGTTATATATTTTCCCTAAGAACATACCAGCTTTCATTTGCTCAGGGGATTTTCTGAATCAGATGTTTCTTTCTGTTCAGGAATATCTGTCCTTAGTGCTTCTGTGGTGTTTCAGGTTCTAGGCAAACTTCAAGCATTCACATCTTTCGGCAAGAAGTACTACCAGCCCAATGAGATGGTATGAAGAGCCCCCTCCTCATGCTTATTTTGATCCTGAGTCCTCCTTTTTTGTGTGATACTTCTTCCTGGGAGTTGTGGTGATCTGGTGGTCACTCTAGGAGTGTTCGCTTCCTTGTATAGCTTTCATGTGACCTCACGTGTGTCATCTCTGAACATTCCCAGTCTGCTCCAGCCACTGCATGCTTTAGATCATGGCGAGCTTTTGAACAGCTCAGCAGGACAGAGACATTTGTCCTACTTGTGTCATAGGTCAGGGGTTCTGTGATACACTCTCTGGCCAAAAGGTGTGCAATTCTAAAGAAAATAACAGATGCTTATTGCTTTGCACAGGCACCTTTCTAATGTTTCTGGGAATATTTTTTTCAGTGTGTTTTGAGCATTTTTCTGGGTCTGTGTGCTTTTTAAGTCTCTGTTGCTTTTGCCCTTTACCTCTAATGGAAGAAAATTTGTGTAAAGGAGAATTTTTTCAGGTTTTCGTTTTCCTTATTGTGATGGAAAAAAAGAGACTATGGGCTGAAATGTTACATTTTCACTTACAGCCAAAGGCTAATTTTTTTAAAAAATGCATTTTTTAACTTCACAAGGAATTTAAAAAATGCTACTGGAGGAACTTCCATTATACAAATTGGACTTGCTGTCATGTAAGCATCTGTTTTCTCTTAATGTTCCTTGACAACTCCTTATGTTAGTAATTAATCTCATGAATAGTGCCAACACTAAAAAAGTGTTCTGAGTACAAGAGAAAAGTCAGAAATGTTGTACTGATATAAATAGTCTTAACATGCAATGATTTGGAAACATCCATTTTCATTAATCACCATTTTAATTTATATTGAAATAGTACAGTAAAATGTAAAATATCATTGTTATATTCAATTAATTGAAAGAGAAAATTACAAGTGAAAATGAAATATTTTTCTGATCTTTTCTATACTGTGAAGACTAAAACCTTTTGTCTCTAATCAAAGCAGGAAATAGATTTGGAGTATGCTGTTCTGATGTCCTGTACATCTGCACTTTTGTATAAGGTTGATTCTTTTGTCATAGAGGAAGACACTAGGTTTAGATCAGTGTCTTAATTTTGATTAGAAAATTCCTCAAATTATGTTGCATTTCTGTCTCTCTTTTTTATAATTTACAAATTTGCAAAGAGGTTAAAACAAACTAGCCTGCAGCTGGGCTAAGGCCACAGATGGATGTAGACTGCTAGCTTGACTTCCTGGTGAGTTGAACAAAGAGGAATTACTGCAGAAATAAGTGGAACTTGTCAGTTTAGTTCATTTCAAGGGTGATCTTCTTATATGTGAATGACCACTGATGCCAATATTGTATCATCCATGCTAGGATTTGTCTGGCAGTCTGATAGAGCAATACATCCAAGTTGATTATTCCAGGATGGCTTTCCTTGCATGGTAGACCATAGTACATTGTAAGGAAAATAATCCAGACCAAGACAAAAATATGCAACAGTGGGAATATAATGTTAATAATGGTTAATGCTTTTTATGTAAAAATACTGAATATCAAAGTAGGACTGGAAATTGTTATTGGATGCCCATCACATAAGAAAACCAGAATGAAGAGAGTTAATTGCTCATAATGGCATCTGAATACCTCTAGAAGCCAGTCCTTTCTCTTCTGACAGGCAAGACTGGCTGGAAAAAGCTAATAAGCAGCTTGTATCCCCATCAGTACAACTTTTGCCATTCATGTAAATCTTTCTTTCTGAAGTAAATATTTAACAGTGTATTGAAAGGAAACATAGCAACTGAATGGAGAGTGACGTCTGCTCAGCTCCCGTCACTTGCATGACTGGGTGCACTCACCAGTCCAAGGGCTGGGGTGGAAGACTGCACCCTATCTGCAAGATCCCACTGGTTGCAAAAGGATATGTGGATCTCCAGAATAAATTGGCTCCCAAAGCACCGAATTTCTGCTGGCTGGAAGGAAAAAGGAACATAAGGATAGTTATTGCACTGAAAGGGAAGCCTTTGTGTAAAAAAAAGTAAGCGTTCTGCCCCAGCAAATGAGAATCCAGAAGATGCTTGATGCCACTTATTTATACGGAGAAGTGGGGTGAAAATTACAAAAAAATCTCCTGTGATGAAAAAGTGGTTGGTGGAACACATGGGCTCAGAGACCTTGTGATGCAGAAAAGCGAGGGCTGTTTTTATGAGTCTTTACACTCCTCGTACTCTCCTCTGCATAACAATATGTATTCTCTTAGCCTTAGACTCGGATTAAAAAATAGATCTGTGTACAAGGTGTATTTTTAAAACCTGCTTATTTTTGCTGCTTTTGTCTGCTTACTATATTCTTTGTACAGGATAGTTTAGGAGTAAGCAGCAGTCTGGAAAGTCAGGGTGATAGTTAAGCAAATGGTGTGTTAGCCCAGAGGAACCCCCAGGGCACCCTACACCTGGTTCCTATACCACATTTACTAATACGGACTCTGGGCACGCATGCAGGGCTTTACAAAAACAGTCTTTCCCCCACTGCCCCAATGAAGGACCAACTGTACTTAAACCAGCCATGACAGATGTGTGTCTAGCTCATTCCTGAAGTCCTTTAATGATGGTGTGTCTGGGTCCTCCCCAAGAAGTTTGTTCCAGTCTAGCTATTATTACCTCTTGAATGTGTCGCATGAATCTTTTCTGCCATGATGTAAGTCTTGTTGCCCTCTCTGCAGGGAAGAAGTGTTGTTCTGTTTCTCTTTGCCAGACTTACAGTCACTTTTGCTTGCTCTCTCTAGTGTCCTCTTTTGCGGTAGTTCTTGTTTTCCTGACCTATCTGGAATGCTCTTGTTACTGCCTTACGGGTTTTCACCGAAAGTGCTTCATACCTTTTTGAAGGACTATGCTCCAAACAAGTACTGATGCCTTATTATTGCTGCTAAGGCTTGCTGATGCAGAATGTTGCTCTACAACTCTTCTCACCCAGCAGATCCATCCCTGTACAATGTTTTTCCCCAGCAGTACAACACTACTTATGGAGCTCCACAGTTCCCAGACCGCTCCAGACTCTGCAGAGTTTGGAATGGAGCTGCAGCATTGTACAGCCTCCTATTTCCATCTGAAGACTGTTTTGGGCCCTAGCCCATGTTCAATGCCTTCCTCTGTTCACCCTCAGCTGCTGGAATAGGTGGCACGCTACCACAGACATCTATCCTGCAAATAAGAGGACCAATAAACTTTGTTACTCTTAGTAGCAGCTGCTAACATAGGCCCTGATAGTCGTTTCTGTGCTCCTGAAGACCCTTCCGGTTCCCTTAGCAAGCCAGCTGAAAGCCTCAGAGTGCCCTGGGGCTGTCTGACATCTGACCTAAAGTGCTAGAAATGCCATTTCTGATCTCTGACTTCTTCTTTTTGCCTGGTGTTTACTGCAGCTGAGCCCATAGCAACTACAGTGGTGAATGTGAATGTTTTAACAGACCCAGCCTCAAGATGTGTGTGCCTATCTCAGAGTAGACAGTTTTCTGGACCTGTTTGGCATTGTTAATTGCTGTTTTATATGCCTAGAAGGGATGTCATGCCTCAGAGCAGCAGCAGAAATAGAAATAATTAATGCTTCAACCTGCAATGTCCCAAGAATTGCCTGCAGGCTGTCCACAGAGCCCCAGGTCTCCATGCTGCTCCCATCAATATCTGGCTGTGAGGATAACGTGTGTAAATTGCAACCAATTCAAAGCGCCCACACTGAAATGCAGTGCTTACATGAAGAAAGAGGGCAGCGTAAAGGGCAGTGAGGAGAGGCTGTTTGAAAGGATGAAGCTGCTCTTGAACTGCTTGACTTGCTTCTTTCTTTAGGGGTAAATTAGACTGAAGGACAGACCTATGAAAACTTCTTGCTGGTGTACATCAGCAGAAAGTCTGACCCTGAACCTCTGCAATTTAATAGCTTTTAAGGTGTTTATTTCCTCTGCCTTCCCTCTGATCTGGCGTAACTACAAGAAGTATGCATAGGACCAGCTGTCCTCTCAGAAGTGCTCAGGTACTGGGGACAGGCACATCCTGTGGCACAGGCAGGTCTCCTCATGGGGCTGTATTGTCAGCATGTTATCCAGTGCTCCTCTGTTGTCCTCCACCAGGTCCTGCCACTGCAGTAGTGCATTGAAGCCTTTTCTTCTGCAAGGCCACTCTTTTGTTTTCCTATGACCAAATGAGGGCTGTCTGCCTAGTCAGAGTCCTGAGGGAGTACTACCAGGCTCTCCTCCCTTTGCAGAATCAGCTGTTTGTTCTGCCTCTTCTGTGGAGTCATATCCATTTCCACCTGATCTGTTTAGATTTCCTAAGTCTTCATACATGGACCATGAAGTATAAATTTCACCAACTATGGAGGACAAACCATCAGATGGTTTATCTAATGTGTTAAGACTGAAGCCTGTGCTTTATGATCAGCTGGTTATTGTTTTATTACTATTATTATTACTAAATTGTCTTACTTGACTATTCTGATTTCAGACAGCTCCTGAGTTTTATTAGAGGAACTGTTTTCAAAAAGAAGATAAGAACAGGATGCAGGGGTCTCTCTTGAGCCTCTGAGCTGACATGGGAATCCCATCTGAAATACTTGTGGTATTTACGGCCAGCTGTGTGAGCCTGGCCCCATGCCAGATACAGTTCTGGACAAAGCAAGATTATAGCATAATATTTTTTTGCAAATATAAGAATTCATTCTCGTATTCCATCCACAAAAAGTTGTTAGTCCTTGTGAAAAAACCCTGAAGAAAAGGGGAAATCATGCTGGTTTCATTTTCACTAGTTGACCATTGCTTTTATTTGTGTGGGGTGGAAGAGAAATAAAGGGGAATTATTATCTGCATAAAGCTGGTGAGCTGGGCTTCCCACTGGCTGTATTTCGGTTACATCTCTTTCCTCCTCTTTTATTGCCCCTTGTTTTTAGATTTGAAGAAAAGGCAATATAAAATGAAAAGCTGATAGTTCTGTAAGAAATTCGTCATCCAGACCACAATGGATTGGAGGGACTATTAAGCAATGCATGCTGAAAAAAGCAATTAATCTGCTAAGGAGTCATTTGCTAATTGCAGCATTTTGCACTGACTACATATTCTAAGAGGTATCTCACTATTGAGTTCTCCTATAGCTGAGTATATTTTATATATCTCCTTTCTGTATTGCAAATGCATTCAGAGAAGAGGTAGATCAGATTAGACTATAAGTATTTCTCTTCCTGTCACTTAAGCATAACCTTGGTGTCTTGGAAGCACTTTCATTAATTGATTTTTTTTTTCTCAGAGTTTCCCCTGTTATCTCTGTGTTCCTCTTTCAAGGGAAATTTAAATTAGGGGTCCAGTCTGTCGTGCTGTTAGTTTAGGATCATTTTTAGCTAGACCCTGTGTCCTGACCTAAATGTCATCTCACTGCTTTCCTCACAGTCTTCTAGGACAGTCACAAAGCTGTTCTTTGGTTCTCCTTCTGTGTGCTGGTTTGCCACTAATGAAGGTGTATGTTGGTGTGCCAAACTGCTGCAGCCTGACTCAAACCATGTGTTTTCCCGTGATTACTGCTCTGCCAGCTCAGCTGTCTGCCTGTAGCTGCCCTGTGTTCAGGCTGCCTGTGTTTCTCATTCTGAAGCTTCTCCTAATTGTACTTTGTGAGAAGCCTTTTGCATTCATGGTTTGGAGCAAAACTGCAAAATGCATTTGGGGGTGGAGAATGAAACGAAGGTGAGATGTACATCCTCAGTCTTATTCAGTCTGCTTTGATCTGAGCCAGCTCCAATCATTCCCTCTCTTTAACCCAGTGTAACTGACAGCAGGCATGCTGAACAGCCGGTGTACAACTTGTTATCATTGACTAGGCCAGGCTGTGACTTCTCACTGCCAGCGTAAACAATACAACCAGGTCTTCAGGTGGGACAAAAAGCAAAGTGGCTGCTCTGCTCCCACCTTTGACATTATGTTTGAACTGGCTTTAGGCAAAAGATTCAGAGAGATCACAGGAAGAAAGTGAGGAGCTCCAGGGCATCTACTGCAGGAATGGCTGTTAATTTTGCTCTCTCCCTGATGTTATTCTTGTGAAAACAGCCCAGCTGCACTGTGAGTTTCCAATACAGTCAGATGTGTAACACAACAAATGCGTCCTGCTAGCCTAACACTGCATGCCCAGACTGTGCCCTCTCTGTGGATGAACTGTTCTCAGTGCTTGCCCCCACCTCCTCTGGAGAGAAATGTGGCAGCTGCCTTATTCCTGCT
>NW_008825499.1:1496904-1501630 GCF_000699105.1 Pygoscelis adeliae
TTTGATCATGTCCCTCCCAAAATAGATCTCGTACCAAGACATGGAAGGTGGGAGCAAGAGGGGCAGGCTTTAAAGCCAGCTCACAGCTAGGTCAAAAGCACTGGGCTGTGCTGGTGTTGTACATAGCAGATTTTTTTTTTTTACCAAGAAACAAACAAAACAGAGTCTGAAAATTCCTATATGTAAGAGAATCACAGTGAAGGATCTCATGCAGGAGTTGCTGTGCTACCTCACTGTGTGCTGTCTGGTGTTTCCCACCTTAGAAGGGGGTCACTATACAGTGGGGGGAAATACAGCCTTGTTCTTCACTTCTGCACCACAGGAGCTCTCTGGGAAACTCAAACCTTGGCCCCTGTATCTATTGTTAATGGGCTGTTAGTTTTGAAATGTATGAAATATGTAAAAAACTCCAAAGGGACAGTTCAGCCATGATAGCACTCCAGGAGGGCTCCTTCCCTGTCTGGTGAGGCCCAGCACAGTTAATGTTTTTAAAGGGCACAAACAAGCAGGAAACAACACAGTGGATGGAAATCAAATCCTGCCCAGCAAAGAAGGGGTTGAGCATAAAGGCATAACTAGTGATGTAGTAAGTAGTGTGTATGTAAAACTGTTTGGCTATGGGGAATCAACTGTTGAGCTGTGTGTTTGTAGAAGTGGGGAGAATGAACTACACAGAAATAAAGGAATGAGCTTGAATTCTAGCATTAGTTGGACCCAGAGTCCTTTCTGTCTCCCAGTTGCCCAGCCAAGATCCTCCTTTATTACTAAATGTGAAACAAAAAATCACTGCATAAAAAGCTCAAAGGCAGTATCATATGACTTTTCTTGCTCTAAAATTGGTATTTATTAGCTAGAGCACTGAAGCCACTCTGTTGTTACTTTACATACTCTTCAGGCACAAATACTTTTTTTTGGGGGGGGGGGAGGAAAGAATTGCAGTTGCTGTACTGGAGACAGTTGATGTTCAAGGAAGAATATCTCCACGGAAGAGAAGGATTATATGGTATTACCTGGAGAAGGCCAATGGTTTCGGTGCTTTTATTTTTAACTTGGCTGAGTGTCACTGTCTGTGAGGGGTTTGCTCAATACCCATTATGATGTTATATTTCTTACATGGAACTTAGGAATGCTTAATTCTTCATCATCTTAGTAACTCCCTCCTACTGCCACCTGAGATCTGAAGGTCAGAAATGGTGGATTGTAATGATCTAAGTCTGCCCTTTTGCATAGCACAAGCTGAGAGCCCCACCCAACCTTCCCTGTGTGTGGGACCAAATACTGCTGTTCAGTTTTGATAGCCAGTACAACAAGACCTGAAAGATTTATAAGTTGGTGAAGACTGGAAAAAATCCTCCTAAAGAGTTACTTCCCCACAAAGTAGCAACCAGGCACCTTGCTTCCAGCTTTGTTGTGGTCAGTTCCAGCTTCTGAGTCTTGCTCTTGATTTACCAGGTGAGAAAGAAGCCATTTGCATCAGTGTTGCTGTCAGATTCAGTGATCCTGTACTCTTGGAGTCTCTTCCTCCTTTCTCTTTTCTCCTTTCACACTGCTCTCAAGCAACATTAAAAGAAGGACTGAGGGAACATTGAATACGAAGTGGTGCAGAGCAAGGGGGAATGGCACTACCTCTGAAAGCTAGGAGCCTGTGAAAGGATATCAGGCACAAAGAGATGATGAAACAGCTATAAACAGTTCTATTATTTGCTGTGTGTAAAATAAAATCCCAATCATCAGTCCTGCTGAGTTCACACAAAGTTAGATTAGGTCTCATTTTGAAGCTGGTTTCTAGTATGTTTACAGCAATAAAAAGGAAGAGTTCATTTTAACTCATTAAAGAGTTAAAATATTGTATAAAGAGTTCCACACAAGGGAAAAAAAAAAAAAGATTAAAGATTAAAGTGGTTGTACTTGATCTTTCTTTTTTCTTTATCTGTGTGGGATGCAAAAAGGGCTTTATCAAGCAAGCTTTTTCTCATGTGGGGCAACTCTTTGGTGTCTGGAGTACTGGGAATAATGAAGAGATCAAAGTTCAGATTAATAAATATAAACAATGCCAATGAGGCTCTTCACATGGCTTTTATGTATGCACGCTGCAGCTAGTGAAGTCTTCTCCCATTTGGAAGACAAATGACATCTCCTTTCCTGAGCTGTTGTACAGAGTGAATCTTCTGTATTGGATAGAAGCCCTGATTTTTTTGCCACCTCCCCCTACCTCGGGGATTTTAGAACCAGAAAACCCAAACTTTCTCAGAGCTTCCTTGTAGAACAGCTGTTTGCCACACTCCCTTGCCAGGGCTGTGCACAAAAGTGCAGTGTCTGTTACTCTCCATTTCTTTTTAATAACTTCAAATGCCAAACAGTTGGGGGAAAAAAGACATATTTGTTGAATTTTGTAAACCTCCTACCCTTTTGCTAAACTGGTAGTTCATGTTGCATGTTCCTTCAGCAGCTGTTTGGCACAGTGATGGAGAATTGAACTTGGTGCTACTGGTATTTCCAATGTGGGAAACATTTTTCATTGCTTCAAGAGGTCTTCCAGTGTACTTCAGAGAAGGGCAATTTAGACAGAATGCAATGCTGAAATAAAACCAGCTCTTCCACTCAGCACTACCGCAAATAATAGCTAACACTTCATGCCTTTTCGGCATTTCAACACCAAATGGTAAAGAGATACTGCCTATGGACTGCCAGCTCTCTGCAGCAGCTAGACAAACAGATCTCTTCTTCCCATGTCAGAGAACTAGATTTGCAGAACAAACTCCAGGACATCATCTTCAGCAGCAACAGCACACCTGTGCCTGGGCTACAAATTATGTCAATTAGTTGTTGCCTGTGTTTCATGCTATGCTGGGTTTGGTTTATAATACCTGCATGGCACAATTCATCCCAGTCATGAAGAAAGTACAGTGAGCGCACACTATACAATTGAACATGCCGTCATTCATACTTCTGAAAAAGACTGCATAAAACCTTTTGAAGGAACTGACTGGCCTAATGTGGAAAGATAGGTCAGTACTGGGAGGAGTACATTCATCTATATGTGTGAGAATAGTGAAGAGGAGATTGAGACGAGTCTATGCACCTTTCCCAGATTTTCTGAGAATTATTTAAGGCAATACTTAACTTTTTAAAAAAGTACAAAGCTCAATATTACTTCTGGTAACATATATAGTGCAAATAGTACTCTGTAGAAACACAGAGATTGTTCCTATCTTAAACCTCAATAATGCTAACAAACACCAGCCTAATCCTGCTCTTCTTTTATCATAATGTCTCATCCATGTAGTAGGTGTGTGGTAGAGTACATTTTTCCATGAGTGAATCATTGCCGTCTACATCTTCCCTAGGAGATCACTTTAGCTTGCATCCAGAGTGGAGGGGAGTTATACTGAATAAAAGCTGCTGTTCTTCTGCAGAGCACCAGATTAACAAGGCCTTTTTGTACTCTAACAAATCCACTTTAAATCTGCAGTCCTCATTACTTTGGAGGAATTCTCCTTGATGACAAGTGGAACAGCCCTCAGACTGCTTGCTGGCAAAATTAAACTGGTTTGGCACTGCAGAGGTACTTTGGCTGAAGAACCACAAATCTGAAGTACTGTCATTAACTGCAGTCACTTGACAAGTCTTGCAGTCTAGGAGGCACTGCAGAAGGGGCATGCAGGGAAGGCCCAGCTCCGTGCTGCTACTGGGTGTGTGGATTGCCATACTCACTATGCATGTTACAGGGCAAATTGTAACAAAAAATTGTTACACATTACAACAAAAATTATTACAATTTTAACAATTGTGCCCACTGCCTTTGGTCCTGTCTGCCGGCACCACTGAAAAGAGCCTGGGTCCGTCATCTTTGCAGCCTCCCTTCAGGTCTTTATATACCTTGATGAGATCCCCCCCGAGCCTTCTCTTCTCCATGTTGAACTGTCCCAGCTCTCTCCAGCCTTTCCTCATGTGAGAGTGGCCCTTTGCTGGCCTCTCCCCAGTATGTCCGTATCTCCCTTGTACGGGGAGCCCAGAACTAGACTGAGCATTCCAGGTGTGACCTCACCAGCACTGATGAGAGGGGAAGGATCCCCTCACTTGACCGGCTGGCAACACTCCCCCTAATGCAGCCCAGGACACTGTTAGCCTTCTTTGTGGCAAGGGCACATTGCTGGCTCATGTTGAACCTGGTTTCCACAAGGACCCCCATGTCTTTTTCTGCCAAGCTGCTCCCCGGCCAGGCAGCCCCCAGCCTATACTGGTGCCTGGGGTTGTTTGTCCCCAGGTGCAGGACTTCGCACTTTGCCTTGCTGAACTTTATAAGGTTCCTGTCAGCCCATTTCTCTAGCTTGTTGAGATCCCTCTGGGTGTCAGTATAACCCTCTGGCATATCAGCCATTCCTCAGTTTTGTGTTATGAGCAAACTCACTGAGGGTACACTCTGCCCCATCATCCAGATCACTAATGAAGATGTTTACTAGGATTGGACCCCATAGTTACTGGCCTCCAACTAGACCTTGTTCCACTGATCTCCACATTCCTGGCCTGGCCGTTCAGCTGTTTTTCAATCCATCTCACTGTCTCCTCATGCAGCCTGTACATCAACAGTTTGTCTATAAGGATCCTATGGGAGACTGTTAAAGGCATTACTGAAGTTTAGTTAGACAATATCCATTGCTTTCCCTTCATCTACTGAGCAGGCTGCCATCCTTCCATATCATTCCTCAGGTTTGAACAAAGGAGG
>NW_008825499.1:1501851-1542015 GCF_000699105.1 Pygoscelis adeliae
CCTCCCCCCCCCCCCCCCCCCCCCCCTGCTTTACCTCCTCAGGTTTGCTTTCCCTGCTAGTGACTGGATGGTCTTGCTGGGGAAGATGCCAACAGCAGGAAGTAGCCTGTCTATCCCCCTTTAATTCTGATGATGAAGCTATCTTTAGTAGGGAATGCCACACTGCCATGTACCTCTGGACTCCTCACAGAGACAGAGAAGCTGCAGGGAGGAATAGCCAGGCAGATCTTGGCAGGTTATGAGCAAGGCACTTTGATGAATACAGTATAGAATGAACACAGGAGTGGCACAGGCTTCAGAAATAAGCTTGGGTGCTGTTCAGTCACCCCTTTACCCAGTCTCGCTCCTTCTGAGGTGAGGGATTTGACTGATGATACAAAATTCTTTGCTGCCCCCTTAGTGTGATGAAGAATCCAGAATGCAAAGGTTGTCTCCTCAAAATGAGGTTCCAGGGAAGAAATGCAGCTGCACAGAATGAAGTTACCTTGCCTTGCATCTTTCATTAAATCTTAATCTTTCAGGAAATTTCCCCATGGAAGGGGAGAAGTCTTCTAGCTGAAGAAACATATGCAAGTATATTCTATTATCTGAAGTACTGCCACTGTGTTTGAACACTCTCCTCCCTCCCCCCCCTTTTTTTATAATTTTCTCAGATTGTATCGCACCTTTTCATGAGACCTATTTTTGATTGGTTTCATTATAACAGGGCCATATAGAGTACAGCCATAGGGATAGCTGGATGCCCTGATTTATGGTCTTGGCTCAGTTCAATAAGTATTCTGTTAAAAGGCAGTGTGTGTTTGCCTATAGTAATAACATTTATAATCAGATCAAATAATCTTTTATAGTTGTAATATATTCTCAGGAGGGTATTTAAATATAGATTCCCTGGAGAGTTGCTGGGATAATGTTATAAATAAAAAGGGCTCATTCCAATAGTATTGGTCAGTGTTCCTTCATTGCTTACATAAATCTTGTTTTTTCCCTAACTACTTCAAGAGAACATTTTGTCTAAGTGAAATATCAAGTTAATACTGTAGCTTTACATGCTTTATTCAACATTGAAATTTTGAAAATATTACTATTAATATGTATTTTATAAAGTGGTGTGTTGATATTACTGTGTGTTGCTTGACCATTTTCATCTTGTACTTGAACTCAGGCACCTCTCAAAAGGTCAAGATGTTGATCTTGTCCTCAGAACAGCTCTTGGGAGAATGGGTAATAAACTGTCAGACAATGAGGGCAATAGGATTTTTGGTGACTCCCCAGGGAACCTGTGAAAACTAGTGTAATTTTCTCTCATCTTCATCCTATTTCACTAGATTGCCCTATGAGGCAGCAATATTTGTGGTGACAGCTCTGGTGGGTGTGATCCAGTTATTGTAGGTGTATGTCAGTGGGGAGAGGAAAAAAAATGAACATGCACCCACGTTCCCTACCAGACTACAACGGAACTGTCCTTCTTATCCCTTCTCCCCTCAATGAGTTTCTTGGTGACTTGGGGTAAATCTTGCTGATGTCAGACAGTCAGAAAATTCTGGGTCTTTCCATATTACCTCATGATTGAGGGAATCATATCATGGGTGTAGTGTATATTGATATCAGAAGTCTGATAGCACTTGAGAGTGCAGTCCAGAGTGAGGCATTAATAGAGATCAAAAAGCTGTGTTACCCTAAAAGAATTATGAGAGAGTATTTAACCCTCTCCCCTTCCCTTCCTGGTCTTAGCTGTACTAAACCATTCGGGATCACTGAGAGTCTTTCCCACTTATCCTCCTAAAAAAGCCCTGGAAAAAAAGCTGTGTACTTTCACAGAGTTATGAGAGACATAAAATGGGCTGTAGAAATGTCATGTTTGGCTACAAAGCCTGCATTACTTCTGGGAACATTGAAGGGGGGGGGGGGGGGGGGAAGGAGGAGAAAGAAAAACAGATTCGATTTTTAAAATAATCAATTTCCATATGAGGTACAAGCTTTATCTTCTTTTATAGGGATTTTATGTGTTAATTCATGGTTTGATTAAATTCTTCCTAGGACCTGGTTCAGCCAAGCGTAATTTCCTTAATTCTAAGTGCTTAAGCAGCCTTGCTGAAGTCAACTGGATTTAATTCTTTCATTAAAGATAAACTCTGTTTAATGATTTGCTAACTTGGGATAGAAAGTGCAGAATCAGACAGAAAAAGGCTGTCAAAGAGACATGTAGTCTACCTTCATGTCTCACTGAAGGACTGACTCTACCTTAAACATGCCTGACACATCATTGTCCAACCTGTCTGTAAAAGCTTCTAAGGATGAAGATCACAATACTCTCTGCAGCACACTTTGCCTGTCTTTCCTTAGTGTCTAATACACAGCTTCCTTCCATTTATTTAATTCCACTGCTTCCTGTCCTATCCACTTTGTATATAAGAAAAGTTATTTTCTGCCTCTTTACAGCAGCCTTTTACATGTCTGAAACTGTTACTATAGCTCCCTTCAAGTCTTTCTTGGGAATTCCAGTGACATAAACCTCTGCTCATTCTTTCTGCTTGCCTGAAGCAGCACATGTATTCCTCAAAAGGTCAGGTCCCCACACTGGACATAGTACTCCATCTGAAACCTTAATGGGGATTACGTCTTACATTTGGTAGACCATTCCTCCAGTCACGCATCTCAGGAAAGCTTTTGCTTTTTTGTGTTTACTCTTCAGTCTGTATTTGATCTATGGATGAGCTGAACCGTTCATCATGATGTGGAGTCAACCAGCAATTTGGACATTACCACTGGCACAACAGCAAAACACTGAGTTCCCTATAAAGTTCCCTATAAACTGGTGCTTTTTTTTTTTTTTTAATGGAGATGAATGGCCAATAAAACCGTGATAATGTTACTCGCTACACAATACATGAGAAAAATCCTGTCTGCAATACTCCCATCCACTTCCCAAGACAAAAAAAAAAAAATATTTCTAATGTCTTTCTGGAACTTTTTTTTTTGGTGAGACATGGTCTATAGCCAATTATGGACATAATTTGTTGAGACAAGTTCTGCTGGAAAAGTTTGTGGAATGTAAATTCTTGAAGTTGTAATGGATTCAGATAGGAGAATTTCCACCTCAATCAATTCTTCATGAGCATGTTTGGATCTAGAAAGCATCTCAGCATTTACCCTTCAAATATCTTTACTCCTTAGCATGTGTCCAAGAAGTAGAAAGAAGGTGGAGAAGCAAGTGCAGAGATCTCTTGTTCCAAACTTTCAGCCATAACAGCAATAGAAAAAGGCAGTCCCTGGAAGTTCTATCTGAATGCAAGAAAAATCTTTCTTTTCTGTGAGGGTGGTCAAACACTGGCACAGGTTGCCCAGAAAGGTTGTGGAGTCTCCATTTGTGGAAATACTTAAAACCCAACTGGACACAGTCCTGGGCAACCTGCTTTAGCTGACCCTGCTTCAGCAGGCAGGTTGAACTAGATGATCTCAAGACGTCCCTTTCAACCTCAACCATTCTGTGGTTCTGTTAAGTGAGTGATCTCTTTATTCAGGGGATTAACCGACTGTCACCTTTTGGTGCTGTCAGTTTTAGCCAGTTCTGGCCTTCCTGAGATATAGGCCTGAATTTAATTTTGGTTTTGCTTTGTAAGCTGAGGCGAAAAGACACTCTTCTATTTAAAGCCATGAACACTTACTGTTCATTGGTCACTGCAATGAACAAGGTGTTACACTGAAAATCTTGTTTATGGTCACAGAGGAAGCACATCGTATTTATTAGTAAAGCCAGGAATCTATTGTTAGTATAACTGAAATATAAACAGACTATTCAGTATTAATCCAGGTCTAATTGTTACAAAAATGAAGGAATAGCAATACAGCTAGAGTACTTCTATGAAATTGTAACACACACACACACTCCTTCACTTCACCCGTTTCCTTGGTGCTGTGCTCACCTTTCCACTGCTACCCTGTATTCTAGTGCTTTCACACTGATGGTGGTAGTGGGGGATGTTGTCATGAGCTGTCAGCATCTGGAGTCCTTTGCCAGGAAGAATATGATGTTCATGTCGATGATTTCTTCTTTCTCCCTCTAGGATCCACTTGGGATCATTTTTATATGTTTGCTGATATATCCAAATTTACTACGCCTCGTGCCATCTCAATATGTTATCTCTTTGTTCTCTTTGTTACCCCTAAACCCAGTTTTGTCCAGCTCCAGGCCTGCACTTTAGCTGACCATGGGCAAGTTGTTTGCAGCTGTGCTCCTCTATGCCACATCCTGTGTCTCCATTTCTCAAGGCCTCTGCTGTCCTGCCAGGTCTGTATTTCTCAACACCTTGTCATCATGTTGCTATTGTGTGTATCTCATTCCACACAGAGTAACTGCTTGTCATTGCTGTCTGTATAAAACTATGGTTGTACCACACAAAGAGAAGCAAAAGTGAAACAAACCAGGCAAAGACACTGGTCATTGGAGAAATTGCTGTCACAGCTAAGAGAAGCAAAACAAAGCTACAGGAAAGTTAAGGAAAGTTCAGAGAGAGCAAACCTGACAAGCCTCAGTCCACAGGTCTTGCAAATTCCATACAAAGCTTATGGTCTGTTACTGAGAATGGCAGTCCTGTATTACAGGGCCACATGATTACCACACAACTGGTCTCCAGGTCTGACCACACTGTTGAAGGTCACTGGCATACTGTTGTCAGTAGCAGCTGTGTCCTCATGCCTCAGTCCTGGGTCGTCTTTGATTAACACCTGTTTCCCAGACACTACCTTCTGTTTAACAGCTACGTTCTGGTGAGGGTTACTCTCCCTCTAGAAAACCTTTCTTCAGCTGTCCCTCCTAAACAAGTACCAACTTGATATAGGACACTTTAGTCTAATAGTGGTACTTTTCCAACTCTCTTTTCCAAATTGCTATTTATTCATCCATGTAATTCATGTATTCAGTTGGTCGCAAAACCATTACTGTGAGCCCTAGGGTCTTACCTGCTTACCTGTTATTGAATGCTCCTTTTTTCCCCCATCATTATTTTCGGCAGACTTCTGCTTATTGGCTGGTGTGCTTGTTTTCAACATAAAAGGAATAAATATACCATTTGCCTCCAATCCAATAGTCCATTTGTCTTCTGATGTAGCACCGTCTATTGCTCCTACAAACAATCTCTCTGCTGTTGTTTCAGGCTTTTTGTGCTATTCTGTTTGTGAGTGCCCAAAGACACTTGTAGGGAGACGAGACTTTGCCAGTTCCTGCATCTTGTGCCAGCATAGTCTCAGTCTGCAGTGTCTATTGCAGCAAACAAAACCCATGGACTATTTCTTGTCTTATGACCTCTGGATACCTTTCTGTCTCAAATCTTTTCAGTATTTGGGCTCATGTTCAAAGTAGCCTTAGCATAGACCTACTGCTGATAGGCAAGACTTCCTCAGAATATAAAGTTATCATTGTTTTATCAAAAGTTAATTTGGGATCTTCCATGATGTCTCCCTCTGCTGCCAACACCCTCCATCCTCGAAGTGTCCTAGATCTCTGCTATTCCCTAATGACTTATTGTGGTTTTAGCCCTACAATTTGAAAGACACGTTCTTCAGTCTTCTGTCATTTGCAAATGTTTTTTCTTACCTGGCTTCTTCTTGTATTACTTTAACAAAACAATTGCTTTCTGGATGTCCAATACCACTCCAGCAAGTTTCTCCCACCCCATTCTTCCAGAAGGGCTATTCTTTAATTCATTTCACTCCTGATAGCTTACGTTGTCCAATGATCAGTCAGCACTAACTATCCCAGCAGAGATCTGGCCATATTACCTTCTCTACATTTTCCTGAGTGGAGACGTGTAGCCAGAGCCTCTTCAGAACACAGCAGCTGGTTCTAAGCCATTTCTGGCAGGGTCCTTTAGAAATACATTCTCCCACCCTGTCTAGATTAGAAACCAAAGGAGATAGACAAGTTTTGTCTGGCTTTTCTTCTGCTACTATATTATTCCTTTTGATACAGACATATTTTTATCCCATTTCTTTAAAAAAAAAAATTAGCCTAATGTAACTGCTATTTCTACCCAGCTATTTTTCAACATCTCTTCTTCTGTTCCTTCTCACCCCTAATTTTAAATGTTTGCCAAATGAAGTTGGAACTGATTGAAATGTAGAGATCTCTGAGAGGAAAGAAATCCAAACACAATGCCTCTGGCTCAGGGGAAGACATAGGGAGCTCAGTTCTTGGAGGCAGCAGCCAGCTGGCCAGTAATCCTGTTTGCATAGAGCAGCACCAGCCAACGCTCCAATAGCTCCGGGTCAGCTGGGCACACACTGCCTCTAGCCCACTCAAGAGGGAGAAAGGAGCAATGGGAGGGAGGTGAGGGATGGTGGAGGACGGAAAAGGAGTGTACAAGGAGAGACTAAGGGAGATTGCACAGAAAGCTCTAAGACTATTTGACTTCACTTGTTCTGTGGCTTTTGAAACTGCCTGTCCAAACTGGGGTGCAGTGAGACTGCAGCATGCTGCACAGCTGCGATTATGGTAGTGGACAAGGGGGGCAGGTTCTGGCAGTGTTCTTAAAACCTTCTTTTACCCATCTGTAAAATGACATTGATAATGGCTGCCTCGGACAGGGGTTTGAATAGAAGCTGTGGTGTTAGATTGCAATCTCTGTCATGTATGTTATGATTTCTATAGGGAACATTGTGCTGCTATCCCTGGACCACTTCTGTGATTGAGAGATGGTAATTGTTGACCTTGAGCTTGATTCTTGAACAGCTCTGAACCACAGCAGCAAGAAAAGATCACACATGTTGGGGAACTATTCCTGTAAAAACTTGCTTGCAACCTTTTAAGGTATAGATCTGAGCTAAGACAAAGAAATGTTTCTGACCCAAAGGACTCCTTGGACAGCATTGAGAATTCATTAAATGTGTGAGTGTGGGGACCTGCACTTTATCCATATTTGAAAGGGAATCATGAGAACATAGTGCCATTCCGCAGCCTGCTTCATACTATCATCACTGGGAAAGGGAATTTTCTAAGCATGGAAGAATACAGAATTAGAAACACGTTAAGCGATGGTGTGAAATATATTGCTGTATTCCTTTTTGTTCCCCTTGCCAAATTTCCTGGGTAAATAATAAAATGACTTGGACAGTACCTCATTAGATGATGTTTAGATAACATGCAGTTTGGTTAGCTCATGCAATGTAAATATAGCTCTCAACAGATATTTTCATGGCTAGCACTCTACCCACTTATTTCTCAATTAAATGCCAGCTGCAGCAAATTTTCTTCATGTTAATTCATGAATTAACTGTAAAAATGCCAGCACACACTGCAAAATGCCATTTGTCATGTTTCTTGCTGAACTGGACATTGCTGAATTGGACTAATTAATGCAAGTGTTTTCCATTTGCACCTTGTAAAGTCTGTTCATTGGGTTGTCACCCAGGCATTACTGGAGAGAAACAAACCAGAAAAATCTCTTTGAAACAAACCAGGCAAAGACACTGGTCATTGGAGAAATTGCTGTCACAGCTAAAAGAAGCAAAACAAAGCTACAGGAAAGTTAAGGAAAGTTCAGAGAGAGCAAACCTGACAAGCCTCAGTCCACAGGTCTTGCAAATTCCATACAAAGCTTATGGTCTGTTACTGAGAATGGCAGTCCTGTATTACAGGGCCACATGATTACCACACAACTGGTCTCCAGGTCTGACCACACTGTTGAAGGTCACTGGCATACTGTTGTCAGTAGCAGCTGTGTCCTCATGCCTCAGTCCTGGGTCGTCTTTGATTAACACCTGTTTCCCAGACACTACCTTCTGTTTAACAGCTACGTTCTGGTGAGGGTTACTCTCCCTCTAGAAAACCTTTCTTCAGCTGTCCCTCCTAAACAAGTACCAACTTGATATAGGACACTTTAGTCTAATAGTGGTACTTTTCCAACTCTCTTTTCCAAATTGCTATTTATTCATCCATGTAATTCATGTATTCAGTTGGTCGCAAAACCATTACTGTGAGCCCTAGGGTCTTACCTGCTTACCTGTTATTGAATGCTCCTTTTTTCCCCCATCATTATTTTCGGCAGACTTCTGCTTATTGGCTGGTGTGCTTGTTTTCAACATAAAAGGAATAAATATACCATTTGCCTCCAATCCAATAGTCCATTTGTCTTCTGATGTAGCACCGTCTATTGCTCCTACAAACAATCTCTCTGCTGTTGTTTCAGGCTTTTTGTGCTATTCTGTTTGTGAGTGCCCAAAGACACTTGTAGGGAGACGAGACTTTGCCAGTTCCTGCATCTTGTGCCAGCATAGTCTCAGTCTGCAGTGTCTATTGCAGCAAACAAAACCCATGGACTATTTCTTGTCTTATGACCTCTGGATACCTTTCTGTCTCAAATCTTTTCAGTATTTGGGCTCATGTTCAAAGTAGCCTTAGCATAGACCTACTGCTGATAGGCAAGACTTCCTCAGAATATAAAGTTATCATTGTTTTATCAAAAGTTAATTTGGGATCTTCCATGATGTCTCCCTCTGCTGCCAACACCCTCCATCCTCGAAGTGTCCTAGATCTCTGCTATTCCCTAATGACTTATTGTGGTTTTAGCCCTACAATTTGAAAGACACGTTCTTCAGTCTTCTGTCATTTGCAAATGTTTTTTCTTACCTGGCTTCTTCTTGTATTACTTTAACAAAACAATTGCTTTCTGGATGTCCAATACCACTCCAGCAAGTTTCTCCCACCCCATTCTTCCAGAAGGGCTATTCTTTAATTCATTTCACTCCTGATAGCTTACGTTGTCCAATGATCAGTCAGCACTAACTATCCCAGCAGAGATCTGGCCATATTACCTTCTCTACATTTTCCTGAGTGGAGACGTGTAGCCAGAGCCTCTTCAGAACACAGCAGCTGGTTCTAAGCCATTTCTGGCAGGGTCCTTTAGAAATACATTCTCCCACCCTGTCTAGATTAGAAACCAAAGGAGATAGACAAGTTTTGTCTGGCTTTTCTTCTGCTACTATATTATTCCTTTTGATACAGACATATTTTTATCCCATTTCTTTAAAAAAAAAAATTAGCCTAATGTAACTGCTATTTCTACCCAGCTATTTTTCAACATCTCTTCTTCTGTTCCTTCTCACCCCTAATTTTAAATGTTTGCCAAATGAAGTTGGAACTGATTGAAATGTAGAGATCTCTGAGAGGAAAGAAATCCAAACACAATGCCTCTGGCTCAGGGGAAGACATAGGGAGCTCAGTTCTTGGAGGCAGCAGCCAGCTGGCCAGTAATCCTGTTTGCATAGAGCAGCACCAGCCAACGCTCCAATAGCTCCGGGTCAGCTGGGCACACACTGCCTCTAGCCCACTCAAGAGGGAGAAAGGAGCAATGGGAGGGAGGTGAGGGATGGTGGAGGACGGAAAAGGAGTGTACAAGGAGAGACTAAGGGAGATTGCACAGAAAGCTCTAAGACTATTTGACTTCACTTGTTCTGTGGCTTTTGAAACTGCCTGTCCAAACTGGGGTGCAGTGAGACTGCAGCATGCTGCACAGCTGCGATTATGGTAGTGGACAAGGGGGGCAGGTTCTGGCAGTGTTCTTAAAACCTTCTTTTACCCATCTGTAAAATGACATTGATAATGGCTGCCTCGGACAGGGGTTTGAATAGAAGCTGTGGTGTTAGATTGCAATCTCTGTCATGTATGTTATGATTTCTATAGGGAACATTGTGCTGCTATCCCTGGACCACTTCTGTGATTGAGAGATGGTAATTGTTGACCTTGAGCTTGATTCTTGAACAGCTCTGAACCACAGCAGCAAGAAAAGATCACACATGTTGGGGAACTATTCCTGTAAAAACTTGCTTGCAACCTTTTAAGGTATAGATCTGAGCTAAGACAAAGAAATGTTTCTGACCCAAAGGACTCCTTGGACAGCATTGAGAATTCATTAAATGTGTGAGTGTGGGGACCTGCACTTTATCCATATTTGAAAGGGAATCATGAGAACATAGTGCCATTCCGCAGCCTGCTTCATACTATCATCACTGGGAAAGGGAATTTTCTAAGCATGGAAGAATACAGAATTAGAAACACGTTAAGCGATGGTGTGAAATATATTGCTGTATTCCTTTTTGTTCCCCTTGCCAAATTTCCTGGGTAAATAATAAAATGACTTGGACAGTACCTCATTAGATGATGTTTAGATAACATGCAGTTTGGTTAGCTCATGCAATGTAAATATAGCTCTCAACAGATATTTTCATGGCTAGCACTCTACCCACTTATTTCTCAATTAAATGCCAGCTGCAGCAAATTTTCTTCATGTTAATTCATGAATTAACTGTAAAAATGCCAGCACACACTGCAAAATGCCATTTGTCATGTTTCTTGCTGAACTGGACATTGCTGAATTGGACTAATTAATGCAAGTGTTTTCCATTTGCACCTTGTAAAGTCTGTTCATTGGGTTGTCACCCAGGCATTACTGGAGAGAAACAAACCAGAAAAATCTCTTAATTGTCCTCTGTACTGGGAATCTCTGTTCAGGACCCAGGTTCATCCTCATGCCTTGTTCAGGGCTAACCTTGGTCCACAGGGGAATCAGGACAGGCCATAAATTGGGTTCACTCCCAGAGCAACACAGATTCCCTGACCTTGGGTGGGGATTTTCACAGCATGGATGGACTGAGCACTTTAGTTCTGCTCTGGGTTGGGAACAGGGAGGTGACAGTGCCTTTCATCTACTTCCATCCCTTGGCAAGCCCAGCTGAAGATAGATCGATGGATCCCCACTCTTGCCTCTACCTGGTATTTGGGATTATGTATTCAATAAAAATTCCAGAAAAATAAATTCTTGCTGCTTTGAAAGACCCCGTCTTGCCAGATATGTCTGAGCCAGCTGCCTCTTGATGTTAAAGGCACTTGGTGCCCTCACTGTACACTCCTTGTAGCTGATGAGAAGTATCAGCCCTAATACTCATGCTCATGCAAAGTATGTTTCTTATTGCTTGGGTAAAAAGGTTAGGTTTGTCTCTGAGGAATGTTTTTTAAAGGTTACTTTAATGTCAAATTAATGATTTTGATTTTCTAGTAATACAATTTTTAGTGTTTGGCAGATTCTTTTAGTTAAAATAACTACTGGGTGACATTTTAAAAGCAATCTGCTGTTTTGGCTAGCTGAGACTTTGAAGCATCATGATTAAAAACGGAAGGTCACAAAAGCGTAACTGAAACAGCTGCACTTGATATTACACTCTGAAGTACAATTTCTCTCCCTGGACATTTTCTGCTTGAATATTTATCCATATCCGTATCCATATCCATATCCATGTATTAAGCACTATGCCACTTCAGCAGCTGCAGCCCCTGACTCAGAATTGGATGCCCCCCTTGTGCTAGACATATGCACACACTTAGCACCTTTCCCTGCTCCTGGAAAGTTTCACATGTAAATTCAGAAGGGCTAGGAAGAAGCATGAGGAGAAATGGAGAGTGAATGGCTTGCATAAGGCCATGTGGCAGACGAGCAGCTGAATTTGGACTACAGCCCAGAACTCTTACACCTCTATCCAGTGTGCTAGCTACTCGACCCCTTGCCAGACTGCATAAGAATGCATTTTATTCACCACTGAATTAGAAAATGTATTTGCTGTCTCAAACAAGCTTGTGATGGTATAGTTGTTAATAGTGTCAGTTCCATTACATTTTTCAAAACAAGGGGTTTATTTCCTAATTTTTTAAAGTTGTGCCTAGTTTTGAAGACCAGAGGAGGTATGTACCAGCATGGTTTATCACAGTCATGTGGTCTAAAATGTCATTGCTGGGACTTAGTTTGTCACAGGAGCTCCAGGAACTCTGGATGAAAGCACAGCCCTCCTTTTTGAAAGCATCCATTCACACAGTAAGAGCCAGTCCCCAGTTTGTAGAATTTGAACCCTGAATAGAGAAACTAGAGCAAAACTTTCTCTTTCTTTTCTTTGAACAGATATTTGTCTGCTTAATAAGCTTCCTGAAACAATGAGCAATTGCTTACTGATTGTTATTTTACATTCCTTAAATGGACTGCTTCCATTTTTTCATTTCCTGCCTAGGAACACTGAAAATCTTGTTTACCTTTTAGTATATTTTGATCCACTCTCTTTGGTGGATACTTTGAATTGCCAGTGATTTGCTTGGGCAGAAAAATAAAATCTTACCAGTATCCAGCTTGCCTTTCTAGATGTGCTATGGCACAAGCAGATTTACCACATGGCTCCTGCAGCCTTCGTATGTGCTTGATCTGCATGCGCAACTCTCAGTTTGTACCCACACATATCAGATGGATGTGCCTGCACAAACATGAGAGTGGGGCTCATTAGCTTTACTGCTTTATGCCAGCTTGATTGTTGAAAGCTGGTCCAGGATGCAACCTGTGTGAGATTTGCTGTTGAATAAATAATTGTATGGTGATAATAAAAATGTCTGCACAAAGATTTCTTTTTTAAAGCTTCCATTTCATTTCCTCCTCTGCTTATCCATTGCAGAGACACGGAAGTAGGGCAGAAACTACAGTCATTTTCCCTCTGGCCTGGGAAGGGAGATTGATCTCCTAAATGCATTTCTCGATCTAGTGATATGAACCACCTTTAATCTCATGTTCTTAAGAGACCAATATTACTCAGCTCCAGAGGAAAATAGACTTATATTCTTTTTTTCACAGTGTCCAAGTGATTATCAGATCAATGGACATATCTCCCAGCACATGTCAAAGCAGGAACAATGGCAAGTCTGCTAGAGAGATCATATGACTCCTTCTGTGCTGCTTTCATGAACTTCTTCTAGTGATTTGTTGTAGCTACATGCTTTTCCCCAATTCAGCACATGTAATAGCCTAATTTGCAGACTTGACATTACACAACCGTTCCCAAGAGCAAGAGGGTTCAACCTGTGCCATTTCCCCACATCCATACGAATCTGTTGTTAGAACAGCCCCATTTTGACATCTCTTGCCCTACCAAAGCTTATTGGAAGCTGGTATCAGTGTCTCCAGCTCAGGCAGTCTGTTCTTATATCTGCCGGAAGATGTTTGGCAGCAGTGCCATTTCTGATCGCTTACTGAACACACTGAGTGACATATGCCATACATCCAGGCCTATTAGCCTTGATGTGTTTTCTGTTAAACAGTTCTTCTGTTGCAGTGAAAAGTCTTTAGAGTCAGGTGGCAGCCCAGAACTGTCTGTATTGTGGAGGATGCATGTCCTTGTCCATGCTGTCTCTTTTGTCTTAGTTGTGACTGTGCTCCTCAGGTCCAGCTAAATATTCCCAGCAAGTATGTACCGCTATTCACAACCACAACAGCCCTAAGACAGCTGGTAATACAAGTGTCTCAAGCACTTAAGAACTCCTACCGTGGGCTAGAACTGAACATCATCTTATCATGGAGCTGAGCAAAAAAGGAAAAGGAAAGCAAGGAATACCTGTGTCTCTTCTGCCAGAGAGCACAAGGGCATGAGCATTACTAGGCAATCTTTCCCCTAACACACTGCAGGCTTGGAATGAGGGCTGTGCAGCGTAAGGGTGATCTGGCATGAAGCTGCATCTCAATGAAGCTGGAACCAGTTGAGAGAGGGTCAGCTTTCTGGGACCTGTGCTGCAGAGGGCAAGCTTGGAAAGGAGCTGCCTGTTCCGTCCAGGTCGGCGAACATCTACATCTGCAACTCTTTTATCTCCCATCATAGTCTGCAGGAGGAATCAGCACCTCTCTAGAGTGCTGTGATTCAGCTCATATTAACAAAGACAATCAAAACAGGCCAGAATAGTCATGATCTCGATGTAGAAGATGTTGGAAGTTAGGATTGATGAGTCAGCCCTCATGGGTGGTATGCAACAGGCAGTGTTTCACAGGGGGGCAGCTAGCTTATGGCATCCTTATGTGAATGACAGCTTTTCCTCAGTCATCCTACTGCTCTGAAGGTCCAGCTTCAGCAATCAGTAAGTTTTGCATGATGTTGGTCTTAGATAAGAGCCTTTCCTTGGCCCCTTGGGTGTATACAAAGAAGGTAGCTCTGATGTGCCTCTTGCTGTATGTTGTGCACTCATTGTAAGTGCCAACAGCTGGAAACAGTGTGTCAGAGAAGATCCTGAGACAGCTCCCACACTTTACCAGGGCAAGTGCCTGCGAGCAGTGCCTATGGGCAACCTGAGTGCTGTCACAGGAAAGGGATGCCACCCTCAGAAAAGTAATAGGCTGACAGTGGGGCTGCTATTGGGGACATCAGGACATATGGTACCCCTTCTGCCATAAAGATGACACTGATTCTTCCCCTTTACTGCCAGGCTGTACTTCTGGAATGTGTTTCTGATCCCTTCTGTAATACTGCATATATTGCTCCTGACACTTTCACCCACCTGGGCTGCAATTCAGATCTTGGGGTGCTACCACATGCGTTGTAAACCAGTGCCTTGTGCTCCTGTCACCATGTGATTGCTTTTCTGTGTGGCAGAAAAGTAGCCAGAAGGGTGTTTCCCAATGTGACAAGAGCACACAACAAGACTTGGACATTCTAACAAGCAATTGTGCCTTACCAGGATCTCCATATAATCTTTTTTTTTTTTACCTGCCATTGTCATGGATCTTCTTAGTAAGGAAAATGTTTGCAGAATCTTACTTTGCATACTGCTTCTGAAAAATCTTTTTCTGGCCTCTGAATGGGCTTTTTAATGTTCTTTTGCTGAAATTGCTTGCATCTCTAGGAATCAGTCTTGTAGCATCACTGTTGCCTTCGCTAAACCTCAAGCAGCAACATTACTGCTTTCTTCAATGCATCAGCAGTACATTTATACCTGTGTCTTGCTGACCACTCTGAGGTGAATTTTGGCCAAGAGATCAAGCATGGATTGACACAACTGGTTGGTTATGTGTATTCTTGTAGCACCTAGTGCTACCAGACAGGGAATCTCATCTCATTGCCACAGGTGCTTGTGTTGAACAGAAAGACATAATTGCATTTGAAGGCAAGACGGGACAGGTAGGTTCAGATGGATGTGGCATCACAGGAAGCAGTGGGTAATTTTTATTAGCATAGTAGTGAGTTATTATGAGTCATGATTTTCTGTAGCCTGTGGCAAGTTTCAAAGGAGGGATTTGCAGGAGAACAAGGGGACATTAAGATGTGTGTAAGGAACTCTTTGAGTGTGAGAGGCTGAGGCTCCTTATGGAAAATAATTTTTGCGGGAATGGATCCTGGTGCTTTAGGCATGACTCCTGCCATGGCATGGAAGAGGCTTTTAAACAGAGGCAAGCACCTTGGTTCTGAGCATGATAGAAAGCAATGAAGTGAGCTGGTGACAGCTTTTGTCACAGAGGTATTATTCTGGTCTGTGGCAGCTGACGATCTGGATCTGTGCATGACACTGCAAACTATCCTTTTGGAGATGTTCCTTTCCTTCCAGTGCTGTATTCAGAAGATATAAGAACAAAAACAAACCAAATTTTGTAATTGTTTGCACTGCTGTGACCATTGGAGGGCTGGGGTAGAGAGAAAGTGTCACGTTGCATAGCTTCTGAAGACAGAGTTTTGGTTCTTTTTCACACTGGACCCCCCTGTCTGTGCTGTACCTGGCATCTTGGCAGACCTGCCAGTAGAAGAGTTAAATTCTGATCTAGCAGGCTGTCACGTCAGACCAGAGAAGCACAGCTTGAGTCATGAAAGGCAGAACAGACTCCAAAAGAAGAGGCTTAAGATAATCTGTGCTACATTTCTGAAGCCAAAGATAAGCATGATAAAGCCTGTGAAGGAAAACACCCATACCAGAAAATGAAAAAGGAAACAAAAATGCATCTGGATTTCCTGTGATGTGAAATTGAAGTAGAAAAATACAGCCTTGGCTAAAATAAATATTTATTAAGGCAAATACAAAGAACATTTCTCAGAGCTCGCAGAAACCTGTCCTGTGGTTTGAAGAAACCCAGTGAGCTGCTGTCCAGAGTCATCTCTGCACGTGACTTTGAGATCATTCATGTCTTCCCCAGTTTGCAAGTGTTCAGCTTGCCACATTCTTCTGTTCTGAGAATACTGAAGCAGCATTATTGAATAGCTCCAGAAATAGTGCTAGTCTGAGGTATTGAAATGCCAACAGTTATTATAAAATAAATCAATCTGTTATGCGGTATTTCCTGGAAGTGCCTGACTACTCTCTTGCATCTCATTACCAGACCCAACTCAGAATTAAGAACCAAGAACAAATGCCAAGCATGAATATTTTTATTCAAGGATGCAAACCCTTTAACTATAGCAGTGCTTGGAACCTCAGCTTTCCACAAAGGAAATGCCTCTGCCCTGTGTTAGAGGGTAGAGTACTTCTCTTTGACTGTAAGTGGACAGCATGGCAAGATGGGGTTTAGAGTGCACTGTGAGTTTCCCTTTGTTCTGCACCTTTTGATTCTCTTTGTAATACCATTAGAGCCAAACCACACAAGTTAACAAATGTGGCAATCCCACAGACTTTAATGGAGGGTAAAGGAGTTCAGCAGTTTACAGTCAGTGTGCCTATTTTTCCTGTAATGCAGGAAAGAGGGTTTAGCCAAGTTCATGTGACTGTATGTGCCAGTATTTCTTTCAAGTCTCTTCATGCTTGTGTCTGTGTATTCAGGTTTTTCAGTAAGAACAGATAAGTCTTTCAACAATATTTGTATTTCCTGCAAAGTCTCTTAGGCCTTGAGATATTTATTTATTTTTGTTTCTGTATTGTCCATTATCTGCTCTATGTAGAACATTCCTGCCCTGTCAATGAAACTCCTCCTAACAGAGAGCTGGGCAAGGAACAGCTACACACTTCAGCTTTCAGTCCTGGGGCTGCTTCCGCAGTCTCAGCTATATGCCATCAGACTGGCCTCCCAGAGCACAACTCTGCTAGTTGACATAGAAATGTTGCAATGTGAAGGTGAATACAAAGTGACTGAGGAGAAGAAGAGAGTCAAGGTGAGGTAGAAAAAATTTCCAAGTTAGGCATTTTTTGTGTCTGGCCAGGTGTTACTAGTTTAAAATCATTCTGATCCCCCAGTCCAGCTGGCTGTATGACATGAGTCATGCAACTCCACATGCTATTTGCTGTGTCTCCAGTATCACCTGGAAAGCTATTCAGTGCTGAAAAGATTTGCCAAGAACTTCTCTCCATCAGAGAAAAAGGAAAATGTGGGGCTAAATACAGTACAGAACTTCCCATGGTCCCACTGTCATCTTAGAGTTAATCCTTAAACACAGATTTCAATTTGTCAAAATTGAAATCAAAACAGTAGCACTCCAATTTTTGAGTTTTGCATTAAAACAATTAAGATCTGCTTCAGCAAAGCAATGTCCTTGAAGTTAAATGGGATACTGAGCTCTGCCAGAAGCTCTTGTTTTGTTGCTGTCCTTTACTTAGTCTGCACAGACTGCAGTACTGTGGTAGGAGAGCACCGCACTGCAGTGCACAGTCATCAGCTCTCAATGCAGGCTTTGGAGGCTGCAGTGTAAGACTGCAATGTTACACTGCAGAGCTGCTGAGCTTTTGAAAAGCCGCAGTTAGCTCTGGCTGAACAAGCAAAGTGTTCACTTGCGGGATTAAACCTGTTTTGCCGTCTGTGAGCAGATTGTGTTCTTTGCAAATATTTCTGTAATAGCCAGAGCACTTGAAGGAAAATCAATCCTCTGTTTCCTTGTCAGGCAGGAGAAAAGGGGACTAGCTTTGGCAGCCTTCTCATATACACCTGAGTGCTGCCCCAGAGCAGTTTGCATGCTGCATTGTTTGCATAAACAATGCAAAAAACCCCAAGGTTTACATTTTATGGTTCTTCAAAATGTATTGGTGAAAGGGAGGAGAGACCACCAGCAGCACAGAATAGGGAGCTAACACAGGGTAAGAAATTCCTGTTCAATAAGAGTGCTGAGGGGTTTTTATTTGAATGACTTGGCTTTCATCAGGAAAATCAAACAGGAATCTGCAAGTTTTCTCTGTGTCTTTCTCAAGGCTGTGTAGGGCTGGTGCTGTGGGACTGTGGTGATGAATAGCTGGTTTTGCAGGATGAGGAGCCGCATAGCTGTCTTTCTGAGGTGAGCCAACTCTGTCCTTTTCTTCCACACACTCTTGACCACTACTGGTGGTTCTGTTGGGTGAAAACCGGCACCTCCAAACCAGTTGTTGATCAGAACTGCTTTATGGCAATAACACTCTGTGAGGATGTTTGGAATGTTCATATGAGGAAGGCACTGTGGGGCAGACCACTGTTGCAAGAAATTCTCTGAATACCTGCTAATTGCTCTTGTCAGCAAGGTCACAGGATATTCCTCTTGTAGCACCTTTGTACCTGTTCTCTGAAAGCCAGCACTGTGTTGAGGAGAAATCACTGGAAGGTAGTGTTTTATGAGATGAGGTAATCTGGTCTAGGATTGGCTCAGATATTTACACTCTGTCAGTGTGCTCCTAACGGAAGACAGCACAAAATATTTGGACACCTACACTTAAAACCAGCAGGGTGTCTGCCTCTCTGAGAGCAGCACAGATGGTTCTGTTTTACCCTCCAACAAGCAGATTTATCATTTAGCCTTCTCCTGTTGTAGTCCCTACAAGTCATGTGGTGTGGCTAGACAAGGACTTCTGTCACAGACATATCTATTCAGATGCAAATAAGTCAAATCAGATGCAAATGTGCCCCATTTATGTATGAGTATGGATAATTATGTAAAGCAGAGGTCCTCCTCAAATGGTCATACAAAGAATACTGCCATGTAAATGAAAGGAATAGCTAACAGGAGGCCGCTTGTGTTTCTTGGCAGGGGTAAGTTTCTCCTAGGAAAAAGGTCTGCAGCAGCCCTTGTAACACTGGAGCTCTTGCTAAGAACCAGTGGTTTGGAACTGCTGAAGATGGAAACTGTGTATCTGAGTGGGGAAGATGATGTTGCACATACCTTGTTTTTGCAGAGACTCTGAGGTGTCCAGTTCTGTGGCAGGTCCTGTGGCAGATCTGTGTTTGGTTAGACACAGAAAGGCTGTTCTCAAGTTCTGCTTTTCCTTGAGTTAGACAGTCGCAGGAAGCATTACATGTTGGTAAGACCAGGATCGTCCAAGAAATAAACAGACCCCTTCTGAATACTACAAACAAGTAAACAGCTGCATCTTGGCTGCCTTCTCCTGGAAGGGAATAAGAACCTTTTAGTGCCTTGCCCGTTCTGTTCACACCATGTGTCAAGGAGTGGTGAAGTTGCCATGATGTCTTTGATGAACTCTGTGCACAAGGGGTTCAGGGGATGGGAGACAAGCTCTGACTGCAGACTTGTGATTTCTCCTCTCAAGCCTGCAGAAAGAACCTTTTTCCAGAAACCTATTTTTAACACACCCACTGCTTTTCAAGCTAATAAGAGCCAGTCTAGCACTTCTAACACAATGGACAGTTCAAAATAAGATGTATATGCAGCTTCAGTCCAGCACATTTCTTGTTGCATTATTTTTCACACAACACATTAGGAAGGGATTGTCCCTCTGTTTGGCTGTTAAATCTTTTCAAAATATTTCATCTGTGATCCATCAGTTGCCAAGGAGAGAAAAAAAACCCAAACCATTACCTTGTTGGTGCACTTGCTTTTGTATTAGCTATGTAAGCTTAATGGTGGTCTTGAAGAGAGATGTTAAAAAATGAGCAAAACCTGTAAAACAAAACCAGTTAGCAATGTTTGCCACATTTTAAAAAATAGCAGCAAAACATCTTAAACAACAATATATTATCTTTCCATGCAGAAAGTGGTACAACAGTACAAAGATTAATTCCTATTATGTTGTGCTACAAATCTTCCTTAAGAGAAAACAGAATTAGAAACACGTCTGACTGACACATGTGGGAGGATGGAAAGACTTTTCATTAAATAAATATAAGATAACAATTGAAAGCCACTCCGATTTACACTTGAAAGCCATCAGAACAATTGAGATATAATTTCTAACATGCTATTACTAATTCTTATGAAGACTGGTTTGGGGAAAGTTAATAAAAACAGAAGTTCTAATTGTGGTGAAGATTCAGCAGTTGTGTTGCACAGAGCATGTGCATGATGTACATTTGTCAAAGGCATCCCAGAGCGGAAAAAGGCTGCTTTGTAGTTCATTTACAAGCCACCAGTGGGTTGAGTAGCCTAAAACATTACCTGAAGAAAAGATAGAAAGAGAATCAAGATCCTCTGAAAACAATCCTGATTCACCAGAAAGCAACTGAAACCATTCAAACCTGTTGAGTCATGAAGTTCCCAATGTTTCTCTCATGCCTGCATTCAGATAGAATAGAACAGATTTGCATTCCCTATTTTAGGGAGGTTATTTTCTATTGCCCTGGGCACTGGAACAGAAAAAAAGCATAATAAGTTAAAAAGCTAGTCATGGTATTATTCCCCTGTGCTGGTTTTGGCTGGGATAGAGTTAATTTTCTTCACAGTAGCTAGTATGGGGCTATGTTTTGGCTTTGTGATGACAACAGTGTCGATAACACAGGGATGTTTTAGTTACTGCTGAGCAGTGCTTACACAGAGTCAAGGCCTTTTCTGCTTCTCCCACCACCCCACCAGTGAGTAGGCTGGGGGTGCACAAGAAGTTGGGAGGGGACAGAGCCAGGACAGCTGACCCCAACTGACCAAAGGGGTACTCCATACCATATGACATCATGCTCAGCATATAAAGCTGGGGAAAGAAGAAGGAAGGGGAGGATGTTTGGAGTGATGCGTTTGTCTTCCCAAGTAACCATTATGTGTGATGGAGCCCTGCTTTCCTGGAGATGGCTGAACACCTGCCTGCCGATGAGAAGTAGTGAATGAATTCCTTGTTTTGCTTTGCCTGTGTGTGCAGCTTTTGCTTTACTTATTAAACAGTCTTTATCTCAACCCACGAGTTTTCTCACTTTTACTCTTCTGATTCTCTCCCCCATCCCAACGGGGGGGGAATGAGCGAGCAGCGTGTGGTGCTTAGTTGCCGGCTGCGGTTAAACCACAACAACCCCTCGCAAGAAGTCAGGGGTGCAGGTGGTGCGGTGGGAGGCAGGGAGTCAATTGACATTCTTTTCCTATTTGCATATGCCTGTTTTGGAACATACAAGTGGAAACTTGCACCAGAGAATTAGATAAATAAAAGAAATCAGAAGATCAGATTATGGTCCACTGCTGGAATGAATCATGTTTAAGAGACATTTCAGTCATTATATCAATGAAAAACCCCAACAAAGCTGTTTAACTGATCATTATTTTAGCGTGTTTGCAGATGCAAAATTGAAATGGCTATGATGATTCTCCAAGAGCCTAGTTACAAATGTAAGAATATAAAGATTCTTGTCTCTTCCTTGGGACTGAGAATGTGCTGGTTTTCAGACTTCAGGAATATTCAACATAGGTGCAAAGACTTTTCCTTTGAGGATGTTGTGGTAGGACAAGGTTGCCGTAATGAGAGGGTTTTGATGCAAGTTTCTGTGTTGGCTTTTTTGGAAAAAGACCTGTTATCTGCAGTCCATATTAGCATTGCTTTGTTTCTGGGGATTTATGTGAATCAGTTGAAATGTAGTTGGTTGCAGTGGCTGATTCCCTGGAAGAGAATGGAGGACATTTGTACTGCTGTGTTGGAGTGCTGCAATCACTTGAGGGAAGTAGTTCAGTCTGCCCGAAAGCAAAAACAGGAACACAGTTATTTCTGAATTGAAATTGTGTCTGAGCACTCTACATGCCTTTTTTCATGTTGCTGTTTGTTGAAAACTATCTTGAAGTCTTGCAGGACTGAAGCAAGCTCAACAGAACCATGCTGGAAGAGTAATCATGCTCAAAACTCTGAGAGGGATTCACCCAAGTAGCTGTCCTTCTGGCAATTCTCATTCTTTTGTAACAGCAGAATTAGATTTGTATTTTTTTTTCTGTTTACACCCCCCACTTGTTTTTTATGGATTTATTTCAGCCGCTTGTGTTAAGTGTAGCGGAAACAGAGGCCTTGCTATTATTACTGTAGGTGAAGAATCTTTTTTTTATTAGTACAATTCACTGTTTCTACAGTGGCAAAGTCTTTGTGGGTTTGTGACATGCTATTCCTGTGACATGTAAAGGAGCTAGAAAAGCATGTCTGGGCACCCTATCATTCAGTGAAGTGTGGAGCCCCTCAAGTTGTACTCTAAAGGCAAAGGTAGGAGAGTCAGAGAAGAAAATTGCTAAAGGAATCTTGCCTAGTGAAACAATAAGGGGAAATCACTTATGACAATGCAAACTACTGACAGACTATGGCAGACTGCATATGAGGTATGATTTACTGAAATAAGACAAGGGTTGAAAAGGGGCAGGTGGACAGCTCATAGTTTCAGTGGCTTGGACACAAAATTGTTTCATTTGCTCATTTAGCTGCACATTTAGTTGCTCAAGACTTGCTGTGAGACTGCGGTAAGGAAGGTCTGGCAAGATGCATTTACCATGCTGTGGGGGCTCACAAGGACTTGAAGAAAATTGCCTCACTCCCTATATACAGTGTCTGTCACAGTGCTGATTTCAAGTCATTAATAGCCAGAAAATACAAAACATCTGGAATTTGAAAAAACACCTCTGTAGAAGTCCCACAGGAATTTACTCCATGCTACACCACCAGCTGAACAGAGTGAGTGCGTAACTGAACAACAATAGCTACATTATGTTTCTTTTCTGTGCTGTGAGAAATGCCCAGACACCTAAACCTCTCCCTTATTCAGTTAGCTGTTGCCCTCTTATTTCCTCATTCATATATACTCCGCTACCAGCCCAACTTCTCATGGAGAAATGCTGTCAGCAGGGAGATACCAGGCTCTACCTTTCTTCCAGTATTTGGAAATTAAAGCTTCACTCTTCCACACTGAAGCAAATTGTTTCTTCTTTTACAGTGCTCAAAGAGGAACCTCGTCACTGTGTTGGCCCTGTTTCCCTGCTAATCATGGATAACATATTTTTCTTTCAGTGAGTGCCTGCAAATCCTTCTCAGTTGGGACACATCTGCCAAGGAGCCAGAGATCTCAGAAGAGAAGGGAAGAATAGAAAAGAATCATCAAGCCGTCCACTTACTGCTTCTGGGCAGCAGCTGAGACGTCAATATTGCTTCAGTGGGGGTGACCAGTGCTGCTCAAAGGAAATAATAAAAGAGTTTTTTATCTATAGCCTGTAGCAGCATTATGTTTCAATAGACAATAGGTAAGGTGTTCACAGAGATTTTACTCTGAAGCTGCCCTTGACCTAACATAAAGAAACTTTGATCTAATTAAGGTAATGCTGCCAGTCCTTCTCTCAACTGCCGGTTGCTGCTGAGGAAACCAAGGAGATTTTCTTTCTTGCGATCTGCATGTTTTCCTTCTTGTTTTTATATATCTATTAACAGTTGGTCAGGTAAATGGTTTAACCTTTCAAAATCTTCACATTCTTCTCTATAGCTTTCCACATGGCTTGGAAACAGAGAACTTGTTTGTACAGTGAACAGTGATTGTCACAAGTTGGTTATTATTTCTAGTCTTCTTGAAAGACTATAAAATGAAATACCTTAAAGCAACACAGCATGATTAATTCACATAGGGCTAAATGCCCTAGAAGAGAAAAGAGGCTACCATTGGTGACAAGTATATTTGGATGCCTTCAAGTTGTTTCACATTGCCAGAAACATCCTGAAGTTCTTCTCCTACATTCAAGAGAGAGTTTGTGCTAGAAATTTTGATTCTATGCTCTTGTGATAGGAAAGGTAGAGTAAAGCAAACTGAATATGTGATTGAAAGTACATTAGTTTAATGGTCAGTTGATAAAGGGAGAATATTTTAATTGGAATAGCTTCTATTAGGTATTCTTTCCATTATACAGTTTTAGGCAGTTTGTTAATGTAACTGTTGGAAGATAGGATTTTCTTCTATTTATTTCCATTTTTTTTCATTTATTTAAATTACATCACTCCGATTTCCATTTAACTCCATAAAAAAGCCCACCCTTGTTATTGGTAATTATTTGTGGCTGGAAAGCTATGTAAAAGTTTTATTTCTGGTGGAAAATTCACTTGGAAATATATCTTCTGTTCATGATGATGTTTTCATGGCAACAAACATTAAAGGTGTGTTTGCCTGTAATATTCTAATCACAAAATCATAGAATGGTTTGGGTTGGAAGGGACATTTAAAGGTCATCTACTCCAATCCCCCTGCTGTGGGCAGGGACATCTTCCACTAGATCAGGTTGCTCAGAGCCCCGTCCAGCCTGACCTTGAATGTTTCCAGGGATGGGGCACCCACAACCCCCGTCCAGCCTGACCTTGAATGTTTCCAGGGATGGGGCACCCACAACCTCTCTGGGCAATCTGTTTCACCATCCTCAGCATAAAAAATTGCTTCCTTATATCTAGTCTAAATCTAGCCTCCTTTAGTTTAAAACCATTACCCCTTGTCCTATTGTAACAGGCCCTATTAAAAAGTCTGTCCCCATCTTTCTTATAAGCTCCCTTTATGTAGTTAAGGATTTCCTTATAGGAGAGATGCTGCATCCCCCTCATCATTTTTGTGGCCCTCCTCTGGACCTACTCCAACAGGTCCATGTCTTTCTTGTAGTGAGATATATGGGTTGAAATATTCTTTGTTTTGTTATTAGACCAAAATTTTTAAAAAGCAAAAGAAAAAGCCAAACACTTTGGGGAAAGTATCCTTAGTCATTCATGTAGCTTACTTTCATGTGAGTTAAATCTGTTTGTATACCAGGTAAGACAAGCGTGTTCCAGTTTGTGTCAGAATAAGTTGGTCCCTTTGGGACAGAAGAGTGGAGCAGGTGGCTGCCAGAGGATGCATCCAGCTCCCCTCGCTCTGGTTCCAAATTATATCCAAACTGAGGTGCCTAAATTTCTACATCTGTACCTAAGCAGTGACCAAATTTACAAAAGCACTGACCAGGGTAGGTCTGTTCAGACACTTGAAGCTTTTACCAGTTTACCTCCTTCAGGCCTGTGACATGCCCCTTATTTAATTCAAGTCTTCTTCTAATCTTCAGGGCTGCAGTGATCAGATAAGATTTTGTTTTCTATAAATCTGCATGGATATTTTACTCTGTTTAATAATTTTAATACCTGATGTTCACTTTCAGCCAAACTGCTGAGAGAAATGAAGACTCCAATGATATTTCATTTTTATAGGTTTTGAGCAAATAGAGGGGGCAAGATAAAGAAGCAGATAATATAAGTCTTGTCACCACCTGAAGGAAATGGACTAAAAAAAAAAAAAAAAAAAACCTCTCTTTATTAGCCTTCAGAGAATCTACTGAGAATGGTGCACCTCACAGTGTCACATTGCACACAGTGTGGCTTTGCTTGCACAGTGTAAAGTAGGTCTTGCGGACTTAAAAACATGAGCTTGCTTTTCACCCATCTGCCATGTGAACCTGTGAGAAGGATTTGTAATAAGGCAGTTCCAGCTCCAGTGCAGATAAATCTGGAGATGGCCATGACATCTCTCAGCTTCAGATTTTCATCTGTTCCCATCATGTTTGTTTCCACAAGTTTTTCACTATGCGGTGTACTATGGTGAACTTCCCTAATGTAACCCTGGTCTTTTCTCTACTCTTATTTTTTTGCTCTAATTTCATCAGAACATAGAAAGTTTTTTATAGCTCCTTAAGAAACAAAACATGGATACACTTGGTTTTTTATTTTCCCTGAAAAATTAGTTCCCATTTCGAGTTGTACAACTCATTACAGTATCATTAGCAGATTTGACATAAATAATGGAGGAAACTGAGGATTAAATGTGGCTATAAATATGATGAGTGGTAATAAGAGAAGTGGACGACTTGAGAAACCTATCACAATTCTAAAAGTCTATGATATGTTTTCTAATTTTCTGAGTTGGTTCAGTTCTAAGACATAAAATTCATTGTCTCAGATGGGGATGATCTTGACTTTCACTGGTAATGTTGATGCCTCTGTTATTCAGGGCACATTATAAACTCCTAATTACATGTGTTTACAAATAAAGCTGCAGAGATTCTCTCTGGGACTGAATTTTCAAATGCAAACAGTTATGCATGAGGAATAAGATGGCAAAGCTCTGTTCTCCATTTGCTATTTCACTCCCTGCCTTCCACCCCCATCATCCCTAAGTCTTTTGTATGCTGGCCATGCTTCTTGCTTCATCACCTTCATGGCAAACTCCAGACCAACAACAGCACAGTGTCTATGACTAAAGATGGCAAGTGACAGCGAATACAATTACTTGCTGCATCATTCACAAAAACTTAAAATCTTAATGCATCAATTAATTTATTTGCCTGCATAAATTGTATGTGATTGCTATTAACATATATGTTATATGTTAATATATAACACATGCCTTATGGTGAAGTCCAGAGATTCCCACTGAGATTTAAGCCCTGCTTTGAGTTAAATCCAAGGAGTTTAACTCAAGTTTCTGGTGTCCTGGTCCATTGGCCTGCCTGTAAACATTTCTTGCCTCTCACTTGGAGTTATTATTCACACTTCATTGCAAAATGGCAGTCGGAACTCTGCCCCTATATGAAAGCTAATTTTTCAGTTTTAATCTTTCAGTATAATTTCCATATGAAACCCTTTTGAGAAAGATACATACAGATCACATATGTTGAGACAATGGATGCTTTGTGTGGTGTGGGATCATCTCATTGCAGAGGACTGATGTAGCTATTAGAAGAGTAATGAGAACAGAATTCTCCAGCTTTTCTGGTAATTGGAGGAACAGAGTGAAAGCCCTTTCCCCTTTTAGCAAATCCAGGATGAAAAAGCCTGTTTCCGTCCTGAGGTATTCAATGTAGTGAGGAGAGAACCTTTGCTTTTCTGCATGCTTACACAAAGGATGAGGCATGTGGCTTACAACTGAGTCAGATGATCAGTGAAACTTGCAATCTTCATTTTCCAGAGTACATGGACAATAATCTTTGGTACAGTTGACAGCCTGGATCTACTGTGGGTGGATATGGCAGGTGTCTGCAGAGGACATTCTTTGCAGGTGGCCTTTGAGAGGGTTACCTCTCTATGCAAGAGTATGGTGTGACTTTTCACTGCACAACTTCCACTCTGATGGCTCCTCAGGAGAGGGAGGATTCACCCTCACCCTTGTCCAAACGACAGAGCTTGTCTAAGGCTGGACAGGATGGTGAGGCTCTTCAGAGTCTAGGAAATCAGGAGGCCAGATGATAGATACGATTTATTTCTCATTCCTTGCAAGATTCATAGAATCCTACATGTGATTCATAGGTATATAATCCAATTTCATCCTCAAAGCAGGACTAATACTGAATTCAGACCAGGGCTTTATCCAAAAAAGCCTTGAAAACCTCCAGGGATGAAGACTGCATAGTCTCTCTAGGAAAACTCTTCTGATTTTTTCCTTATATGTATCTGAACCTCCACTGATTTCATTTTTGAACACTGTCTCTGATTCTCCTTCCACACACCACTGTGAAGAGTCTTGCTATGTCTTCTTTATGACCTTGTAGGTACTGTAAGACAACTATTTGATCCCTCCAAAGCTGTATTTTTCTACAGGCTGAACAAGCCTTCTTCACAGCTGCATGACTTTGCATTTCTCTTTGCATTTCATGATGTTTCTGCAGGCCCATTTCTCTGGCTTGTCTAGGTCTCTCTGAATGACAGGTCTGCCCTCAAATGCATTAACTGCACCCCCAATTGGGTGTCATCCTCAGATGTGATGAGATGCATTGCCTCCTCATGCAGGTCATTGATAACAATATCAAATAGCCTCCAGGACAAATGCCTGAGGAAAGCCACCTGTCACTAGGCCCAAGTGGAGTACACATCAGCCACTACCTTTTGAACCCAATGATCCACTCAACATTTCACCCAGGCAGTAATCTGTCTGTCTAGACCATTAAGTTCCTTCTTGGATACAAGGCTACTGTGGGAAACCATGTTGAAAGTCTTGCTAAGTCAAGGTCAGTGACATCCAATGCTTTCCCTGCATTTACGCCCTTACCCCACTCATATTTTTTCCATTATCTGAAAAATCATGCTCTTTTCATCAGTGTACCTGGAGAATATCTGATTTTTCATGAAAGTTAACTGTTCTTCTCTAAGTCTGGACTATTTAGTCAAACCAAATAAAGTCACCAATAAATCTCATGCATAACACACAGCATAACACACAGATGCATTCATCTTTTAGGCACCCTTTTCTGAATACTGCTTCCTTTTGTCCATTCTCTTCACAACACCTGTCTCTGAAGGGTTTCTGATTTGTGACAACAAACTCTTCCGCTCAAATGGGAACAACAGAGATGGAGAAACAGGGATGGGGAACAGATTAGTTCCTGGCAAGTCTGACATCAATCAGCCTATGAGACACTAAGCCCATGCTGAGGTGAGTTAGAGCCAAGAGATGGAACTTGCCTTCATGGCTGATGAAAATGGTATTTTCTTTCTACCTTGGGGTAAGTACTCTGTGTGTGAGCCATCTTAAAAAGAGGTAAGGTATTAAGTGTTTTTGTTTTACCACAAGACTAACTGGCCCAAGGGTCAGGGCAAAACTGAGGTGGGTTGATTCATCTTGTAGCAGAACTGTCTGTCACTCCTTGTCTTAACCCCTATTTGTAACCCAGGACAGCTGTGAAGCTCTGTGGTCATGCTGTGACAAAGAGCACAGCTTTCTGTTTTCTTCTAAACCAAAGAACAAAAACCAAGGAGCTGAATAATTTTAAGACAGTTCAGAGAGACAGATTTTGCATTCAGCATTTTCCCAGAGTACAGTGTCACTGCCTTTCAAATATGGGTTAACTCCTTAATTTTTTTTGACGTATCCCCCAGTCCTGCTGCTTCTGACCTGAGCCAAATTACTGTATGCTGCGAACCTTGCATTACTGAGTATCTGGTAGAAACAAGCCATGATGCACCAATGAGTGCTGGAGTTTTCCTGCTCTACATCGTATTTCTATGAAAAGATGACAGTTGTCAGAAGATGCCAGTTGTCACATTATACATGAAACTACTACAAACTGCTTTCATAGCAAAATGTCACAAAGCACGTTGTTTGGGGAAAGAGAAAAGAAAATACTGAAAAGTTACTGAGTAATCAAACTTATGTTGCTTTACCCTAGATATTGAGTGGTGCAAAGGAGAGGGCCATCACTGACTTTGACAGTGTTTTAGTCCTTTGTTGAAACTCACAATGTAGTCCATTCATTTTTCATTTCTTGGCTCTGGTCTTAATGTCTTAAAAAAGTTTCTGCATTCTTGTTGTTCCTGGCTGTAAAGCAACATTCTGGGGAGCTTTCCACAGGAAAGAAACTTCAGAAAATTAAAGTTGGAGTTCCACAGTTTGATGTAATTTTTTTTCACTCCCCCTTAGAAAAGTTTTAAAAATACATTAATAAGAAGTTTCAAACTTCTGGGATTTTGCTGCTGCTTGCTATCTGCTGAATTTTATTTGTCACGTGACTTCTCATTTCCCTGTAAAATAAAGCAATGTTTATAAAATTAAATATATGCATAAAAATCTAAAAAATGTACAGCAGAAGATTCTGGGGTAAAGCACAGACCCTAGATCCTGCTAGAAGTTTGGAACACCTATGATTAGGCACAAAGGCAAGAGAATTAAGAGAGATCTGAATTTATTCTTCCTGTATGTCTCTGTACGAAAGCACTTGGTTCTGTATAATTTACAGAACACACAGAAGACCAGATTCTAATTTCTCTGGGCAACTGGGGTTTGTCTTTGTCTAGCAATGCAAAACAGAATCAAAAGTTCAAAAAGGAAACTTTCTGAATTTGTAAATGTTGGACAGTCCGTGTTGTAAAGGGGTATTAGCATTAGAAATAGTGCACGGGCAGTACATTCTGGCAGTTGTCAGGCTGCTGCCTGCTCTGCTCACCAGCAGGCTTATGCTGCAGCCGTGATAGCCACCCCAGCTAGCTGGTGGTTGTGCAAGCCTACCCAGAACCTTGAGGTCTCCCAAGAATTTGAATTCGAATTAGAAGGATGGTTTTCAAAAGAATTACCATTTTTTAAGTGGGGCTTTTCTTCTGTAAACTGCCTGCTGAAAGAAAATGGTGTCCACTCACTGCAACTGCAAGGCTGAGGTTGAAACCCAAGAAGAAGCACTACACCTATGCTGATGTCTCCACCCAAAGAGACCTCCCAAGAACTGAAATAGTTGTCCAGACCTGGTGCTGTTGCTCCAGCATCCGGAAGTCCCCCTAGCACCTGAAGACCCCTAGCATCCACCCCTAGCAGTGGAAGTCATAGCTGCAAGTGGGCCCAGCTGGAAGAACTCTTGAAACAAGCAGCTCTGTTACATGAGGAGCTCAACAGGCAGTGTAGTGTCTGGGAATGTGAGTGGGAGATTGATAAGTGGTATTGTCTGCTGTCTCAGACCGAGCAACAGCCCTGCCTTAAGGCTGCACAAGGGGAAGGTAAGCCTGAATCCAACTTCAAGCTTTCTGACGCTAGTAACTCATAAGATGAAGGAGATTGGACCCTTGTCTCTGCATGGAGAACCTTCCCCTGCAGTGTCTGTACACAACAGATACGATGCTCTGGGGTTGGAGAATGAAGAGCACGTTAGTAATGGACAGGATCCACGAGAAGCTGACCGTGCAAAGTTGATCCAGCCACCTGCCTGCATTGGAGATTCCTTACTGAGAGGCATCAAAGCACCCATTTCCCATCCAGACTATTTCTCTAGAGAAGTTTGCTGCCTACCAGGAACTTGCATTAGCAATGTCACTGAGACGCTACTGAGCCTAGTGAATCCTACAAATTACCATCTGCTCCTACTATTCTAGGTAGGGTCTGTGACAAGGCAACTTTGAACACTCAAAAGAGACTATATGTCCCTCAGAGCAGTGTTAAAAGGATCTGGAGCACAGGTGGTGCTCTCCTCTATCCTCCCAGTCAGAGGAAGGGGTTCAGGAAGGAGGAGACAAATTGAAAGGTGAGTGCCTGGATGCGTGGCTGGTTCCATACTCAAGGTTTCGGCTTCTATGATCATGGACCTACCTTTGGGAAGCCGGGTATGTTGTGAGCTGATGGGATTCACCTGACCAAGTGGGGCAGAAGAGTGTTCACCAACAAGCTGGCCAGACTTATACAGAGAGCTTTAAACTGGGTTTAACAGGAAAGGGATGGAGTTTTGAGCAACAGAGAAGAGCCAGGGGCTGCTGATATATTAGAAACCAACATGGAAACACCTGTGAAATGCCTCAAAGGAATTAGGGCATGTTCATCCAAAAAGGTGGAATGGTTGATAGCCCAGGTGAAGTGTCTCTGTACCAATGCACACAGCATGGGTAACAAACAGGAAGAGCTGGAAGCCGCTGTGCAGCTAGAACACCATGGTGTAATTGCTATCACTGAAATGTGGAGGGACAAATCGCATGACTGGAGCACTGCAATCAATGGCTATAAACTATTCAGAAGGGATAGGCAAGGAAGGAAGGGTGGGGGAGTTACACTCTGTGTAAAAAAATTGATAGACTGCACAAGGCTGTCATTGAAAAACAGTGATGAGCAGGTCAAGAGCTTATGGGTAAAAATTGGGGCTCAAGCCAACAAAGGAAACCTCATGGTTGGTGTTTACTGCAGGCCGCCCAACCAGGGCGAGCCTGTTGAGAAAGCATTCTTATGTCAACTATGGGAAGCATCACAATCTCAGGCTCTGATCCTGCTAGGGGAATTCAACCACTCTGACATCTGCTAGAAAAGCAGCACAGCAAGCTGTAAGCAGTCCAGGAGACTCCTGGAGCGTGTCGAGGATAAGGTGATAGAAAGCCCAACCAGTGGAGAAGCATTATGAGACTTGTTGCTTACCAACACAGACAAACGAATTAAAGATGTCAAGATTGGTGGCAGCCTAGTCTGCAATGATCATGCTTTAATGGAATTCATAATCTTGAGGGATATGGGCCAGGTGAAGAGTCCTGAATTTTAGGAGACCAAACTTTCCATTATTTAAGGAACTAGTGGATTGGGACCCTCTGGGAAGCTGCCCTCAGGGATAAAGGAGCTGAACAGAGCTGGCAGCTCTTTAAGGACAGTTTTCTCAGAGTGCAAGAGTTCCTGATTCCCATGTGTAAGAAACTAGGCAAGGAAGGCAGGAGACCAGCATGGCTCAGTAACGACCTGTGAGTCAAACTAAAGCATAAGAAAGAAATGCAAAGGCAGTGGAACAAGGGAAACATGTCCTGGAAAGAATATAGGGACACTGCCTGGATGTGTAGAGATGGGAACAGGAAAGTTAAGGCACAGTTGGAGCTGCACTTGGCAAGGGATGCCAAGAATAATAAGGGCTTTCACAGGTATGTTGGACATGGAGAAAGAAAATGGAGCCCCCCAATAAATAAGAAAGGAGAACTAGTGACAACTGCTGTGGAGAAGGCTGAGGTACTCAGCAATCTTTTTGCCTCAGTTTTCAATGGTAATTTTTCTTCCCACATCTCTCAAGCCCCTGAACCTCAAGGCAGGGACTGGGGGAATGAAGATCAGATCTGAGACCAGCTGAGGAACCAGAACATAGTCTATGGAACCACCCATAGTCCATGGGACTTAATGAGAAGCAACCCAGGGTCCTGAGGGAATTGGCTGATGTAGTTGCCAAGCCACTAAACTTGTGAAGTTCAACAAGGCCAAGTGCAAGGTCCTGCACCTGGGTCAGGGCAACCCCCAGTATCAATACAGGCTGGGGGATGAAGGGATTGAGAGCAGCCCTGCTGAGAAGGACTTGTGTGTACTGGTGGACAAAAAGCTGGACATGAGCCGGCAATGTGTGCTCGCAACCCAGAAAGCCAACCATATCTTGGGCTGCATCACCAGAAGCATGGCCAGCAGGTTGAGGAAGGTGATTCTGCCTCCTTACTCTGCTCTTGTGAGACTCCACTTGGAGTACTGCATCCAGCTCTGGGGTGCCCAGTACAAGGCAGACATGGACCTGTTGGAGCGGGTCCAGAGGAGGGCCATGGAAATCACCAGAGGGCTAGAACACCTCTCCTATGAAGAAAGGCTGAGAGAGTTGCGTTGTTCAGCCTGGAAAAGAGAAGGCTTCGGGGAGACCTCATTGTGGCCTTTCACTATATGAAGAGGGCTTATAAGAAAGACAGAAAGAGACTTGTTAATAGGGCCTGTAGTGACAGGACAAGGGGGAATTGTTTTAAATTAAAGGAGGGTAGATTTAGACTAGATATAGGGAAGAAATTTTTTGTGATGAGGATGGAGAGGCACTGGAACAGGTTGTCCAGAGAAGCTGTGGATGCCCCATTATTGGAAGTATTCAAGGTCAGGTTGGATGGGGCTTTGAGCAATCTGATCTAGTGAAAAATGTCCCTGCCTACAGGAAGGGAGTAGGACTAGATGATCTTTAAATGTCTCTTCCAACCCAAACTATTCTATGATTCTATGATTCTATGAAATGAATCTAAGGGCTTTTCATTTTTCAGTGCTATCACAGTCTTCTGGTATAGCTCTGAGAAACTCATGCCCTTGTTCCCCACCTCAGTGGCAATACGTATTGGTCCTTTTGCCTTGCCTGTGCACCTCTGTTGTAAACTGTTTCCAGTAGGGGATGACCCCTCAGTCTGAGCATGCATAGAACTACACCACAGAGCCTACCTCTCTGGATGCTACTGGACAACACAGTAATAATACATTCTGGTGGTATCTGGAATTTTGGAATAGTATGCATTTTGTTTAGGAGAGAGCTAGAAAGGGAGCTAGAGCTGATGCTGTAGAAAGAAAAAATGAGATGGTGTAAAACAGCAAGGATCCTGTATCTGATAAGAAAGATACGTGTGAGACAGACAACAAAATGAAACAAGAGATGGACCTTTCTGAACACACACAGGGTGGAGACTTAACCCCTTTACAGCATTTCTCATGGGAGACCCATCGTGAGTTAAAGCATTCTATGCTCTAGCTTTTAATGCTGTAGCATTTTCAATCTCAAGAGAGATTCGCGGTCATAGAGGCATTTTCCTTATAATGTGGAAGCAGATTTTGTATTGAATATTTCATATGCAAGAATGGCAGTATTCACCAAGAAATGATCCTCTTGGGAAATATTAACAATAAAGATTGCTTTGATTTCATTAGGTTTTCTTTAGGTCCTCCAGCAGAGGTCTACTTGTACTTTGTTGGATTACTCAATCAACCCCGTTTCCATTTGCCTTCAATTAGTTTTGCATTTAATACTCATACATTTCTGGAGTTGGCTAGCAGAGAATGAAGATGGGACTGGGATTGGGAAGTGAGTTTGGGCCTTGGGGAGGACTAAACAGTCAAGCAGCAAAATTATTTTATTGTTACCTTTATGAAGAGAAAAAGGCAGACTTAAGGACTGGAGACTACCTTCATTTTTTTTGTCCAACATCTCATTTGCCACAGACATTGGCACAGTCTTAACTGTCAGTTAATAGAAACCAAGGAAAGGTATTTGAAGGTACTGCTTATGCTAGAGGTACCTGGTGAAGGAGTTTGGAGAAGTGTAAAAGTGCTGCCATCTTCCTACTGTTCACTGTTCAGGGTCCAGCAGCTTTGTATACAAAGGGGAAAGCATGTTATATAGGCATGACCTGGATCCTATATTACGGTGATGCTGACAGCCAGAGCAGATACTGCTTCCAAGATGACTTGTACCTGAGCTAATGTTCATCTAGGGAGGATGTGTACCACAGCAGGGAAACTGAGGCAGCAGAAACTGCAGCACTGGCTGTACTGGCAGCAGGCCTCTGGGAATTTATTGGGTGGGTTTGCTACATTAAGTTCATCCTGCTCTTCTGCCTATTGCACATTATGCAGTCACTTCTCTGACTTCAACATAAACATGGTGGGTAGCTGATAACCTCTCTACTTTATTATTGAATTCATTAAAACTTTTGTGCCAGTAGAAGAACTCCCTGTTTAGCTTTGATTCTAGTTTTGTTGAATGATACTGTAAATAGTTAACACGTTGTCAATATGACCCACCTGTATTGCTGAAAAGCAATAGCTTTTCGGGTTGGTTTTTTTGATTGCACAATCCTATCAGGAAAAAAATTTTAAGTACACAACTCCAATATATGTATCTATGTTTATTTATTAGTCACATACATGTACTACTGTAATAATACACTATATACATTATAAAACATGCACCAAAATAGAAATTAAAAAAGATGACAACCCCAAGTGTTTTATCAGTGACAATCTTAACGTCCCTAGGGTTTACAACTTTCTTTTGTCAGATGGTATGGGGCATAGAGAAGACAGAGTTCTTCATGTTTAGTAATGTAAGTTTTTGTTTTCAATGTAATTCTGAGAACGTCCTGACCTCAGCCTTGTAATAAATACTAATAAAACACTTACATCCATTTTTAGATGTGTAGTATGAAAGAAATTGTAATTTGTTATTTTGTCTTTTTCTGACATTTTCAAGGCAGTCTCGGTACCACATTCATCTTCACATCTTTTTAGTCAGTTGTTCATTAAATAATTCCTCCATGCATCTGTCTGTCTGTTCATTAATCCATCCATCAATTCATCCATCCATCCATCCATCCACCCACTTCTTGGAGCTGGGTTTGCATGTAAGTGAATATCTCTCTGTGTCTTTGTATATTGTCAAAAAGCACAAGCAAACATTTTTTATGTTGTATGATGAGAATCCCAGAATACATTTTCTCACTTGTGTATATTCTGAAATTGTATTTCAATTTCAAAGCTTTGGCAACTTACTTTTGGTTATTTGTTTATAAAAAGAGAACATTGTTCTGTGGTGATGAAATTTGAGATTAAACATTGTAGCCTGCTGAATACAAGTGCACTGTACTCTGTCATTGTGGTGACAGACACATCAAACCAAGCTTTATTTTTTTTAGATATGAGGGTTTTCTTGTAAGTGAGAGAACTTGAATTTTACAGATGGAACTACAAGGTACACTTATTTTTAAAATATCTCTGATACAGAAAAATTCCCAGAAATTTCATATCATTAAAAGAAAAAAAAAAACACTTTTCCACATTTTTCTTACAAATGGGAAAAAAAGCAAAACCAAAACTCTGAGATGAAGGTGAACACCCCTGAGTTCATCTTCTTCTCAGTCAGAGGTCACATCGTTATTCTTTGGAGGAAGACCATCATTTCTGTCAGGAGTGGTAACCAGCACTGGGACACAGGCTACGGTTATGACTACAGTCCCCCTACTCTAACAGTTTCTGGAAATGGTGATACCTGGGAGAAAGAGGAGGACAGAAAGAGTTCAGTTAAGTGGGAAGAAACCTATTCCTTCTTCCCAGTTAAATAAATGAAAAGGTCAAGAACCAGGAATTTGATAATGATATAACCCATGGGACCCACAGATTTGGATCACTAAGGTTTCTTTAGCTGCAAAATCTGCCACGAGAAACTGGTGCCTGGAAAATAAAGCTAGACTTTATTCAGACTAGAAATAACATTCCTGTTTTTAAGGTAGAGGGTAATTAACCATTGCAGTAACTTGTTCAAAGATGCGGCAGCATCTGTATTTTATCTATATATTTTGATGCCTTTAATGAAGTCTGGTTATCCAACCATCAGAAGATTTGCTGTGGCACAGTGAACTGTATCTATGTTGTTGAGGGAATGACAACTTGTTAGATCCCCTGTGTGGGTCCACATTGAAGAGGAAGGCCATGTGACACTTTGTGCAGACAAATGAAGGGCTGAGCTATATACTGATTTTCATAGACATTAAAAAAATCTATATGTTATTTATCCGGGCATTATATATTTTGCATATATTATGTAAGTATAATTAAAATACACATATCATTTTAGTTTTGTGGCTTGGCCTGTTGCACTGATTCAGACCCAACCTCAAACATCATGCTTGGATAATGAATAAATCATGTCACACTGCAGTGGTCACTGTCCTAACATATATGGTCTTTCACTCCTGGCAACCTATAAGTGAGGAATCAAAGGCTGAAGACAAAAACAGACTCTCTGAAAGGCTTACAGTTCTTTGAAGTCTGCTGCACTGGCAGAATGGAGAAGGAAATTCAGTCACAGCTGGAAAAGAAAAGGAAATCATGGGAATGCTTATTAAAAACATATGCTGCTTCAGTATTTTAAGTGACAGGTGCTCTTTCTTCCCTTAGTTTCTCCCAGGGCTTGGACTAGACCTCCACATTCAGTTATTCAGTGAATCTTGAGGAACTGATTTACAAGCACATGCTTTTGAGTGATAAGGTACCTACTAACTGAAATGCATCAGGAAGAGTATCCTACAAGACAGCTGGGAAACAAGGACTGAACTCAGTCTCTGGCTGCCTGAATAGTTTGGTTTGTGCTAGCCTCAGAGGCATTCATTCACATCACCACTGCCTGTGCTGTCCCATCTTGTCATTCTGCAAGTATTTTTTTTAAATCGCAGAGAACTAAAAATGACCTGGGATACAAGACAGCCACTTATCATTAATTTAACCGGGGGAGGGGGCACACAGAGGGGCAAGATCCCTTAAGCAGCTCTTAAGATCCAATTCTTCGCTACTGGATTTTATTGCTAGGGGCTCATGAGGCCCACAATACAGTATTTAATGAGTCACAAAGGCTGAAGAAAGTCCCAGGAGCCTGGGAAGGTCAGGCATCCTACTTCTTTGTAAAAAGTGAAAATGAGACCATGGGGAACAACTTCAACTTGGGGAACGATTCTTAGGCAGATTCTTAAGAAATACATTTACAAGCTTCCAGGAGCATATTAAAAAGATAGAAAGCAGCTGATACAGATTTGTCAAGAATAAATCATATCAAACCAATACAATTTTCTCCTTTGACAGCATGTCTGGCCTTGCAAATAAGGGGTAAGTTGCCAATGTGATAGATCCTGATTTCAACAAAGCCTCTGAACCTGTTTAACCTGGACTTGTTTGACAGGCAATATGGAGACGAAGAAGCCTCCGGACAGTGGGAAGAATCACTGTGATTTGTCCCATGCTATGACTTGAAGTGCCCTCTGGAATGGGACTGTGTCTTTCTGTGAATTGGCAAATTTTGCCAATTCTGTGAATTGGCAAATTCCTTCTGTTCGAAGGGGTCTAAGGCTACTAGTCTTCTAAGCTGTATCTAACCAGTTACACTCCCCAGGTGAGGTAGGCAAAATCTGGGCCATTGCAAGAGATGTATCTTGCCCTTGATAACTGTCTCAATAGCAGGTAGAGCTAGCAGGCCTGACTGACCAACATGCAGCCAAACAACAGCTCTGCTGCAGCAGTGGGGACAAAGCAGACTTCTCCATCACTGGCATGGAGATCATGGCTTTCAAGGGAGAGAGAAACCTGTTGTGAGATCTGTTTAGGATAGTTTTTATAAGAATATGGGAGAGAGGCTAAGCTGAGGTTAACTGTGCTTCCCCAGTAAATACAGCTTTGTTTTCATAGGATCTTTTTTGTCTGCTGTCATGTGGGAAAGCCTCATATGAGTCACAAGCCCAAATCTGAAAATTGATTGGCAGCTTAAGTGTCCGTATTTTCTCAACCTCCTCCTCTTGTGTGCTGCTACATATCTAGCCTTTATCCAGGCTGTGCTCAGTTTTCCAGTGCAGGACAAGAGCTGCAGAAGAGCTATTCATGCACTGAAGAGCTTTCAAAAGGAGTCAGTAAACTGCATAGTTTCCAGAAGCACCTCAAGACTAGAGTGTGCTGCAGGCTCCACTAGGGAAGGTACTGCCATTAAATGGCGGATTAAGTCCTGTTGGAGGTTAGATTCTTCCATGTCCACCAGGCTGCCTATTGCTCAAGTAAGAAGATAGAAGTGTTTTTATCGCTAAGAAACTAAAATGAATTGTATCTAACTTTAACCCTCTGTGTGGCTTGCATTCAATTTTTGATGAAGTTATATTTCTTCCTGCTTTTCCTACATATTTCAGACATTACTGAAGCAGTACCTCAATGGTTGTGGGCAATACAGTAATTTAGAGATGTACTGATGCTTGGTTTGAATGTAGTGGTCTTTTGTCGATTGCTAGTAGCATGGGAAAGGTTGGTAGGCTGTGAGCACTCCACTCCCCAGGTTTTTCCTCCTTTTCCAAGGCTTATCGAAATCCAGTGTTTGTCTCACTGGCAGTGGGTGAAGGCTAGGTTGTCAAGTAAGGTTTTCTTTTTGCTGCATGAAACCTGAGGTATATTAGAGTCTTCTGTGCTATAAAGCTCAGGAGACAGAGACTTTGTAGTCCTTGGCTCTGAGGCTAGAAGCTTTACTGCTTTATTATCTTGTGGGGGGGGGTTTGGTTCAGTTGAGTCTATCATGGAACAAGACCAAAGTCAGTCAGACTACAGCATCTCATAATATGTCAGACACTGGCATATCATTAAGGCAACACGAATCCTGAGGTTGCCTCTTCTGCTAAACTCATGTTTGGCATCAGTAAATCCTATCCTGTCTCATCTGTTTGAACTGCAGATGCTTCAGGGAAGGGACTCTTTCTGACTGTTTATCCCCCTGGAGCCTTACCAGAGACACTTTCCTTCTCCATGCTGCTGTATTATCAACAAAAGAATAATGCGTAGCCTCAAGTTTAATGGTTATCAATTCAGATGGGGATTCAGATTTTATAGCTTAGTTCTTTCTTCAGGTGTTACCTCATTCATCCCAGAGAATCTTGGAAAAAACTCTAAGTTGCTTACAGGTTACCACACATTGCTCTTCATTACATTTTTTTTTCTCGGTAGAGATGCTGACGCTCATCTTTCCTGAGAGGGGAGGGCACTGTACCCAGCTGATGAGCCTAGCCTTTTGACAGTGGAACAGAGCATGTTGAGGCAGCATTGCTAGAACTGTGAGGCATGCATTGTCATGGTGAGCCTTAGCTTGCTTCAAGCTTTTTCTTTTTTTCCAGTCACTGAGAGATGATCATTATCACTTGAGATTAACCTGTGTACCAGAAACCAGAAAACCCTAGAAATACGCTTGGAAATTCAATTTGCACTAAATAGTAGGGTCTTCATTGTAATTACACATCTGTTTATTAAGCCTGATGATTCTGATAGAAAATTAAGGAGACCAGATGTTGCATTACATTATAGAAATGCCTTTCATCACCTAAGTTAGTTAGTCACCAGAAAGAAAAAAAAAGAAGCTATTAGCTTACCTCATAATATTAATTAAATCATGCCTGAAGGTGTGAAACTATCAAACAAATCTAATCCTCTGAATAAAACATGAGCTGAGTTGTAAGTGTTATTATTCAGATATAATAGGTAGTTGCAG
>NW_008825499.1:1542053-1556590 GCF_000699105.1 Pygoscelis adeliae
GTTTTGTGCAGTGAATTGCCAAGTGCATCTTCTGAGCTGTGTTGGTAACACATTATGCAGATTCTATATAATCTGCTTCCATGGTTCTTCCTGGGATTAATAACTCTCCAATACAGGTGACTGAAAGTCTGGTAAGAATGGGTGTCAGGGGTAGCGATCTGTTCCTGGAGAGATGTGAAGCAACACAAAATGACCAGCACTTGGCATTTCATCAGATGCGCTGTCTTAAAACACCGGTTTCTGGAGTTGTGGGATTACTTCATTTTGTTCATTAAGATAATAGGCTTTTAGAGGTCTCCAGTGCACAGGAAGGTTTGAGAATGAAACATATTCAACTTCCAAGACTCAAAACAGAAAAAAGCCACAGAGTCAAAAAAGGAAACCATATGTAATTTCAAAATATTTATTTTTAAGCTAATCTTATGTATAAAAATTATTTTAGGTGCAGCCAAAATTAAATAACTTTTAATGAAAGAACACAGAGATTTAGGACTTTATTTCTAACTGTAAGAACACAGACTTATTTTGTTTCTTTTCCTTCCCTTTGTGGAGAGAAGTGGAAGCTGATTTTTCATCTCACAATGCTACTCCAGGAACTAGAACCTGAAGACAATCTCAAACCTTGGGATAAAAGCATGAGAACTGGGAGTGGTTGGGATTGACAAAAGTTGTGTAAAACTTCAAAATCAGAGAAGCAACTACTTGTATTTTAACAAATCAAATGACATTCCATACCAAAGAGACATGATAGGAAAAACTGCCTGGAAAATATTCAGCAGAAGTTCACAGTGTCTTGAAGACCAGTAAATGCAAACCAGTGGGCTGAAATAGAGTGTTGTCTTGACCAACTCCTACTAACATGAGCAGCTCTTAGAGCTGCTGCCAGGATTCTCCCATGCTTTGTGGTCCATTTCGGCTGTTTTTGTATTCTCTCTTCAGTCCTCAGTTGCTGTGTGCAGCTACAGAACATCAAGGAGAAAGGACTCACGGTTTCTTCTGTTTTGCATGTTGAGTCTTTTCCTTTCTTTTTCTCCAGTCATCTCTGTCATACTGGCCTAATTTTGGATTTCTGTGAATTGTTCTATATAGGACTTTAAATTCACTTTGAAAGTTTCAGTTTATACGAGAAGAATCCATCAGCTCAGTCTTGCAGATGTGTTTCTGGGCAGCACAGAAACTTTCTTGCTCCTTTCCTATGGTTCTGTGAGGCTCTCTTTTATCAAATATGTAAAGAAATGCTTATTCCAGCTCTTGCAATTCCTTATGACAGCTGATCCCGTTGTTAGTAAAGTTTGCTCAGTAATGGAGTCTGCTTATCTCCTTCTGGGACTAAGACTTTTTCTTCAGTGCAGCTGTAGTTATGAAGGCCCTGCAGAGCTGGGTGTGACATCCTGGTCTGACACCCAGGCAGGCTGCAATACTTACAGAGGCAAACAAACAGTTACACTTCACAGAGATGCTCAGGGCTGTAGAATGACTACTGGTTTCCTCCCAGATAAGGCTTCAAGGTCCTTGTCCTTCCCTCTGTGTCCATGCCTGGCAAAGTGGGGTAAACACTGGGGTTCACTGGGGTTTGTCCACCCTTTGCCACAGGGTGGCCAGGCAAGGACTGCTGTGAAGAGAAAAATCTTTCCTCACCAATAATGTGAGGAAAGATACTCCCTTACAAAGCCACATTAATGTTGTTCCAGAAAAGTCATCTCCTTTTTTTTTTTTTTTTAAGAAAACATAATAAAGTAAAAGCCAAGCTGAGTTCCATTTACTGGCCTGTGTGGGAGAAGTCCTTCCTTAGGCACCGTTAACTGCAGTCTGTCAGGAATCTGTAAGTGCCTTTGGCCATCTGGGGATGCTGGACATGGGTGACTGTTTTACCTACCTCTGCAGGACCCTTCCTAAGGTTTACGTTCGTTTCTGGAAGTAATACAGGCATATACAGAGATTGTAGGCTTGGACAGGGATGAAAACACATCTCCAGCCTCCCAGAGTTAATTTGTAAGGACCAGAAACCCACTGTGGACAATGTTGTTCTTCCTGTATAGATACAGGTGCCTGTCTGATAACAGAAATAGTTGTCTTGTGACTACTCAGTTGGCCTGGAGTACAGCACACGATTTGCTATTTTGGGACTTTGTTCCACTTCAACCAAATCTGTGCCACAGCACCCCCACGTATATGCACACAAGTAAAATGGTGGAAAAGGAGTGCGAGTCCTTGCAGATACTTGGCAGGTTCTTGGACTATTTTGCTGGAAAAAGTACAGGTAGGAAGAACAGTCACATTTGAAGCAGAAATCTGAAATAAATGAAACACAAGCATTTTGAGTCCCTCTCACTCATCCATCTATAACTCAATAAAGCAAATAAGCTGTGTTGGTAGCATACAATTTAGTTGTTATTCAGGCACCAGGTGCTGGAAAAATGCATTAAAATGCATGCTGACTGGCAGGAACATAATCATGGAAGTTGTACAAAATTTGAATGTATTTGCACAATGCATTAATTTCATCCTTAAGTGTACTCCACAACATTTCTCTTGTAGATAAGAGCTTGATGCAAAATCCTTTGGAGGAAATGTGAAGAACCTTCTTGATCCTGGAGAATTCTGGATTGGTGTCTTTATGTGTTACTGTCAGTAAATAATTTCACTCCATAAATTTAGGTCATTTCATTGATGTCTGTCAGAAAAAGAGACTAAAAGAGCCTCTGGAAATGAGGATCCCAAGAGGAGGTAGCAGTTTAAGAAGAGGCAATAGATAAACCAGCTGTGGGAATTAAACCATTTGAAATCTTGTTCCAGGGAGACACACCGCTGTGTGTCTGTCACATACATTCACTAGGCACAGAATTTCCATTCACCTTCCCAAGAAATAATTATGTCACTGTGGTTTTGGGCTCTGCTGCAAAGATGCCAGATCTTCATCTGGTTCATTTACTTTCTTCAGTGAGGGGGACATTGGCAGTTGCTGTGGCAATGCCATTCCTTGAACATTGGAAGCAGTGCCCCATCCCTCCTCTAATCACAACCATAAAGCATTGTTGCCTCCACAATAAGGCTTCCAGCTTCACTTTCTTTTTATTATGATTTTTCCTGCACATGAAGGAAGTTGCTAGTTAAGACTCCTGCTTCTTGCCCAAGACCTAAACGGAACAGCAGGTGCTCACCTCCATAGCAGAATCCTTTCTTTACTCCATGTCTGATGCTGGGTGCATATCAGAGGGTTTGTAAGGATATGTAGGCTTCACCTAGACTGGGTAAATTATGGTTTTGAACTGTAATGAACTGGACTGAACTAATCAAACACCATCTGGCATTGTAAAAACCACTGAGAAAGACAATTCTTTATTTACAAACAGAAAAGGTTTTCCACTTTTGTTTTCCACTTAAGTTTTCCACTTAAGTTTAAGGCAAAAGTTCTTTGAGTAGAAAGGTGCACAAAGGTGATTTCTCATGGTACAGTGGGATTAAGCAATTTCCTTGTGGCATCCCAACCCTTTTTTAACATGGGCTCCAGTGTTTTCCAGAATATGGGTGATAACCTGATGAACATATCCTACAGCATCATATTCTGGATCTCTGAGGAGCACTATAAATGATTGTTCATTTCAGGATTTGGAGTGGAAAACAGAGTTAAAGCAATGACAGAGTTACTCAGCACCAGGACAATCTGGTTTATTAATGATCCCAGCAAGAGAGACATTCAGACTCTGTAAAGTATTGCTTAAAATGACATTTATTAGAGAGAATACTGTTAAGAAAGAGAGCATAGTATAGACAAACTTACATGACTTAAACCAGGTAAGTTTGTCCTGCAGCCAACAGACATGCACAGCGCTAGACAGGCCTGAAGGCCAAGCTGTGCATGTCATATAGCACAGCAGAGCACAGCAGAGCCCTGGTTTGGGCCCACTCACATTAGCTGTTACATGGATCACTAACTCCTCTATGTACAATGGTCTTCCAGTCAGGATCATGACATAGAGTTTGCTGATTCTGCAGCACAGGGTGTTCCTTTGCTTATGCTTTTGCTTTAGATACTCAGAGCTAGATCTATGCTACCCAGTTCATTTACACCTTACCTTTGAGAGTAGGACTCCATGCGCAGCATGTTATGGAGGGCTGAATATTTCTGAATGGTTAGCCAAAAATCTCTTATCCTGAGTGAAATGTTGCCTTTAAATTCATTATTATAAGGAACTGCTAAAAACGTGTGTCCTCTAAGTGAGGCCCCAATCTCTACCTGTTCAGATCCTGATCCCAGAATCCTCTACCCCTAGACACAGACCTCTGTCTTTTTGAAGAATACATGAGGTCCCACTAATTTTGGTGTTGGAGGTGCCAGCCACCTTTTCTATACTACATTTGACCTTCTAATGACATTTTCTTGTGAGGAGGGGGAACCAAGTTTAGTCATGCTCAGCTGGAGCATTAGGAAGCTGTTAGCAAGTTACTCACACTCTAAGTCCCCTTTTTGAGGTTAAATTAACTCACGTTCTTCCATCTTTCTCTGACAGGCCACGTTTTCTGAGCCTCCCTCTAGGGTCTTCAGTTTGTCTACATCTTCCTTGGGTTCTGGAATCTCTGGAAACTCTGCCTTCAGCTTTGCAGACTTAGATGACGCTGTTGGAGAGAGAGACTTTAGGAAAGCAAGAGGGATAATCTCTCATCTTTCACTAAGGAGTCTTTGCAGTTTCATCTATAGCATTTTGTGTTTGCCACTGAAAGGGTCAAGATGTAGAATAGCTGGATGGGCCTGCAGCTTAATGCAGTCCTGTATATTGTCACAGTTTCCTTGTCATGCATTGTTTTGTAGGCAAATATTTAGCAGAATTTTGAAGAGAATAAGTCTTTATACTGGTGGTGGGAAGAACTTCAGTGATAGTGGGGAAGGTCCTTAAACCAGGCAGAACACAGATGGGACTGCCTTTGCTCATCTCTTCAAGTGCAACTGTGGGCCTTAAAAAGACAACATCAGTAAGCTAGTTCACAATTTCATGTGTCTAGTTTCAGAAATAAGTACTGCCCTTCGACCTTCTGGGCAATTCTCATATTTAAACATTTGTCCTGAGCTTCCAATACAAAAATCTTTGTTCTTCCCCTCAAATTCATGTAAGATTTTGTCATCTTTCCACTTTCCTAGGTGTGAGAACAAATAAAAGAATGAAAGCTCAGTGGAACAGAAGGGAATTGAAAGGGAACAGTTTAGAATAGAAATAGAAATGTAACATTAGCTGTAGCTTCTGCTAGTACTGTAAAGTATAATAAAATGGAAATCACAGTGTACTTCAAAGAAGTGTGTTTTCGTAATGTCAGTTTGGATAAGGCTTGTTGTTACAGGCTCTTAGAAAAAAGCTGTTAGATGCAATTTGAAAAGAATGCAAGATTTTTATTTTGTATGTTTCTTCTACATCAAATTTATAAATTTTTAGCAGCTGGTTTAAGAGGACAATTTACAGAATATTATTCTTAAAACGAACATGAATACTTGCAATGGGTCGAGGTTTGGGCAGGCTTTTAGTATGAGTAGAGGTAAGCAAAGGAAGCTTATGGATAATTGGTTATGTTCATATTGTGTTTCAAGTGTTTTTCTGTTTCCTTTCAGCTCTCTTCTTCGGTTTGAAGTGGACTTTCTTGCAGTTTTCTCAACTTTATATGTATTTCAGGAGCTCTGAAGGTTTTATCCATATCAGATAAAAACTCCACCTCCTAGGGAGACTGATATGAGTGGCTGTGGAGCAGGAGTGGGTTTCAACAGTTAAACAACAGGGCCAAGAAACAATTACAGGCTTGGTTTGGCCTGATTAGCATGATTAGCAGGAGAAATTTGTAACAGGTGAGATATTCAGATAAGTTACCAGATAGCAGAAGAAACAGCAGATTAGTTAAACAAAGGACTGGTAGCAACAAACAGAACAAATGGGCTACATAAGTGGAGATGCCTACACAGAATCCAAATTAAATGTTGTTATTATTATTATTATAGGAATTTCATAGGCCCTTCTGTTTAAGGTCACTGTTAAATATTGTGCTAGATAACCATCTTTTTTCTTTTTTTTTTTTTTAAAGGATAATACAAAATGGAGCATGTGAACGATGGGAATCAAAACTGTTCACTACTTTGCAAGTACTACAAGGTAGGCTAAAAAGAGATGTCAGTAAGAGATCAGTAGGGTATGAAAGGTGGGAGATCATACAACACAGGATGGCGTGAACTGGAGACAGATCATGAAAGAAAGACCCACATTTAGTTTTAGGAATAGTAAAGGCCATGGATTAGTGTTTCTAAACAATCATGTATGTAAGTGACCAAATATCAACCAATAGCTTTTGGCAGTAATTATTAAGTAATTATGCAGGTGACCTAATTCTAGGTCAGCATGAAACTGAGATTTTTTTTCTGCTTTTTTTTCCTAGTAAAGCAAATAATAAGTTATTTATAGACAACTGAAGTATTTCCTTTGACTCAAAATAAAATTTTAAGTTCAATTTCTTGTTACCTCTTCCCTTTTTTTTTTTTTTTTGGCAAAGGTATTTGCTAAATTTGACTATGAATTAATTAATTGACTATGAATTAATTAATATGAATTGCATATTTGTAAACAGTTCGGTCACCTTTTTGGGGTTTTTGAGGTTGGGTGTTTTTTTGACAAATCTGCTATATGTTGACATAAAGGTGTTGAATGCTGAAATGGGTATGATCTATTCTGGAGGTCAGAGGTGTCACTGCATTCCACAGACATAATAAGAACAGGCTAAATATTTGGAGAAAGACTGCTATGGGTCACATTCTGTAATGTTCAGCTCTGTAGCAGCAGCTAATGAATACTTGGAACAATTTTTTTTTCTAAATACTGTGCTGTGATAAATATCTTCCACCAGTGGAGTGTGAAACATGGTGTTTTGTAAACTAAACATTCTAAAGGATGGTGTGTGTACATTCCTATTAACATATATCAGAGTCTACTACTGACTTAAATGAGGCCAGAAGCTTTCCCACACCAGGCTTCTGTATGGTAACATAAAATTATCTTAAGCTCTTAACTTGAACTGGCATAAAAATCACACTATGCAATATCTATCTATATATAATTAATGTGTTTGCATTTCTAGTGCTGAAATCAGGAAAAAAATGGGATTCTACACCATGATCCAGCATATAGAATCTCAGATTCACAGTCACAGAACATCTGAGGTTTGCTGGCACAACCAGAGATCATCTAGTTCACCGCCTCATGCAGGTTCTGTTGGAATAGGTTGCCCAGGACCATGTCCAGTTGGCCTTGAATGTCTGCAAAGCTGGAGGCTCCACAACCTCTCTGGCCAGCCTGTTTCAGTGTTCAACCACAATCAGAGCAAAAAAAGTGTGTTCTTATGTTCAGATGAAATTTCATGTATTTCAGTGTTTGCCTATTACCTCTGGTCCTGTCACTGGGCACCACTCAGAAGAGTCTGGCTCCCTCTACTTCATTCCCTCCATTCAGCTATTTAAACACATCAGTAATGCCCCCCCGAGCCTTCTCTTCTCTGGGCTGAACAGTCCCAGCTCTCTCAGCCTCTCCTTGTACGAAAGATACTTCAATCCCTTAATCATCTTTCTGGCCCTTCATTGGACTTGCTTCAGAAAGTCCATGTCTCTCTTGTACTGAGGAGCGCAGAACTGAGCACAACACTCCAGCTGTGGCCTCACCAGTGCTGAGAGGAAGAGGGGAAGGATCACCTCCCTTGCCCTGCTGGCAACTCTTTTTCTCATGCAGTCCAGGCTGCTGTTGGCCTGAGGGTGCATTGCTGTCTCATGTTCAGCTTGCTGTCCACCAGGATACCCAAGTCCTTCTCTGCAGGAGAAGTGGTGCAGGACAGTGGTGCTGTCCAGCTGATTGCCCCGCAGTGTGTATGAGGTTATTCCTCTCCATGGGCAGGACTTCGCATTTTCCCTTGTTGACTTACATCAGATTGCTGTTGGCCCAATTTTCCAGCCTGACAAGGCCTCTCTGACCCACCCTCCAAAATTTCATATCATCTACAAGCATGCAGAGTGTGTCTTTACCCCATCATCTAGGTCATTAATGACAATTTTGAGATATATTGGCCCCTGTATTGACTCCTGCGGTACCTCACTAGTGACTGAGTTCCAGATGGACTTTGTACTACTTATCAGAACTTATGGCCTCATCCATTCCACCAGTTTTCAGCCTGCCTCACTGTCCACTTATCTATCCCATTCTTTATCAGTTTGTCTATGAGGATGTTATGGGAGACAATGTTGAAAGCCTTGAGAAAGTCAAGATAAGCAACATCCGCTGCTCTCCTCTCCTCCAGCAAGCCGATCATCTCACTGTAGAAGGCTATCAGGTTGGTCAAGCACGATTTCCCCTTCATACATCCATGCTGACCACTCCTAATCACCTTCTTGTCCTTCACGTACCTGGAAATGGCTTCCAGAATTAGTCGCTGCATTACCTTTCAAGGGCCTGAGGTGAAGCACTTAATAGACACATCCTATCACACTTCATGGGCTTACATATGTCCAGTTTGTTTAACTGTTCCCTAGCCTGATTCTCCTCAACCCAGGGTAAGTCTTCCTTGCTCCAGACCTCTGGTCTCAGAGGCCTGGGATTCCTGAATGCTGGTCTCACCAGTAATGGCTGAAGTAAGAATGTATTGAGTACGTTGGCCTTCTCCATGTCCTTTGCCACCAAGTCCCCTACCCCATTCAGCAGCAGGCCCACATTTTGTCTAGTCTTCCTTTAGCTGCTTATGTACTTATAGAAGTCCTTCTTGGCCTTCATGTCCCTTGACAGATTCAACTTCAGACAAGCTCTGCTGTTCTTAATGCCATCCCTGCACACTCAGTGTCACTATATTCCTCCTAGGTCAGCTGTCCCTGCTTTCACCTTTCATATGCTTCCTTTTAATATTTGAGTTTTGTCAAGAGCTCCTTGTTCATCCATGTAAGACTCCTGCTACCTTTGAGTGGCTTCCTGCCCATTGGGATGGACCATTCATGAGCTTGGAGGAGGTGATCTTTGAATATCAACTAGCTGTCTTCTGCACAACTCATCTTCAGTTCAGCATCCCATGGGATCCTTCCAAGTTGATCTCTGAAGATGTTGAACTCTGCTCTCTTGAAGTCCAGGGTTGTGGTCCTGCTTTTTTCCCTGCTCCCTCCTTTCAGGATCCTGAACTCACGATCACTGCAGCCAAGGCTGCTCCCACCATTTACATCCCTGACCCATTCTTTCTTGTTTGTAAATGTCAGATGCAGTAGAGCACCCACCCTCATCCATTCCTCAGTCACCCACATTACCAAGTTATCCTCAATGCCCTCCAGAAAACTTCCGGACTGACAAGTCTTGTTCATAGTCACAATATGTCACTATATGTTATGTGGTATTTTCCCATTAACTCTTTATAAGAAAGAAAATAAGATAATAGGTTGGATTCTGCTATTTGGGTCGCTATTAAAAAATGAACAAATTTTATGGATAAAAAAGCAAAAATGTTTTATCCCAGCAAAGGACAAAGCCCATACTGATAAGACCTGTTTGTTGAATTCATATTATTTCCTGTTTTTCATAGATGGAATCTGAGATAAAAGAAATCGTTTAAGTTTATTAACCATCTCTCACGTTACCTAAAATGAATGTTCTGGTTTTAGTCACAATTGTTTTACATTTCAAAGACCTTTTAATGAAAATTAGAAAACAGAATCTCTGAATCTCTGATCCTTTCTCTTTTCTAAGTGATTTTCCGCATGACAAGGTCACACCCACAGTGCTGTATCGAACTCCCAGTTATGGCTCTGACTTAATTAATCTACAGAAGAACTGGGCAATCTATCATAAATAATTTCAGAGCCCTGGAGCTAGACAAAAAATTCAACGTCTTTATAGATGCTCAGTTCATTGGCACACCATGTGTCAGGTAATATCCCATAAAATCGTGCTATTTATCACTAATTGTGCAATCGTGGACCAAAAGATGGTCTCTGCCTCTAAGACCTGCCAGTCAAAATGGGCAAGGATACAGCAGCATGGACTTGTCCACCTTCATTCATTTCAGGGAATAATTTACCTGATACCAGGATCATGTTGGTTTACTGAATTTGTCTGTGGTCTCTGGAAGAGATGGGGAATTGTAACAGAATTATGCTGTTACTGAATTAAATTGTGTGTGGAGCACTAGTTCTTATGTACTTTTCTTGCTTATATTTACCCATTTGAGCCTGAATATGAAGTTTAGGCTGCAGGATCACCTGCAGGTGATCACCAGATCACCTGGTACTCACTTTTTTCAACCCAGAAGGTGCACTGAGAGGATTTTGTACACCGATCCAAGGTGGATTCCAGGACGAGAACTAGTGAGAGAGAGAGGATGTAGGTATAGTCTTCCTGCCATTTCAAACTTGAAGAGTTTTATGATTTGCTGGACCATCAATCTCTTTTGTCTGTCAAAAAAAAAAAAAAAAAAAGAAAGAAAGAAAGTAAATTAAGGGGGAAAGATATTCTGAAGTGGGTGGACTGGATTGCTTGTGCTGGGGCAGGCAGTCCTCCATAACTCATGGGGTGTGGGGCTAAGGAGCACAGACATGGCATTAACAGCGCAGCACTGAAGAACACAGAGCCATCCATTTTGTATGTGCTGGCTTGTTAGGCAGCAATGCACAGGAGTTACTGTAGGATGCCAGCAGCAGTTGAGAAGTCTTCAGTTCCTTTTAGAACAGAAAAGTCTGGAAGACATTTGGCTGCAGCTCTGTTTAAGCACTTGTGTCCACCTGATGCCAATAGCACACTTCCTATTCCTCTTTTCCTTGTCCCCTTCTCTGTCTCAGTAGGCTGCCATAGACAGTTTCTTGCATACTGTGGCAGGTGCACCTGCCCTGACAAAGACTGGGGGCATTAAGACTGCTGCATCCTTACTTTTTGCGCCCTTACTTTCGTGCCTTTAAGGTGGCAAGTGCTGACCATCACGTACACACCTTGGGGCAGTGATTATGGTCACGTATACACCTCGGGTGAGGGGTAAGAAAGTCAAGGCCCTCAGCCAGTCAGAACTGACCACAGATCAGATTCGACTAGGGTATAAATGGAGCCCCACTGGAGGGCAAGTTGAGCCAGTCCTCCTCAGAGCAGCATGTCTGCAGTCAGGGACTCTCCCCTTCGGTTGGGACGCCGCCCAAGGAGACTCCTCGAGGTTGAGAGCCCTCATCTTACAGGTGAGTGAATGCACACGTTTTGGATCCTCATTTCTAAAGCCGGCTATGCAGTATTAATTCCTTGTACACCATCCTGAACCTGTGGTTTACTGATGTTGTTGGAATGTTGATGCCTCATTTATAGTTAGTTTTCTCTTAAACAATTTTTGTTAAAATAAAGTTTAGTTTTGAATTTATCACCTGCGTAATTTGATTTCATGAGCCTCTGCGACACATACGCACTTGGCAAGAGCTATGTTGTGATTATTTGTGAATTTGTCCCTTGCTGAATGCAAGGTGACCCTATGATAGGCTCTGCTCAGAGGCTGCTTAGACTTCAGGTAATTCAGAAAATACCTGTTATTTTTGTTTGCAGCTTACCATTAATATATTACCGCTACATGGTATAAACGAGCTTTCCAGACCATTTCCAGGTGCAATCTTAGTGCTGAGACTAACACCTGTATTGCAGCAACACTTCTCAGCATTGAAGAATAGTCTTGAGGATGACATTTCCTGCATCTAAATAAATTCAGAATTCAGCAGTGTGCCTCCAGGAGTTGTCTGGCCCATGAGAAATGAAGACTCTTAAAGTCTTTAAAACCTTCACTTGGAATGCTGAGTAGCTGCAGTTTTCCAAAGATGGGCTTTCAGGGAGGCAGCTGTCCTTTCTGATTTTAGGGCTGCTTCTCTAAACTGAGAAGCATTTCTGAAACTGGCCAAGTGAGAACTCAGGTGGCTTAATTTGCAAGTCTATGATGCTGCAGGACTGCAGAGTTTGCAAAGAAGACATGGCAGTAAACCTTGGTGTTTAGTAAGCCTGGGACATGGTGTGGCCAACTGAAGAGAGGCAGGAAACAATGGGGAATATTTGGTCTGCAAATCTGCACAGGGAGTAAAAAAGAAGTTCCACAAGACTGTTGGAAATGGGCAGTATGACTGAAAGAAGGACTGCTATAGAACAAGGCAGAGGGAGAAAGAACAAATACATATCACTCATAATCTGAGCAATGGTGCCAAGATGGCTTAAGCATTCAGGCTGAAAAGAAACAGGATTAATATACCCAACAGCATGGATTTCCTAAGTATGGAAGAAATATGCATTTCTTACGGACTTTTTGTCATTGTCTTCAGCAGGGCCAGACCCACAGGACCTGCAGCACTGAGTGATGGTTGCAAGAAAAGTGAAGCTAGGGCTTGGAGCAGGGCAGCATACTGGGACTTTTCCTTGCACAGAAACAGTCTCAGAACACAGCAGTCTCTGCAAGATGTGTCAGCAGCAAATGCCAAGTGGTACAGCCAGCACACCCCTATCTTCAACAGTTGCTGAGGTCACTCCTAGGCTGTAGCTCCCATGAACAGGTTCTGTGCTGAGAAAATGCCTTTTGTGCTTACTCTCTCCCCACAGTTTTTGCACTTTTCCTCACTCTTCTGCATGCTGAGGAATAACATTGTTTCCAACTATCTGTGCTCTATCAAGCATCAGAATTGCCTCTAGGCAAGATGGAGCCCACCCATTGTTTCATCTACAATGCAAATATTTCTGAATCCTCTTGTTAGAAAGTATGGAGTTCTGGACTCCCCTGCTTATGCATCTTCGCCCAGGCACTCTCGAAAATCAAGGCCTACCAGCATTCCTCCTGCTTTCTACGTCATTTTATAGCCATATTATTGGGCTCTGGTCAGATTCAAGGTGTGTTGGTGTGCACTCCTTTGACAATTACATTGGAGAGGAAAAAAAATCTCACAAAAGGCAGCTGTTAGTTCTCAAGGAAAGGTTTAGAAAGTCTGAACAAAGCCACGCTTTGAAGGAAAATGGTGGGTGGCTTTCCCAGCAGGAGGGACCCTGGAGATCTCTCCTCGCCCCATGTTATTTTATCCACTCTTTTCTCATGTATCTACTGAAACCTACAGGAAATTCCTAATGGGGTGACCCCTCAGTTTAGACAAGCATGAACTTCTTTGACTCCTTCAGCAGAATGAGCACAAAAAAAAGCTGGAGAAGAGAAGGCTGTTTACAGTATTCCCTTGCTGCATCGTTGAACCTTATCTGTCATGTAACTTTCTTGTCTGCAGTAGGATCACAGGATCACAGAATCATAGAAATGTTTGGGTTGGAACGGACCTTTAAAGGTCACCTAGTCCAACCCCCCCTGCCATGAGCAGGGACATCTTCAACTAGATGAAGTTGCTCAGAGCCCCGTCCAACCTGACCTTGAATGTTTCCAGGGATGGGGCACCCACAACCTCTCTGGGCAATCTGTTTCACCATCCTCAGCATAAAAAATTGCTTCCTTATATCTAGTCTAAATCTAGCCTCCTTTAGTTTAAAACCATTACACCTTGTCCTATTGTAACAGGCCCTATTAAAAAGTCTGTCCACATCTTTCTTATAAGCCCCCTTTAAGTATTGAAAGGCTGCAGTAAGGTCTCCTGAATCCTTCTCTTCTCCAGGCTGAACAATCCCAAATCTCTCAGCCTTTTCTCATAGGAGAGGTGTTCCATCCCTCTGATCATTTTTGTGGCCCTCCTCTGGACCTGCTCCAACAGGTCCATGTCTTTCCTTTACTGAGGGCTCCAGAGCTGAGTGCAGTTGTCCAGGTGCGGTCTCATGAGAGCGGAGTAGAAGAGCAGAATCACCCCCCTTGACCTGCTGGTCACGCTTCTTTCTGTGCAGCCCAGAATATGGTTGGCTTTCTGGGCTGCAAGTGCACATTGCTGGCTCATGTCCAGCTTTTCATCCACCAGTACCCCCAAGTCCCTCTCCGCAAGGCTGCTCTCAATCCCTTCATCCCCCAGCCTGTATTAGTACCGGAGGTTGCCCTGACTCAGGTGCAGGACCTTGCACTTTGCCTTGCTGAACTTCATGAGATTCACATTGGCTCACTTCTCGCGCTTCTCCAGGTCCCTCTGGATGGCATCCCGTCCCTCAGGTATATCAACCTTATCATTCAGCTTGGTGTCATCTGCAAACTTGCTGAGGGTGCACTCAATCCCACTGTCTATGTCAGAATGACAATCTGATGAAGATACTAAACAGTACTGGTCCCAACAGGGACCCTTGAGGGACACCACTCGTCGCTGATCTCCATCCAGACATTGAGCCATTCACCACTAGTCTCTGGAAGTGACCATCCAACTTATCCACCGAACAGTACATCCACCAATTCCATATCTCTCCAATTTAAAGAGAAGGATGTTGTGGGGGACCTTGTCAAAGGCCTTACAGAAGTGCAGATAGATGACATCCATAGCTCTTCCCTTGTCCACTGATGTAGTCTCTCCATCATAGAAGGGCAGTAGGTTAGTCAGGCAGGACTTGCCCTTGGTGAAGCCATGCTGGCTGTCT
>NW_008825499.1:1557149-1558985 GCF_000699105.1 Pygoscelis adeliae
CTAAACAACCCCAGTTCCCTCAGCTGCTCCTCATAAGACTTTTGCTCTAGACCGTTCACCAGCTTTATTGCTTTTCTTTGGACATGCTCCAGCACCCCAGTGTCTTTCTTGTAGTGAGGGGCCCAAAACTAAACACAGTATTTAAGATGCGGCCTCACCAGTACCGAGTACAGGGGGACAATCACTTTCCTAGACCTGCTGGCCACGCTATTTCTGATACAGGCCAGGATGCTGTTGGCCTTCTTGGACAGTGGCTTTGCAACTACATCAGCCAATTCCCTGAGGACTCTGGGATGCATCTCATCAGGTCTCATAGACTTATGCATGTTCAGGTTCCTCAGGTGGTCATGAACCTGATCTTCTATTACAGTGGGAGGGACTTCGCTCCCCCAGTCCCTGTCTTGAGGTCCATCCACTCGAGAGGTGTGGGAAGAGAGATAGCCAGTGAAGACTGAGGCAAAAAAGTTGTTGAGTACCTCAGCCTTCTCTTCATCTATTGTTACCAGTTTGCTGGTCGTGTTCATCAGGGGGGATACACTTTCCTTGACCTTTTTTTTTCTGGCTGACATACCTATGGAAGCCCTTCTTATTATTCTTTTTTTCCCTTGCCAAGTTCAGCTCCAGCCATGCCTTGGCCTTCCTGACTCCGTCCCTACACAACTGGACAGCATCCCTATACTCTTCCCAGGACACCTGTCTCTGCTTCCGCTGCCTGTGCATTTCCTTCTTGCCCTTTACTTTGACCAGCACATCTCGACTCTTCCATGCTGGTCTCTTGCCTTCCTTTCCTGATTTCTTACACCTGGGGATCAAGGATGTAGTCCCTTCCAGCCTTAGCAAGTTGGAAGCAGCTTAAAAATTTGGAAGAACAGGACATTCATATAAGTCATGACACAATTCACTTTCCCACATTTTATGTTGTTTCTGTAGGTTGGGGAAAATACTTTTAAGAACCATCAGCACAGACTCATAAGAAGTAACTTAAAATTGTCTAATCTGCCTTCTTGCTTTGTTAGTCATCCTTAGAGCAACAGCCTTGATGCCGGTTTGGTGCTGTCCTCTTAACACCTAGATTCACAATGAACAGTCAATCAGCTACTGCCCAGAGTGTCCGTACAACCAGCATCGTGAAAGACAAAGTATGTGTAAGGATGTTTCCTGTGAGCATATGCCATGCCATTCAGAAGGCAAAACAAATAAAGGGGCACCAGAATAGAGCACATCTGTCTGTCTGTCTGTTATGTCTAAATTTCTAAGACAACCAAAGAGCAATTGCTGATTGGAAATTAGATTTGTGTCAAGCAAGAAACCAGCTATAAGACCAGACTAAATCATTTTCTGTCTGTTGAATTACATGAATCTCTCAAACCAAATCAAGTGATGTTGAAGAGAGACAGCAGCATCTGAAGTGGCCAGGGGGCATAGTGAATGTTTTGTAAGTCATACAAGTGTCTCAGATCATGATGAAAATAATCAAAGACTACTCAGCTAGAATAACTTTTTCCTCCAAGAAAAACACTACTAACAAAACTTTAGGAAAGCAAATGCAAGCCAGGACAGTGTATTTAAAGTGACTGTTGGTGAAAAACAATATAATTAGATCTCTGTGTTTGCTTTTCAGTCACAAATTATAGCAATTTGCCTTGCTCCCTGGCTTTCTGGGAGGTAAAAGGAAGATGAACAGGAATAGATCTCCCTCTGGGCCTTGGTATGTTAGCCAAGCCAGTCTTAATCAGACATTGCTCATTACAGAGATGTTAGCTCACCCATGGACAATAGAAGGATGTACGATACTTAGAAAGAATATATTTGGATTTATTAGTCATTTCATTTTAA
>NW_008825499.1:1558997-1564503 GCF_000699105.1 Pygoscelis adeliae
CTTCCTTCCTTCCTTCCTTCCTTCCTTCCTTCCTTCCTTCCTTCCTTCCTTCCTTCCTTCCTTCCTTCCTTCCTTCCTTCCTTCCTCTGCTTTTCCTTTTTTATCTAATATTTTCTCCACAGTTGCTTATGCCTAATCCCCAAGCAGCACGACAGCTCTTGTATAAATACCAGCAGCTGTTTAAACTCAGTGACTAGATTAATGGACTTTGAAAAAACAGTAACTCATGTATTTGTGTCTGCTGCAGAACATTCCTCTGCCCTGCATGTTTTCTACCTGATCTAAAGAGTTGCCAATGGACCCCACATCCACATCTCTCCCCAGTAAGATATCACTTACCTCCTTATGTCAGTGAGTGCTCCTGCAGCCTGTCTAGGAAGGAGGTTGCCTACCAAAGACTATTTCTGATGCTTTTTGTTATCAGCAGAATCAGCTCAGAGGGTTGTTTTCCCATGGGGTCTGGGAAATGGCCCTGAAAGTGAAGGTATTTGCTGCTCATGGCGAGAATCAGCCTCAAACAAAACGCAAGGGAAGCCTCTCCCTGCTGCAAAGCCTGTGGAATACTATGTTTGTAAACATGCTTATTCCAGCTCAGCATTCACCGAAAGGTGTCCTTTTAAAGAGGTATCCTATGAGTAGTACTGTGGCTGAAGCTGTTGCGACATACTCAGAATCAGTATGTAGGGTCAGATATAGACATGGGCAGACAATGGAAGCCTTGTGTCTTTGGGAAAGGATGCAAAACATGCTGTCATTTTTACAAAATACAGGACAAGAGAAAGAAGTTACTCCCCTAAAGACAATGGAAGCACATTCACACCTGTGTGGTATGTGACTAAGTATTTGTGAAGTAATAATTAATGAAACTACCACTCAAGGAAAAGCATACCTTGAAACAGGAAAGATTAATGTTTCAGCATGGCCTTGAGGTTGGGAAATGACAGAGGTATTCAAATACTGAACAAACTCAGTGAAGCAAGACCCCAGGCCCCAGGGTACTGTGACACCCAGAACAGTTTACCCTTGGCAAATATATTTGACAATATACAAGAGAAGAGGATTCCTGTTTCACTCATGTAAGAAGCCAAAAAAGAAAACATTAAATTGGAAGCTTTATCTCCCCAGACCTCATCCTGACCAAAAGATGCCTAGAAGAATCAATGGATTGATTGGACTTCTCTGTGATTTTTGCCTCAAGGTGATCTATTTTACTCATAAACGCCAAAGAAATTTGAAGTATTGGGTTATTCTTTGCATATTTCAGAAATTTCAAGCTATATTACAGCTGCTCAACATACAGATGAGCTTCCATTTTCTGCATGCTTTGGCAGCAGAAAAGGCATGGAATAAGATCTCTAATATATCCTCCATAGAAAAAAGAAAGGGAAGAAGAAGCTTCTGATGGTAAACAGTCTACAAGAAGGAGCAGCTTTTCTCAATGTTCTTAGTTTCATTTTTTCATGGAAGTTCTTGTACGTGTCAAGGCAGAAATTATTTCTGCTATCAGAGCTGAGTATGATATAGGCACAAATACATCGTGCCTCCTTTCATTGCAAGATACACAGATACGCCTCTTGCAGCAATTGCATAGCACTTGCATATTGAAAGACATGAGCTCGGCATATTACATACGGTTTCAGTTTCTAAGGAACATTTATTTTTACTTTCACCTTCACCATGCAAATGCAAGAAGATGGGTGAAATATGTTACTGTGTGATGTGTCCATTGTAGGTCAGGTTTCATCTCTGAACACCACTTCTATCCCAGCCCAGTATCAATCAGCATAGAATAGAATCATAGAATCATAGAATGGTTTGGGTTGGAAGTGACCTTTAAAGATCATCCAGTTCTAACATCCCTGCCATAAGGAGGTTGGAAGTCTGTAGATCTGCTAAGTAACACTAGCCGGAAAAAGATAATTTCAAAGCCATCTTCTTCTGTGGATTTTTTCGGTGACGGGGCCAGATGTAACACTTGTTTGTGATTCAGTTTTCCTTACTGGGTGAGGGGGAAAGATTCTGCCACGTTTCATGTAAAGCCCTTCTAATGAGATTCACCTTTTTCCCTTGCTATCTCAGCCTCTGAAGAGATTAAAATGCAAGGAATGATAACAGTGATCACATCAGCAGGATCTTTGCTGCCTTGAGAGGGAAGACACTGAGTGGCTGGGCTGGAGCTGCAATCAAGCCATTGGAGGTGGAGCAAGCAGAGTTATGCATTACAAGGCTCTCCTACCTCTAGATTAGGGAGAGGCCATTAGGGAAGGGATTTGTGCTAATTAGGGAAGGCCATCAATGATATGGAAGTGTGTTTTTGTACAGTACTTTATAATTGCTGTGGATATATGGTCCCAATGAGGAACAAGTCAACAATAAAGTATTACAATCCACAATCATTCCTCTCCCTTGCTTAACTGCTAGAACATCTGTGTTAGATAAACGGCTTTTTCTGCCTGATTGTGAGATGCTAGAAAGCAATCAAAAGACATCCTTAACTTCACCTGAAAACCTACCATCTTTGGCAGTAGGTAAACTGGGATAGGTCAGTAAGTATAAATCTACATTGTTTCACTGACTTAAAAATGGTTACTGGGTTGTTTTAGTGAGCTGAGAAATTGGCCTATGCCACCCATGCGAGGAATCCAAAGGTTTAAGGGCCTGGAGAGCCCAGTCTACAGTCAGAAGATGCTGTGGGGAGCTGCAATAGCTGTTGAAATATTGAAAACAGAGTGGTTGTGATTATACAAGAAGAGAAAGCTTTGTCTAACAGCTCAGATATCACTGAATTTTGATGTTTACAGAGTTATTATATATTAGCTCAACTCTGGCAGCACACTTCATTTGTGTATGTATGTTCTTGAATCATGTAGATAGGATAAGGTAAACAATGCTATTTAAAGCCTCTTTACTGAAGTTTAAGCTAAAAGGTTTTCCCTCATATTGGGGTGGGTTAAGAGGGTGAGCTGCTGTGACATAGCTCACATGGGGGATGCATGCAACCACTATGCCTAAGTTGTGTGTCTGGACCTGAGTTCCCCATGGCTGTTTCCCACATCCCTGTGAAAGGCATCTGTCTGTCACATTTGTGTTGCTCTCTGCAATGTGGTGAACAGCCAAGCAAGATATGGAGTGGTGGAAATATCTATGTAAAATGGTGCTGTGACACCTGAGTGGGAAGGAGCCTTGAGGTCAATGCAGTACTCTGGCCCACCCTGAGAGGGTGGCAGGATATACTCCCACTCCCATAAAAGACAGACCTGTGACAAGACAATGTAAAACATTTATCTAAATTAATAAAACTGGCAGGAAATTATGAACTGAAGGTGACCTGTGGAAATGAAGTGACTGCAAGAAACCAGTCGGCATTAGCTGATTGCTAAACCAGGCTCAACCAGTTAGCATGTTCACACTCAACTTACAGCTGAAGAAAAACTGAGTCTTAAAATAGAGAGCTTGAGAGACAAGGAATTGGATGAAACAATGCAATGTGTAACAACAGAAGTCTGCATTTCATTCCTGTGTTTTTCTTCAGGTAAAGAAGGGTGTGTGTCACTCATAGCTTTGGCCAATCCTCAGTCCCAAGACAACCCTGAGAGCCTGATGGGAGGCAGCTGCCTGCTGGGCAAACAGAAGTTATGCCTTGGAAGTAATGATGCTATTCTCTAGCCTGTCAGTGGGTCAAGCAAAGACAGCTGGGATGTGAAATCTCTTTAGCTATGTTGAGCAGTTTGCTGCAGTGTCTGGGGTTGAAAGTGGAAAACCTAAGTTACACAGAGGATTTCATGGCATTTGCAGATGCAGTGGGAGAGAACATAGCAGTTAGTGGGAGCAAAGGAGAGACCTGACAATGCTTCCAGCAGGTGCTCTCATAAAGTCTTCTGCCTGTGACCATGTCAGTCTGTTTCCAGAGCACAAAATTTTTTTGAGTCAGCTAGCATATGGTGCTCAGAGGACAGGCTGTTCCTAGGAAATGAGTGCCTTTCCAGTGGCTAGATATAGGAATTTTATGGAGACAAATTTGCTGGGGAGGCCAATGGAAAGGTTTTAAGTGCAACAAAGCCTGTGTTTTGTATGCCAGATATAGAAAGGCTGATGTTTCTCATGCAGCTCATGGGTTTCAGTATTTACTTTCTGCACCACATTAAGAGAGCACCTAATGAATAAAGCACCAGGCAGCAATCCAGAGGACATAGGCTCTGTTTTTAGTTTGATTGATAGTCTAGCCAAGGTCATGAGGTTATCTGTTCACCTGCTAGTCAGTGGTGGTGTTTCTGGATCTTCTGGGAGTACATAGTAAATTCCATTACAGTGTGGCAGCAAATGTGTTCAGACAGCTGGGTTTAACCCTGGCTAGCCAAGATCTTACTGGGATAGGTCAGATCTGGCTTGCTGATGACCAGAAGTCATTTGAAATCATGAGGAAAAATAATTCATGTGACTATTTCCCACTAAACAAAACATGAGTTTCAACATTGTGCTACAGCTGTGGTACTCACCTATCGCTCCTCCTCGTGAACTGCTTAGGTGTTTGAGAGTGAAAGAAACTGTGTTTCTCTTTATGATGACTCCTTTGCCACCACCTCAGAGTGCTGGCATCTGTTCAAGTGCATGGTAAGAGTGTCTGCCACTAAAATGCTCCTATCTACTAGATAAGGGATGGAACTGAAACTCAGGTCACAGCCCAGGGAAACAGCTTTTCTCATGCAGAGGCAGATGAATGAACCTGACAATTGAGGTCAGGTCAATTTGCAAAAACCTCTTGAGCAGATGTAACTGAAGAGCTTTTTGTACCAAGCCTCTGCAAACATATATTTTCTAATGACAAAGCTGAAGGGACTAAATAAGAAGATGGGAAATGATTGGAAGCCGCATGTCTGTGTGTGTACCTAAAGACTTTGTATCACAACACTTTCAGAACAGTACTCACCACTTAACGTCTCTTCATAGTTGGACTTGATGGTGTTAAAGGTCTTTTCCAACCTAAATGATTCTATGATTCATTTCAGGTCACTCGCAAGCCACTCCATCTATTTGTCTCTTGATACAAGTAGGTAAGAAATGGAAAGCTGATCCCACACACTAGGAAAACAGAATAGGTTTTTACTCTCAATTATCTGGAATTGGCCATGAGAAATAAAATGAGATGAAGTACTGAACAAAGAAAGCCAGCTTATTAATGACTTTATGAATCGAATACCTCATCCACAGATAGGACTGGATGCAATCTTACAATCATAGAATCACAGAATCATAGAATCATTAAGGTTGGAAGAGACCTCCAAGATCATCGAGTCCAACCGTCAACCCAACACCACCATGCCTACTAAACCATGTCCCTAAGCGCCTCATCTACCTGTCTTTTAAATACTTCCAGGGATGGTGACTCAACCACTTCCCTGGGCAGACTGTTCCAACATTTAACCACTCTTTCAGTAAAGACATTTTTCCTCACATCCAATCTAAACCTCCCCTGGCGCAACTTGAGGCCATTTCCTCTCGTCCTTTC
>NW_008825499.1:1565709-1574703 GCF_000699105.1 Pygoscelis adeliae
AGCTCCTCCGCCAGCTCTCTCAGCACTCTCGGGTGGATCCCATCCGGCCCCATAGACTTGTGAGTATCCAGATGACGTAGCAGGTCGTTGACCGCTTCCTCTTGGATTATGGGGGGTTCATCCTGCTCGCCATCCCTGTTTTCCAGCTCAGGGCGCCGAGTACCCTGAGGGTAACTAGTCTGATTGCTAAAGACTGAGGCAAAGAAGGCATTAAGTACCTCAGCCTTTTCCTCATCCTCGGTGACAATGTTCCCCCCCGCATCCAATAAAGGATGGAGATTCTCCCTGGCTCTCTTCTTGTCATTAATGTATTTGTAAAAACTTTTTTTGTTGTCTTTAACGACAGCGGCCAGGTTGCGTTCTAGCTGGGCTTTTGCCTTTCTCATTTCCTCTCTGCACGACCTAACGAGATCCCTGTACTCTTCTTGAGTCGCCTGCCCCTTCTTCCACAAGTGATAAACTCTCCTTTTTTTCCTGAGTCCCAGCAAAAGCTCCCCGTTCAGCCAGGCCGGTCGTCTTCCCCGCCCGTTCTTCTTGCGGCGTACAGGGACAGCCTGCTCCTGCGCCTTTAAGACTTCCTTCTTGAAGATCGTCCAGCCTTCCTGGACCCCTTTGCCCTTCAGGACTGTCTCCCAAGGGACTCTCTCAACCAGCGTCCTGAACAGGCCAAAGTCCGCCCTCCGGAAGTCCATGGTTGCAGTTTTGCTGCCTCCCCTCCTTACTTCACCGAGAATTGAGAGTTCTACCATTTCATGGTCGCTAAGCTCAAGACGGCCTCCGACCACCACATCTCCCACCAGTCCTTCTCTGTTTGTAAACAGGAGGTCGAGCGAGGCACCTCCCCTGGTAGGCATTTTTATCTAGCATTTTCTCTCCCCACCCTGCCCCCCAGTTATTTCCCATTTGAACAGATTTTTTCCAAATAATTTTCAGTTTCTTTCAAAAGAGTCTGGGCCTCTGTTGTGATTGCCTGTGTTAGCTCTTACTCCTTTTCGCACAGTTAAGGTCTTGAAGAAAGTCTTCACTTCAGCATGTCATGAACTTTGCAGTACTATTCAGATACACAGTGCGTGTGATTAAATTAGACCTTTTTCAGAATTGTTGAAGTTGATATGGGTTGGCTTATGATACACAGGTACTGTCTGATAACTTGCTTGAAGGTGGGCAGTTGACCCTGATCCATGCTAGCAATCGGCTGCTCCTTGAACTGTAATTGTTGGATTGATGGGATTGCCTGCCTTGGTATTGAGAAAGGAATTACCCTCTTGCATTCTGCACCTTTGTCATTGCTCTTGCTTTGCCCTGGTAATAGGAATTGTTTTGTTACCCCAGACCTTGCAGGCAGTCTGGCTACATTATGTTCCCCAGCACCTCCTCAGTGTTGCCTTCAAACCACCCGGTATCCTGGCTATGCAATATGGCTTGAACGCGGACCCAATGTTAATGAAACATATGTCAGCAGAAGGCTTTCTGGAACAGGGCGCCTGAGTAGCCGCAGGTCATATGCTTTCCTGTAGACCTTGTACTTGTCAAAAATTCTCCTTCCTGATACTTGCAGACCTTCTAACAACTCCTGAAGCCCTACAAGGATAATTCTTACCACAGGTGAGACCTGTGAGGTGCCCCAGCTTCCAGCAGAAGCTCTGCCCCCTGCAGGCGGACACATGCACCCAGAAGTCCTGCTCCTCTTCTGGTCCCGTGGTCTGCTTACTGCACCTTGTTTTGCCCCCAGGGAAAGCCATTTTGTGAACTGTCATCCCCCAGGTGTTCACAGGCTGCCCTGAGATTGGCTGTCAGCAGCTGCCGGCCCTCCATGTTTACCCCATAATGATATTACTGCAGGAAGTCCCCTCCCACTAGAAACACAGGATCCACCACGTTGTTTCTGCTGACATTTGTCAGAGCACTCCTTCCAACGAGTGTGAACGGTTCATGTCCACAGACTTGACTCTGAGAGGTCTGTGCAAATCATGGTTGTAGCTCTTAATAAACTCTGATAACGCATCAGTGTAGCAAAAAGTATTGCACACTGTAATATAATTCACACATCTTGGTTCTGAGTGTCATGTTAAAATGTTCTACAGCTGCTACATTTACTTCATTACTAGTAAGAAAATTATGAACATTGTACTGCTTTAACAGACTTTAAAACATGATTTAAAAATTCTTTTTTCTGGTCAGTCTGTAATTTCTGAGGTGTCTGGCCACCTGTTTAAAATTGTTTTAAAAGCCTGGGCTGTTTTAGAGCTTGTTTTACCTTTTGGACTGATGGTTCAGGCATGCTTGACTAATATGTCTGTGTCCTGGTTTCAGCAGGGATAGAGTTAATTTCCTTCCTAGTAGCTGGTACAGTGCTGTGTTTTGGATTTAGGAGAAGAACAAAGTTGATAACACACTGGTGTTTTAGTTGTTGCTAGGTAATGTTTACACTAGTCAAGGACTTTTCAGCTTCCCATGCTCTACCGACTGAGAAGGCTGCAGGTGCACAAGAAGCTGGGAGGGGGCACAGCCAAACTGGCCAGAGGGACATTCCGTACCATGTGACGTCATGCTCAGTACATAAACTGGGGGAAGCTGGCCGGGGGGGGCCGCTGCTCAGGGACTGGCTGAGCATCGGTCAGCGGGTGGTGAGCAATAGCACTGTTCATCACTTGCTTTGTGTATTATTATTATTACATTATTATTATTATTATTATTACTATTATTTTTTTTTTCAACTATTAAACTGGTTTTATCTCAACCCATGAGTTTTTCTCACTTGTGCCCTTCCAATTCTCTCCCCCATCCCACCAGGGGCCGGGGGGGAGGAGTGAGCAAGCGACTGTGGTTAAACCACAACAATCTGTCACTGTTAAGATGTACTTAACACTATTGTCATATGTGGGAAACCACTGCGTATCCATCAAGTCTGCTTGCCACCGCACATCCACCTCTGCCCCAATAACCTGGTCTTTTAAAGTGGTTTCCTGCCACCTTGTGAAAACTTTAAGTGTCCTAGTTTGAAAGCCATGTTGCCACTTACTTTCTGTTCAGAGTGACAGTTTCTATCTCCCAAGTTTCCCACCTTCCCAGCAATACAGTAAATGTCTTTTAACAGAAGTGGTGATGCAGGCATGTCTAGCGACCTGCTGCTACCACATCCATGTAAGAAATGCAACACCTGACAGTCAGTTGAATTCATGTACAGATAAATTTTATTAACAGCATATTAGGGGACTTGGTTGCCAAATTTCTCCAGTCTTTTTCCCCAGAACGTCGTTGGCCCATCTATGTCCATTCTCCTTTCTGTGATTGTGCCAGGCCCTGGACAGGAATGTGAGCAGGTCATGGCACACTTCTGACTTCTGCCTCCTCAGTCAGTCAGCTGGAGCTTTTTGAAACTTTCTATAAGGTCACTGATCTAAGGATAAGGAAACAAATTTAGCACAAGCCTGCACCTCAGAGTGGTCTTACAGTTAGCTTTAAGACACACACCCCAACTCTGGGAAAAACTCTCCCACCATCACCACCTGCCCTGTCTGTGTGATACTTATTGAAAATTTCAGTTTCCAGTTCTTGTGCCCATTGGCCAGTTCTCCCAGTCTGTGTGGTCTGTGTCAGAAAGACTTTAGGGGCTTTTTGTTCTTGTCCCCACACACACATTCTTCTGAAGTTGGCATTTTTTTCTGGTTTTCCATTTTCATTCACAGCATTGCCTGTGTCTTGCATCACTGTGCAAAACCCAAAGTCTGCCCGAGTCAAACTGTATGGTCATCCAGCTGGGCTGTGGCCAAGTGCAGGGGGCCTCTGGGTTCAGCTCACAGGACTGGTTTCTTCTATGCATATTGCAGGGGTTGCACAAGGGACCCCTTGATTGGCCTCTGAGGATGGGTTCATAGCACTCAGTCATGTTGTACCTTGTTTGTGTCTCCCACTCTTGAAATGCCCCCTGCCCTCCTGCCCTCCCCCCACCCCAGCCCTGATAAGGCTTGATCAGCTGCCTTGTAAAGCAGGGTGGGAGCTGAACCTGTCTTTTACTTTTGTTTGATTGCTTTCTATTAACATTTAAACTTTAGTTATTAACTTCCTTAGCTCTTATTAAATAATATTTTCTACCTTTTATACCTACACTCTTATGAATATATACATGTATATTTAAGTTATGTCTTTATGTAGGTATATACCTGTATATGTGTGCTATATGATGGAGTCAAGAAACAGCCAATCACAGACCAGTATGAAAACATATGGGACATGACAGTTAACAAAATGGTGGCTACTTGCCATAAAATTGTGGCTGAAACAGATGGATCCTTGCATATTTAGTGGGTGGGGCTTTCCTGATCTGAAGTCCTTAATAGGGTAGACAGGAAGGGACGTCTGGTTCTGCCAGCCAGGCACAGGGCAGCCTGTAAGCACTTGGGGTATGATGTTTTACAAAACTGTAACACTCAGGGTACAAAGAGGTGAGGCAAACAGGCTCCACGACTGGAACAGGGGAGGGACCTTCAGGGCACGTGGACATGTGACTGCCTGCAGGGGGTGGGGCATCTTGGGTAAGAATTGTCACTATAGTACTTCCATACAGTTGTCCTACCTCGTTCTTCACACTGTTAACCTCTGGTTCTAACTGCTTTTCAAGCTGCTTCTTGGGGAATTAACATATTTCCATAATTTGTACCGGCAGAATTCCAAAGGAGTGTGAGAAAGAAGTCGGCATTTCTTTCTGGGACATGGCTCATCTGACCTACTTTGCTACTGCCTATGACTTTAGGTTGAATTGCAAAGTGAGTCTAATTCACACCGAGTCCCCTACTCTCTAGATATTTAAAGTTATGTAAGGTGAAATATCCTACCCCTGGGAAACTACCCAGGAATAAGAAGTTATTAACACCTCCGCTTCAGGAAAAACTATGAATGAGTCATAGCACTCTGCCAGACAATCAAGAATACCTCCTTCTGTAGAATACCAAACTGGTATGATTTCTAGAAAGGTTTTAAGCTGGCAGAGTTTGTATCTCAGGAAAACTCTCAAGGAATTTTCTGTTGAGTCTGGCCATGCAAATCTAATAACAAATCCTGAGGCAACTCGGTTCTTGTGTAGGTTTATTGGACATGACCCAAAGAGCAGCTACATTTAGTTTGGGCTCTTTAGGTTGCCTCCTATGCCTCCTTTCACTCAAAGCCAATTGCAGAACACTCAGGCCAAACTAACCATGTTTAGCCTACAAGGTAGGCTCCAGCGAAGTCGCCTGGGATTCCTTACCTGTTTCAGCCTGGCTGAAATAAGGCCCAACACAGATTTTTCTTGTTCCATGTCTCACCTTCATCAGCTTTCACCTAGAGCTTAAGGCAGAAGCTCAAGCATGCAAATAAGGGAGTTTCAGAGGATTCTTAAAAGTGAAATGGGGAAGACAGTTATTCATTTTTTTAACATTCCCCAGTCTTATCATATGCTGTGTATTCTAAGGAAATAGGTGGCATGCTTCTTATCTTTTAGCTAATGCTTGATATTTCTTAAAATCATGCAGCTGATGAATGCCTGCCAGGAGGCAAATTTTTTTCTGCAAAGTGGTGAGGAATATTATTCTGGTGTTGAATCATAAGCCTCTAATGTCTACCAACAGATTGTGATCTAGCTATCAACAGGGCACAGAACGGAGTCTCTCTTTTTGGTGCCAGATCATGGTTTGAGGAGGAAATACATACAAGGACAGGATGTTTCCAGATTAAATTTTTTATTTTTCTGCATGCTATTGCAGAAACATGTTTATGAAATGAAAGTATGTGGGGAAGTACACTTTCAGTCTTCTAGTCTTATTAAATGTTTTTGACAGAATGTGGTCTCTTGTTGCTTCCTGCATACACAGACCAAAGATCATTAGACAGGAAAGAGTTATATGAAGCAATAACAAAATTATGATGCACAGTGCCATGTCTGGAAATAAGGAGCTATAAATTAAAATGACAAGTTCTGTTCTGTACTGAGAGTATGAATTAGAGTTCAAGGTAAGTAAAGCACTGGAGTAAGATTTTTCAGTTGAGCCCACTAAGATATAAGATCATAAATCATGAGACTCAAGCTATCCCTCGTATAAAGAGGTCCTGATAAGAGGTAAGAACTGAGAACTAAGAAGAGAAGAGTGAGAGAAGATGCACAAGTAGCAAAAGGAGATATCAAAGAGCAGCTATATGACTTTGCTGGGGAGGAAGATTGTCCCTTTACTGTATGGATATAATGGTTTGAAGATTCCCTGATGATTCTCATGGTGTGCCACTGTGTGAAATTTTAATGATGGCCTGCTTATGATGGGATAGATTATGCTTTTTCACTAAGGGAGGCACATTGTGGAGAACACAGTGCTGCCTACCACTCTACAGCAGCACACTTCAGTGATGTATGGTAATCCCTCTGTGCCCAATCTTTTGCAGGAGAAAGGCCTATTACTGCAGCAGAGCATTTTGTTCACTTAGAAAAGAAAAATCTCACACCAATTACAGTCAGACTCCTAGCGTGTGAGGTCTATTCACACCACCTCAGAAGGTGACTTTTTGGAGAAGCATCACTTACACAGGACCAGTCACTTTCAGAACCCAAAAGCTGTGATGTGTGCCAGGGTCACTGCTGATCTGCTTGAATGCCTTCCTTGGAATGGCTCAAGCTTGAGGCATGCAGAGAGGATTTGGAAGTCCATCACCTTCGTTTCTACCATACTTCAAACAGATAAGGGATGAACATTTTTCAAGTTTTTCCCTGACTATTAGATTTGTCCTTGACCCCTCGTGTATCCCTTGGCCTGTTCTTTTTTTTTTTTGTGTCTTGATTTGCTTCACTTTGAAGAAAAGAAAAATAGCTTTCAAGATCAATAGTAGTAACCTATCAAGAGCCTACTGTGGCCAGAACCCTCTCCTCTCTGCAAAGCTTACTACTGGGCCTCCCCTGTTCCTTCCTGCCATCCCAGGCCTGTGACCCCTGAAAGCCCTAACATCATTGGTTGTATTTTTTGCTGCTGGAGCACCTGTGGACAATGGCTGGTTTTTAGCTTTCTCTCCCATATGCAGATGTGTCAAATGGCTGTGACTCATGTCTTCCCTGGCTACAGCCAAGCCTTTAACAGTGTTTTTCTCCCAGCGGGAGAGCTCAGGTCTCCTCTCTGCTATGTGGCTTTGTAGTAAGTGAGGACTATTTGGCACAGAGAGGCAGAGAGTTGCATCAGGGCAGATGTGCTGCAAAATCACCTCCGTAACACCTGTGTGGCTCTTATTCTGCCTGCTCCTATTTTAATTTCCCCTCCTGTTCCCTGCACACACCCAGGCTGCAAGCATGGTCTGGTCACCGTATAGATGATAACATAGTGCTGAGAAGTCAGAGCAAGCTGTCTTCTTACCTCCCAACATCCCCAGCAGAAGGGAATTGCATACCTGTGCTCACACCAGAGAATAAAAGGCACTTTGTGTTTGATCTGAAATGTAGTCAAATTCTCAGCATCGTGAGGTGAGGAATCTTGCAGAAGCTTCTGGCCAATTTGGCTGAATGAGACCAGTGCTTCCTAAACACTTTGATGTTTTTGCATACCTCATTGTCAGCACTGGAAGTGTTGATTTTCTTCCCTTTTCTTTGACTTCCATAATACTATCCCAGTCTCAGAACTGAGACATTTCCCTATGAAGCTGGAGAAGACCTCACAGTCTTTGTGATGCGGTCCCTTTTTCCTTTTTCCCCTGATTTAAAATCTCCATTACACCCTCTGTGCTCTGCCATTTTTGGTCCAGTAGAATAATTTCATCCCAAGGAGTCTGAACATCTTAATTAGAACTATGTGTTGGTAAGCAGAGGTTGTTCAAGGTGTCCTGTGTGTATCCACCCAGCTGTGGCTCAGACACAAAAGCACAGGATTCCGAAAGCACATGATACTGCTTTCATGTCACTGTAATCACAGTACACCCTGTGCGAATGAACACTGTAATATAGTGAGACAGCAAGTCTGCCATTGCTCCTTGACCAAGTTCTTCTTTGATCTGAGAGAGGTCAAAGGCAAAGCCAGAGCAGAAAGCTGAGATCTGGAGAGTTGATCAGGCAGATTGGGACAGAAGGTGCATTCAAAAAGGTGCAACCTGTACCTTTTGATGAATTGAGACAGGCTAAAATGTGCAAGCAAAAGAGTACCCACATCTGATGTATCTGAGACTGGAACATGAAACCTACTAGTGACTGTGTTGGACCCCTCAGGGCCTGACATCCACACACAATTCCAGGTCACCCCATGGTTGTTGTAAGAATTGACTGAGACATCAGCTTTGGGATGGAGGACATGATGAAGCATGGGGTAATGTTTGTTATCCCTTTGTTCCCCCATGTGCCCAGCACTCTGCAAAGGGCTTTCCTCCCTCAGGCTAGAAGTGACCAACTGAGGGTACCCATGGATCTTTGTCATCCTCACAGCTCTTTCCAAAAAGCTACAGTTCTGCTCACTTTTCAGCTACCTGGTGACTATCTGTTTCTGTAACTGCAATGATTAAATGCCTCCTTGCAGCTCGCCCCTGGCAAGTCCCATGCCCTGCTGCATTTGTCAGTGGGATATCATCCAGCCCATGTACCATTCATAGTAAACTTCTATTAGATAACCATTTCCTTCCTTCCAGACTCTCCCTGCCCCTGCAAGACTGGATATGATGATGGAAATCCTTTCTATACCAGTGCATCTGCACAGTTCAATGCCCCTATACCAGCTTCCTCCAGCTTCTTCTGGATGGTGGTTGCTAGGCCCCCAGCACAGTTCACAGCCTAGCAAAACAGCTGTTGTAGATTTTACTTGGTCTATATCTTCTTAGAAAAAAAGTAGGTGCAGAGGCTTACGGATCAGATACACGTTCTTAAGTTCTGATTTATTCTGTTGTGCAAGACAGAGCAAATGTTTTCATTCATATTTGTGGGCATATCTCAAACATCATACCCTTCCACTTAGACCTATGGGCGTACCACATTATTGTGAGAAATGTAATTGAATTAGGGTG
>NW_008825499.1:1575084-1583164 GCF_000699105.1 Pygoscelis adeliae
AAAGCTGAGTCTGAAAGAAGAAATGGACTGCATCTCATGGACAAGACAATATGAAGAACTCAGCATGGAAAAGACAGTGATAACAATCTCTGGCTGACAGAGCAATTCTACTCAAGAATTCTTTGCAGGTGGCATACACACAGACACAAGCAACACGTGCGGTTCCCTGGAGAAAATTGAATCATAACTGAGAAACTCGAACTGTTGCTTTGGGTCCATGTCACAATGGGAAGAAAGAACTAGTGAGACTCAGAAGTCTGCTCATTGGTCTAGCACCCTGTCTCTGGAATGCCTTTCATTTAGGGAAAGTAATCTGATAAAGAACTGTTGGACACAATTTCCTTTGTCTAACTGAACTGAGAATTCTTCAAGAACAAAAGCTGCATACAAATGTATGCTCGAATGGAAAGATAAGCACATAAGCATCTTGCTTAATGATTTGTATGCTACTTGCAAATTTGCTGAGATGGCTTCAATTTCCTCCAGAAATGATCAAGTGAATTTTGGGGGCGTCAGAACCTAGCAGCTCCATGACCCAGCAGATCTGTGATGCTTAGAGTGAGAAAAGTGACCTCTAAACTGAAAACCCAACATTGTAGACAAATATAGGCTCTGGTGAGCCTTTGGAACTGACAGAAATAGGGTTGCGCTATTCAGCATAAAGGCCACAGCATGCAACAAATAGATTGACTGCCCTCATGGTAATGAGGATTATGAGCTCAGTCAGTGGGAAGAGATGCTGATCAACTCGTGCTGACCAAGAGCAACTCTACCCTTTTTGCTTCCCATCCTGCTTCCTCATTAATTTCAGTTGCTTCATATTTTTCTGCTTTGGTGTCAACTAGGTCCTCATTAGGCCTATTCTATGTAATTTTTCTGCTGGAAACTGAGTGATAATAATGAGAGGTACTGCAATTTGATTTCAGCCTCTCACTATTTAATGAGTCATATGTTCATGGAGTATTTTTGCTTAAATAGATTGAGGTGGATTGATTTCTCTATAGCATTGTTGGCTTTTGCACCCTGGAATTTGCAGGAACTTTATGCCATGATGCTGCAGAAAAGGTGAAATCCAAGAGCTTCTTTTACTATGTACAATCATTGCTTAGGAGGGATAGTTACAATTCATGAGCTGGGTCTATTCAGAACTGCTTGTTAAGGTCTGCACACAGAAAGCTGCTTGTACAGGTTGTAAACAGTATTTCATAGCCTTAAACTTTCTTTTTATTGTTTGTTAGAGATACACATGTAAGTTTACTTGAGACTCATCTCTTAACAACCTCACATCTGATATAACTAGGCACCTTTCCTTTGGTTTCATTGGCTTTCCACTGTCTTTTATGTGACTGGGAATTTAGAAAATACATACATTTCTCTCTGCTGACTCACACTCATTTCTTTAGCTCATTTCTTCCAAGGATCCAGTCAAAGATAAGGTCAAAACTGCTTTTGTTCTCTATTGAAAGCCTTAAGTGCTAGGCTGGATTGAAAGAGGTAGTCTTCAATTCTGTAAAAACCTCTCTCTTCTTGAATATTTGCCTGTGCCTTCCCCTGAAACTTTCCAAAGAACTGACTTTGACTGTTTCGTATGATAAGGTGCAACCTTCTCCCAAAGTCTGGCAGTTGGGAACAGTACCTGATGGGACTGTCTGTCATTTATGACACCTTCCTGCTTAACAGAGAAGTAAAGAACAAGCATTTATTTGAAACAGTAGATGAATGGATATGGTAAATTTTATGGTGACTTGCTGTCATTTATGTTCTCTTTTGATCACTTTAATTTCCATTTAATAAATAGCTTTATCACTGCAGTTTCCTTCTGCAGGTCGCAAAGTTTCACTGGTTTATTTCATTCTTCTGTTTTGTGATTCTCTCTTAGGCCATTTTACCTTGAACTAAATTTCTTTAGGAAAGCTCACTTGCACCAGGAACAGAGTGTTACCGTAAGTAGGCAGATGAAAAACTCTCCAAGACTCAATTTGGAGTTTTAGAAAGCAGGCATTCTTTATTGCAGTGCCAGGTGCACAGGGGATCCTCCACCTAGTGTGCGCCCCAAGCTGCTCAACTATGGGAGTTATGTACAATTAGAATATACATATTCATTAGCTTTCCGACAAATGATTAGCATATTCATGTTATTTCCTGGAACTTATGTAGTTATGTAAAAGTCTTTAATGCATGCACTCTTATGTTCATTGGTGGTCTTTCAGGGTCCTCTGGTGGTCGACAATAGTCTTCCTCACCGTGTCCACTAATTGAACTTGGTCTTTTCGCCTGCACAGTTTGTCTTTCGGCCTAGTTGCACTAACTAGCTGATTTCAGCATAACTTCCTTATCCATTTCACCCCTGTACACAGAGCTTCAAGGATTCCTTTTATCTATGGAATGTCCAGTCTACAGAACATTTAGCTGCTTTGTTTCAACAAAGAGAATCATATGTCTCCTTAGTATTTCTTTATATTCAGTATCAAGAGGAATATTTATTATTAAAGCATTCTGAAACATGCTGGGTCCCTTTAATTTCTTCATTGCAAACACACTTTTATCAGCTCCGTGGGGTAATTTTTTAATACATTATGATCTCCATTTTTGGTTAGCATTTAGCAAAATGTTTCTAAGTGTACTGAATGTTAGAGGTGTTTTTAATTGGCATTATGTGTAGCTTTTTTTTTTTTAAGAATACATAAGCAATTTAGTTCTGTTTAATCCTGTATGTGACTTTTAATGAAAATAACTCATTGCACAGTTTTCCAGTTCATGCCAGCAACCCCTAAAAAGCTGAGTGACGTTTTTGGATGTTGAAGAAAATGAAATTTTGAAAAAAAAGGAAAAATGTCACTTATTACACAAAAATTGTTCCCTCCAAAATAAATGCTTCCTCACCAAAAAACATTTAAATTAGAAATGTGGCTAGTCTGACCCATTGATAAGGGACTTTCCCCTGCTCTTACCTGTCTTACCATTTATCTCTCAATATTCACACTGCAGCATCCTTGCTTATGTCAATAACAACAATCTTAGAAAAATCTCCTCCTGAAGGAGTTGTGGATGACTCATTGGCTTAAATATGACTCTCTGACTCAACCAGTAGCACTCTGGTGATGTGCACAGACTGAGAAGTAGATCCTTTTCCCAGGAGTCTGGGAGAGGGCAAAAGTGGTCTACCTGTGGTAGACTAACTAATGGGAGAAAAGCTGGAAGAAGAAAGAGGAAAACAAAACAAAGAAGCTGAGAAAAACCAGAAGATCTTCGGGAAAGGAAAACACAAGTTAAGGGGATAGGAGGGAAGAATAGCAATGCAAGTGAAAGGAAAAGGCCAGGACATGCATCAGGGAACATCAGGTCCAGTGAGAACTGCCATAGGTTAAGCAGTGAAACTTCATCCCCTGGTGCTGCAGGACATCCTTCCCTGTCTATCCTGGAGGTTTTGAAAAGCTGTAGGGAGCATAAACAGTACAAAACCAGGATAAAACTGAATCCCTCAGAAGGTTGACCATCTGAACTTCAGACCTGCTCCTCAAGTGCTGAAGTAGACATCTGAGATTCCAGCTGGTCTCTTCTGAAATCCCAACAGGATTAAGGCATTTGCCAGAATACCCTCAGTTTTGAATGATCTGCCTGAAGCACAGCATGCTTCAACTCTCAGCCTGGCTCTGAGGGCCTCTCCCAGTGTGTAACCCAGTTTACTTTGGTTTGTCTTCAGCAGTGGCCAGCTGTCCCAGGTACTGGTACACATATGTCTGTGAGACTGGAGCCCTGAGTGATCACAACAAAGCACAGTAACACCTCTGAATATGTCCCTCTTAAGGAAAGCAACATGGGCCTGTATACCAACGTTTGGTGTTGTTTCATATTGTTCAGTCAGTTCTCCTCTGAAAACAGCGCATACCTCTGGAAAGAACTGACCGTTCCGTATCGTACGTCATTGTCATGTTTCATAGAGAGGCTGAAATCATGACCCAGCTCTGCTGATGACTGTCATAAGCTTGCACTTGCTCTTTTAAAACAGACATTCCTGCAAAGCTTTTAATTTTTTCATCCATTTAGAGCAGACAATACCTCTCATTCGATTTTTCTTCTTTTGCGTATTCCAGCTGTGGGAGAATTTAGTAATTCAGAGACTCTATTTTGTCCTAGAAAAGATGGGTTTGGAGTTGCCCTAACATTTGCAGACTCTGACAGTTCTTATCTGGGAAATCTTTTTACATTTCTTGACATCTTCTTTCATACTCATACAGTAGTCACTGCAATTATGGTCTTCTCAGCTATGATTCTGGGAAGTGTTTATCCATGACTTTAAAACTCATCTGGAAGCACAGCTAAGCTGAAATATACAAAATTTCGCCATTCTCCATGAACTTACAAGACTGGCTTGTGATATGCGACTTTAGCAGATGTAGGGCTCGTTTTATTTGCCTTATGGTTTTAGAGCAGTTGTGATATTGTGAGTCATGTTATCTAGCTCTGTGCTATAATCCTGAGGTCTAGAGAATATTGTACTTTGTGTGGAATTGGACTCCTTTTGTGTATATTAATAGAACTTCATCAACCTTAAGAGAAAACATCAGCTCTCACAGAGCTGTCAGTACTGTTCAAATTCCCCCTCCGGGGTTCTCAGAGATGGCACCGAGTCTGAGACTTACCTGAGAATTTGTCTAATAAAACCTAGTCTTAAAAGCTCAAACAAGAAAAAGCTTGAAACAAGTAGTAAAATATATTTTAAAAGTTGTGGCCTCAGCTGTTTAAAGTGAGAGTCAGCAGATGGGTATTTCTAGAAATGGGGTTATCTGTGTGTCATTTATGATCTCGTCTGTTCCAGGACTGAGTTTCCTTAACTACACTGAGAAAATACTCAGATCCTGTATACCCCGTTTCTCTATCAATAAGAACCTGTGGTTGCCAACAGGCAAGAAGATCAAAGGGTCAACACTGTCCCTTTGAAATATCAGTTTGCCTTTCAGGGGCCTGACTCTCTCCTGCCTGTGGATCACTGGAGACACTTCTCATTGCTACTTAGCAACATTTCACATAATCCAGGTTCAGATAACTGTTCACTGTCCTGGGGAATGGGCATAGAACAACAGCCATTTGTAACTGCTTTTGCATAGTATCTATTTAGTACAAACAGCATAGAGGGAAGTGGTTGAGTCACCATCCCTGGAAGTATTTAAAAGGCGGGTAGATGAGGCGCTTAGGGACATGGTTTAGTGGGCATGGTGTTGTTGGGTTGATGGTTGGACTCGATGATCTTGGAGGTCTCTTCCAACCTTTAATGATTCTATGATTCTATGATTCTATGATTCTATTTTGTACAAAGAGTATAGAGAAGGGGCATGATCTCAGATCTGTGATGGCTTTGGGATGAGTAAACAGACAGCTACTACTATGAAAAATAATAAATAGACTTCACCATGGAAAAGAGAAAACTGAGAAGGGATATGACAGGGGTCTGTAAATTCTTGTGGAGAAGGTGAACTGAGTTTGACTACTCACTGTCTCTTCAAAACAAAAAATTAAGGAGCAACACATGAAATTAGAAGGAAGGAGTTTCAAAACAGAAGGATTGGTTCTTTATACAAGTTACCATTAATCAATATAACTCCTTGCCACAGGATACGTGACTGTTAAAAGTTCACACAGGTTCAGAAGGCAACTCGACAAATTCATAGAAAAGAAATTCATTGGGGTCTCAAATATAAAAACATCTTCTTTGGCTGGGGAAGTCCTTGAACTGCAAATTGTTCGTGGTTAGGAAAACATTTTATAAAGTATTGCTGCATGCTTGTCCTGTTCTGCTTTCTCCAATACATCTACTGTTTTCTAGTGTTACAGACAAGCTGGGCTAAATGGTTCTTTGGGTTAGACCAAAAATGGCCATTTTTATGTTAAAAGAAGAGATTGTGTGCACAATGTTGGAAAAAACCAATCCCTAAGATTTCCATGGTTTGCAGCTATCCTCGAATTCCAGAAGCTGGATATTATTTGTGGCAGAGGAACATGGTGCAATATTTGCTCTCTCTTACCATGCTGCTGATTGTGACTATGTGATTGTTGTTCGCTTAATAAAAACATAACAATTGTTTCATCCTCTCTTCAAACTATACTCAGGTGGAGAGATGTCCTCCTTATCCCACTACCTGAACACCTTCCAGGTGTGCACAGACTGACATAACTAATGACCGGAGGACAGCTGGGAGAAGGGCTGCATCTGTACTGTTTAGGCAGAGACTCTAGTGTTTCTCTGTTCCGTCTTTCTTTTGGAGAAGTCTGGCCAGAGAAGCTGCCTAGCATAGGAGATTACTGGTTGACGTGCTCTATGTTCTTGCAAATGCTCACATTGGAGTCTTATAATAGAGACATTTAAAATCTTCTCCCATGCTCATAGGCATCCTTTGAAAGACAGGTTGATTTTGTTTTTTCTTGGTTAATTAATGTGCCTTTAAATAAGTCTCTGCTTTGTGAAACTCAGCTTTTCTTCTCCTGCTGTGCCTTTTGATGTTTCTGTTTTAGTTTTCCAATTGTTCCACTGCTGTCTCCAGGCATTGACTTGTATTTACTTTTTAATTTCTAATGAATTCAGGGTTTTTCTTTGTGTATTTTAACTGCATTTTATCCTTTCACCCACCATCCTATTTTCCCATGTGAAAGGGTCTCCCTTGCTCTTAGAACTCCATTTATCAGTCCTCTTAATCAATTGATAGTGGCGAGGATATGCAGTGCACTTCTGGATGTATGACACACCAGTGAGGTGCCTGATCTTTCTGACTTACGCTGCTCAGACTTCTTGTCAAAGGAGCTTTAAGGTGGCATTATCAATGCATGAACAAGATGGTTGTCTTCTGCCCTCTGCTTCTTTCCTTGGCTACTCCAGCTGTAGATCCTTGTGCTGTTTGTATGCATATAACAGGGTGCAGTCCAATGTCCTGAAGCTCTTACAGCATGAGAAAGGCTTGTGTTAAGTGGGGATGCCATAGGTAGCTGGTCTCTGGTTGACTGTCCATTAAAGAGGATAACCAGCCCTAACCCCCGTGAGGGCAGGCTGGTGGTAGTTTGGATGTCAAGTTCTCTTGGAGTGGAAGAAGCCAGAGATGAATAGTTATGTACTCAAGCCATGCAAGTACAGTCCTACTGGGGAGTGACACAGGCACAGTGAGATTATATCATCAGAGCCAAGAAGTGAGTCTTGCTGCCCCATCCAGTGCCTTTGCCCCTACATGCCCGTAGTACCTTGCTGCTGGGTTAGTTTGGCCTTCTGATGAGAGCAGCTTGAGTCTGTCCACAGCCCTTACAGACAGACTTAAAACAGGGTGAACCAATCTGTGCGGATCACTACAGTGGTCCAGAGCTCCACAGGGCACCATGGCCAGATCCCATCAAGGCTGAACAGCACTGGTATCTAGTAGTGATGATGGGCATTAAGACCAGATGTCTACCTCCCTGGGCATCCCCTCACAGAAGAAAAGCCTGTCCTTTGGCAGGGTTGAGTACGTCTGTGCTTCCAGTAGGCACTCCTCAGAGCCTGTGTTGGGAAACAACAGGCTCTTTCTTTGAAGAGGAGTCGGTGTGCCCTACAGACAGTGTCGTAAGATTAGAGACTGAAACGTATAGATCTCCAAACCTTCCTATGGTAGATTGTCCCTGTGTCTGTGTTAGAAACTCACTGATGCCTACTAAGTCTTTGTGCAGCTCCAAAAGCACTGGGAATGTATGCTGTCTTATTCCAACTCCTGCAAGGATGCAACATCCCTCCTCACCCAGTAATCAACTGTCATCACTTTTTGCATAAGGCACATAAGGTGTGTCCCATAGTAGGAGCCAAACTTATGCTTCTCATGTTACCAGTGGAGCGTCTGTGACACTTAGGAAGGTTCAGTCAGCAAAAGACATGAATTTCATTTTTTAAGCATTTATTTGTCTTAACACAAAAATATGTAAATGCCTCCAATCTTTCTGCCTTTTCTTGTGCTTGGAAGGACTTGAAAATTAGCTTAGTACATAGTAATGAACGGAGAGGTGAGTACTCCACAAAGATGAAGGCCACTTTTGATACATCAGCGCACCCTCCAGGGTGCTACTAACT
>NW_008825499.1:1583268-1633790 GCF_000699105.1 Pygoscelis adeliae
CTTGTTGGACAGAAGCAACACAAGGTGGTGATATATTTTAATGATGAAAACATCCAGACACAACCTCCCCATTGTATTTCCCCATAAATCTTCTTCATATTTACAGTCTGTTAGATCATCCAGGAGACAGAATGAGTCATGTGAAAACTTCTCTTGTTAAGTTATGGCTCCAAGCAGAGAATCTATGTTGCACTTGTTTGGCTTGGTATGTGAGAACACTGAAGGGATATATTTACTGTTGTAAGTGTACAGGGCCTGAAAGCCAGTGTGCACTCTGTATTAAGACTGCTTTCAGCTGCTTGTGCCTTGGAGGAGTGGTTATTTTTACCCTGTTGCATGAATGTCCATGGGAATGAGAATTAATTCCCAATTTTTGTTAATGTTGTACAAAGACCGACCCTGGCTACTCAGATTCCTCCTCCACAGCCCAAACCTGCAGTAGCTGGTCAGAGAATAAGGGAAGTTTTATAGCTGACACTAGAAAGCAAGTGGTATTGACAGTCTGTGGGGCTTGAAGACACTGGACTTAGAGAAACATTCATTTACTTCTCAGGACAAGTATAGGGGGTTTTATTCCTTTTTGTGCTCTCCGGAGATGTCTCAGATGAGCAGATTCAAGCTCAGCTAGTTCTGCCAGATGTCACTTCACTGTTGCAACATACACATGTTTGAGAACAGTTAAAGCAAAATTTTCAGAAAATTTTGCTGAAAAATTGCAGAAAATTTTCAGTGTGGGTGAAAAAAAGTAAAATCCAGAAGAAAAAAACTACTTCCTGAAGACTAAATGCATTTATCTCTTTTTTTTTCCTTCCTCTTTTATGTTTGCTTGGGGTTTTGTTTGGTTGGTTGGTTGGGTTTGTTTTTACTTAAAGAATGAGGAATTTCCAAAATTATGCTCTCAGCATTCCTTTGCAGCACGTTTTTCTGTGTCAGTTTCTGAAAAATTCTTTTGAGAATGGATGGTACATATGAAATCTCATGTAGTAAGTCAGTTTTGAACCCAGTTCTTGCAGAAATGGATGGCTGCTTTCTTCCAGCTGGCAAACTTCTTTCATGTGTTTCTATCACAGCAGAGATCATTTAAGCTTGATAAGTAAACAGAAATGTACAATTATGTGTATGAGCAGCTGATAATGTTGTACACCTGGGAAGGATCATCAGTTTGAGATTAGCCCTTTAATTCCCATGACTTAGTAGGCTGGAGGGTTGTTGTTGAAAATCTGGAAGTTTCAACACAGTTCACATGCACACACAGTTTTTGACATGTTGACAGCTTGCTCTTCATTGCTCATAAATTTTTTATTATTCTAGGTGGAATAAAGTGGAAGGATTGATCCAGCCATGGCTTTTTCCTAATAATTCAGTGAGCAGAAGTTGTTTGTGGTCTGCACCTTTACAGTGCTGGTAGGAGGGAGACTGAAGATGCTGATGACTGAGTGTGCAGCTGCTTGCAGAGGTTTATCTTGCCCACCCAGATGATCTTCCTTTCTCATCCTGTTTGTCAGGGTAAAGAATTGCTATTAATCGTACATTGGATGAGATATTACAGCAGTTACTAGCTCCCTATCTTTTCAGCACAGATGGCATTTTTTATGAAAAAGTGGATAAATATCTCTGCTGACCCCAGATGAGGATGTCGAGGAAGGTTGGACTGTGTGCTTCGTGTGCAGAGTCTTTATGTTCAGAAAACCTCAAATGAAAACCTCAAAAGAATTGCTAGCGTCTGTTAAGATAGATTTCCCCTCTTCTTTGTATCCTTCTTTCTTTTATTAATTTTTTCATTCTTTTTTTGGGGGAAAAAGTATTTTAATTACTCACAAAACCACCAAGGGAAGAGGAGAGGCAAAGGTTGGGCCTGGGGGAACAGTCGAGTCCAGCTGCATTGGCAAAACCTGAATTCCTTTAGGTTTAATAGCCAGATTCTGCTCTGTGGCAAAGCCATGATGGTGAAACCACAGGCTAGGAAGCCCTTCAGCAAAGATTTGACTGTCCTTTTTACAAATTGAGAGAATGTAATGATTGTGGCACTGATAACTGCCTTTCAATTAACAGGCTCTTGCCACCATTAGCAAGGGCAAGAGGACACAAGAACTAGTGAATTCTTTTTTCAGATTAGCTGGTAAACAACTTTGAGCAGCTGCTAATAGAATATTTGAGATTTTTTTTCTTTGGTCATTAACAGGCTGTTTGCTGGATCATCATACTTGACAAAGCGAGAAAGTGTTGTCCAGACACCTGCTTGAGGGCCTGAAAGATTTTAAACCAGGCAGAGGATGTCAGCCCCTGTAATTGATAAATGGCTGCAGGTAGGGAACAGTGGAGTCTGTTCCCAGGTTGGTTTTAAGTTCTGCATTGTGGTGGCTACCCTGTTCCTGGTCCCTAGTGAGCTCAGGTGTGTGTGGCCTGTACTGCAGTGAGACCTCTGGGTAGACCAACCTCCTGTTGGTGCTTCAGAACTGGTTCAGGTTGTTCAGCAATACACACTAAACTAAGCTTTGCAGCCCCAGGGGTTGGGACAGGTCTGTAGTTGTGAGGTGTGACCCCTTGGTGAACCAGTCTTGCTGTTCATGCTTCTGGGCTAGCCCCTTCTCCCAAAAGTCAGCTACTCTAGGCCTCTGACAAAACTGCCTCAAGCCATCTGTGATGCTTTATGAGAGGCAACACTGCTTGTTGTATGTGATGTTCTTGTGCTGTCAAGAGTTTTGGCTCAGGTGACACAGGGAGCAGTCTACCCTGTTCCCGTTGATAGCTGTGGGGAGTGGCTGCTGCTAGTGCCTGAGACATTTAGAGGTAAAATCTTTTTTACTTCCCTTTGGAGCAGGGAGAAACTGTGCTTCCTGAGCTCTCACATCACCAGCTGCCACTGTGCTGACCCCACCTCTAGGCCCAGTCCACAGCTCACGTTAGCAGAGAGCTGAGAAACAGCCCTTGGAAGCCTTACAAATTAACCAGCCATAGTGTTCCTTGGTCAAGAGCAAGAAAATTTCAGTTGCTGCTCAAACCCAGCTCTTTTTTCCTCAACAGGGGGATTTCCATTCAAGATAAAGCTCTGGCTGGGAAAGATGGGAACGGAAAGAATTCATGCATCCCAGGGTACCAGGGCATGCTTTATAGGGGATTAGGGTGGGTGAACACATCAGAAACTTTAACACAGCAACTCTGGTTTCATGTTAGATGTCTCCCATGGAGTAAATGACCTCTCTTCTTTGCTGTTCAGATGAGTCCCTTTCCTTAGGTTTGCTGCCATGGACATGGCGGGACCATCCACTTCATTATCTTAGGTTTATGTGCAATGCTAGTAGTACCACAGCTACAGATTCCCCTTCCACTGGCTCAAGTCTGTCCTTGGAGACATCTTAGGTGAGTTGAGGGAACAGGGCAAAGAGAACAAAGTCTGTGTTGCTGAGTTCAACATGGGACAAAGAGAATGAAGGGGAGAGCCTAGCATTTGTCCCTTTTGAGATGGAAGTGTTTGGTGGCTTTGCCTTGGGGAAGAGATGATCAGTGAGTAGTGTTGTTCACACTGTATTGCTGCCTGCCTGCAATTAGCCAAGCAGTATTTTCACAAACAAAAAAAACTTGTAATGTATCAACCAGAAAGCTCACAGAGAGTAGACATCCCAAAGAAAAGCATCAAACGAGTTTGCTGGATTCCCATCAGCAATTCTTATTAGATGCATGAAAGGTCCCATGAGATGGATAATGTAATTACAGACATATTTTTACTGTGTCTGTAGGGAGACAGGCACTGAAAACGTTAAAAAGCCAACAATAGTAACAATCTTTTTTCTTGTCTCACGCAGCCATGTACATTTTGACATCTGAAAATGTCCTAAAATTGGCAGTGCCTTTGTCTTTGTGGAGGGGCCCAGCTGGTATCTCACATTTTATATTGACAAAAACCTGATTTCTTTTCAGTGCTGTCCCCTGTGTCTCTAACTCCAGGACTAAATGCACAGACTGGATTTTATCTGCTTGTGGGTCATCACAAAAAAAGAATGTTGCCCAGTCCAGCCTCTGCCCTCAGCAAAAATGCACATTACAGGTCCATGTAGGGGAGTGGCAGTTTAGCAGAAAAGCAGCAGCCTGGTTTTCCTCTGTGAACACGCAGAAGAAAGGAAGATGAGACCATAGTGAATGTTTTGTTCTGCCAACCCTCACTATAATGGTGAACTCTTTCTTTGTTTACTGGTACACCATGGAAGCCTGAAATGAGTATTGCCTTCCAAAGATATCTCTTTCCTCCTTTGCATGAATGTTGATGGAGGCTTTCATCCTCAGATATGCAGAATGAGTCCCTATGACTTCAGTGGACTATCTTTGTGCAGCAGGAAATCCAGATTGAGGTAATAGAGTAGAAAAGATGACCTTCCTAAATGCTTGAATGGCCTACGTGCCAGAAACAGATGATTATAAAAGCCTGAAAGCTTAAGATACAATTTACAAAGCAGGCATCTACTTCTAAATACATTTAAAAAGAAATCTTCTGTTGATGCATTTGATCCACTTCCTGACAGCTTATCTAAACATCTTGAAGAAGATATTTTTGTAACTAGTTTGCTATGCATAAATATTAAGCGCAAACAATATACCAAATTCCTTCCCCTGCACCTCCAGCATACTTATGTCTGCAATTTCATGCTTCATCATATCAAAAGATTGTTCCAATTAAATGAAGGAAATAAATACATACTTCTGATTTGCCGCTTGTGTTGCAGTACTATGTAGACACCACTTGTGAGAACAGAGCTTCCCCATGCAAGGTGTTGAACACACAGGGTAGAAATTAATTCAGAACAGAGAAGTCAAATGAATTATTAGTTCTTCCTGCAAAGGAAACAAGGTTCTGGAAGAGACTGCAGAGTAATGACTGGCAGCACCATGCCACGTCACTCTAGTTAGCATGCAAATGAGACACTAACCCTGAGATGAATCCTTAGCAGTGGTCCTGAGAGAGCAAGCTCTCTGTCACCTTTCTGATCCCCTTTCCTAAGCCGGTTTCCAACCTGATCAGCTCAAAATTTTGCCTGCTCCAGCGATTGCTTTTGAAATAGTTTCACAGAGCAACTATTGTGGTGATGCCAGTCCATAGACCCCAGGGAAGGTGCTGAGTGCTGCTAAAACACTATGAATGACTGTGGTCCCCAGCAGGGCTGATTTCAATGAACTCTGGGCATGGTATAGACACAGTTCTAGTGAACACCTCAGAAGATGCTCTGCCACAGAGAAATGCCATAGCTGTATCTGTAGCTGAGTTTTGCTCCAGCAGTGGGCCTACTAGGTCACTCTGCGGTTTTCTTGTTTATCACTCATCAGACCCTTCAAAGGCCAATGCTGCTGCAAGGAACAACTTTCAGTGAGGCAGAATAGCTGCTTTTTGCTTATAACCTGGACTACTGACTCCCAGAGATAGCTGGTGGAAAGGAGGTGAATTGTCATCTCTCTGAGATTGCTATCAGGTTTTATTACTGTGAGATGTAATTTGGGCCCTAATAGTATATCCCAGTAATAAGACATTTTTTAAGTGTTTCAGGAGTCAGAATGAGACCAGCACTTTGAACTGCTGTTCCCACCTGCTTGCTTACCTTTCAGCTTCAGTTTGTGGAGGTTTTTTCAGGCTATTTCTCTTGCTCTGTTAGAGCTGATCAGGCAGTGTTGTGAGAATTACTACACAACAAAACACACCTGCAGCACTGCAGGCTAGGACATTCAGACATGCTTCAGACAGGCAGATGATGATGTACTAATTTGCTGAGGCTTTCAGTTGCACACAGAGCTTTTTCTTTTACCTTCATTTGCCATCAATTCTGGATAATCAGTTGTGCAGTTCCCCTCTGATGCACAGAATTCAACACCATGCACAGGGCACTGTCTCCTGCATACATAGGAGAAAGGAATGCTCTGCCATCACCTGGAGCTGGTCTCAGGGGCTTGAGATTGGGAAACGTAGCAGAAATTACAAAGGAAAGAGCGGAGAACAGACTACTGTCCTGCAGGTCTTCAAGAGCATTAGTACTGCTAGGGCTGCAAAAGAAGGGTAACTTATTTTTCCTCCTTTAAAGACTGTTGTAGGAAGGGTCTTATTTGTTAGCACATTAGCAAGGAAAAACAATCTAGTTGCAAAGGTAAATTATTAACCAAAAAGCATAGCACTGATCCTGGCTTCCTCACTGGTTTTCCCTTCCTCACCACGACCATGAGATGTCTCATGCATTGCCTTCCCTCTCCACCTGAGGCCCCAGTTTTGTCTCATGCAGAGCAAACATATCTGGCCCATCACCCCACTTCGTCTCTGGCTCTTCAGCCCAGTGTGCCAGATCTCTGCCTCCTAGAGTAAGGAGAGATAGCAGTATGGCATGAAGGAATATGTGCCACTTTACAAATGGCTCCTAGAAATTAATTTATAATATGGCAGAGACAACAAAACCTCAGCTGCAGCCTGTATCTTTGCTGCTTAACTAAACATAGTGCCAGTTTTGGCTGAGACAGAGTGTTTTCTGAGTCTCCAGTGTGAAAGAAAGGTAAAGGCATTCCTAATTTGCTGAAGGACTAGGTAAATGACATCATCAGCTCTCTGCCCCAGTTGCAGGGAAAGGTGTTGGCAAAGCCTGGGAGGAAAGTTTAGCTTTTTCTTGCCAAGAACAGCTCATTCAAGATGCAAGGCAACACAGCAATCAGTGTGACGGATCGTGACAAGTCTGGCAGACTAAAAATTCTCAGGAGAGCTGCTGTAACAGCTTCAGGGTTGTAACATTTGCCCATTTGCCTGTTCTGCTTCTGTTTTCTGTGAAGGGAAAAGTTCATTTAAAAATAATAATAATAAAAAAGACAGAATTCTTTTTCCTCTCTTCCAGAACTGCAAAGTTCCATTATGCAGTATTTATCAACAAGATACTTTCCTCATTATGCTTTTTGAAAGGATGGCTCTATTCAAAGATGAAGGGGAAGAAAGGCAAAGTCTGATTTCTGGACTTGAAAGAATTCTCATAAAAGCAGATGTTTTGATCAGACTGAAACGGCCTGAAACCATCTTTATTTTTCTGGCATTCAAGCAGTCAGCTTGCCTGCTTTAAATTCCACACCCTTTAAATATGAAATATATTCTTTTGGTGTACTCACTGGATGCATGACTCCCCATCCAGTAACGTATTTTGCAGGCAATGAGTTGCACAAAATATACATTGGATCCAACTGGGTATTAGATTACTCCATACTGATCAGTTCTACAAGCAAACCACATAAAGGACTGTTGCCAGTTAGAATGCATGTACAACCCACACTATGCAACAGTAAGCTAGCATGTGCCTTAGAGGCTATTTAGATACATACTGGTCTCTGTATGGAGTTGCCAGGCTCTTGTATTTGAGTGAAAAACAAATAAATGGCTGATAACATCTATCACCTTCCCCAGAAGTTTTATCCAGGTTGCACACAGCTTTCACCTTCACTGTGGTCCTTCATGGAATGGGGAGGAAGCAGTCACTGATGTCACATGGCACGTAGATAAGCTGCGGAATAGCAACTCAGATGAATCTGGACTAACAAAGCTGAACAGAGGAGGTAATCCTATGCATTGTGGATTCAGTTCACTATATAAAAAAAGCAGCATCTAACAACTTCTAGGGATACAACTGTACACAGAGAGATAAAAAGCAACAGACATTGAATAATGGAAATTGGCTCTAATTAGACAAATAAATGGAAGTGGCAGTTAAGGAGAAAGGATCCCTGAGCAATTTTTCTGAAAAAGTAGATATCAGAAAGGGGCTGAGGAACTTCTAAGTGGAGGGCCATTCTCTACCCATCACTCTGCTCTGCAGCCAGTGTCAACATATTTTTTGAAGTTATGAGCAGGGCCTGTGAGAACAGTGCTATCCTTTGAGACTCTGAGTCTATTAAATGATCATCCCACCTTTTGTTTCCAGCATTTGGGCAAGCATGGATATGTTGTGCATCTGAGTGCAGGGGCTGAATTTAGGAAGCAGAGCATGTCCAAACTACTACTTACTGCCACCTAGTCATACATACTGCATGGCTCAAAGCCTGCAGAGGCCCATTCACACCAGCTGGACCAGAGTGTATTCTTCCCACCAGGGGATGCTGCTTGCAGGCAACAGCTATTCTTATTTGGGTCTGCCTTCTCTTTCCTGTCAAGTATTGGCAGTCCTTAGCAAAATGGAAATAATGTCTCTAGCACCAGTATCTCCATGCTGTTGAAGCTGAGCAATTGCAGGTCCCTAGAGTACCAGGAAAACACTGCTTGTTCTCTTTGGATTGGTAGTGCTTTGGCACCGTTACTGTCCTCCCCTTCCCTATTCAAATGCCTGTTGATAAGTATCCAAACTGATTTTCCTGGGCCAAAATTCTTCCTAAGACAGAAGATCTCAATTTCTGGGAAAAATGGTGCAAAAAAAGTTAAGGTGTTTTTTTCTGCTGTTGGTCTGGCAGTTCCTTGTGACCATTTCATGCCTGCTTGTTCTGCTGTTTGTTTTCCAAACCAGATATTGTTCTCTGAGCTCACATCTGCCTGTGGTCTTCCCATGGCTCTTTTTTTAAATTTGTTTTTCTTTTATATAGCCACCACCAGGTAGGTTGATCCAGTTATTGTTTGCAGCTAGTTTTAACTCTAGACTGTTCCACCTTCTCTACCTCCTGCCATACAATGGCGGGACACCTGTACATTCCCAAGGCTGTCAGGAAAACTGGCATGAATACACATAATCCTGCTTTACTCTTTATCTCTAGAAAATCCCACATCCACTATGGAGAGCCTCTCCACTCTCATTTCAGTGTTGTTCCCTGCTTGCTCTTTCCTGCTGGAGTGTCAGAGAGGACAGCTGTGAGGGCTGGCAGAGGTGATCCTTGAGGGAAAACATCTTATTTAGGGACTTAGGGAGATCACAGCAACCTGGCCGCTTTCTGCAGCTCTCCCACTCACCCTGTCACTGGAACTGGGAGGTTAAAGTTAAACTACATGTTTACAGGCTTGTTGCCCATGACTTTTGACATGGTCTGCCTCTCCATCCTCCTATGACAACAGATTCCACAAGTTTATTCCTCACTGGGTTGTTTTATTGCTTTAAACCAATTTCACACTAATTTCATTGAGTACCCCCTTGCTTTAGGACTGCAGAACAGTTCTGCATTTACTTTGTCCTCCACTTTCATGATTTAGTAAACCCCCATGTATTCCTCTCAGATTTCTCCTTTCCAAACTGAAGAGTCCTGGTCTTTTTAGCCTCTTTCTCTAGAAGTCCACCACCTGATTGCCTTTATCCATCTGATCCTCACCACTGCCCACTTAGAGAGGTAGAGAACAGAATTGCACACAGTGATTATGGGGTAGGTGTGTCCTGGTTTTTTGTGCAGGAGAATGAATCCCTGCATCTTGTTCTCTATCCTTCCCTGGTGGTGCTTAGCATTCTTCTGGGTTTTGTTCAATTCAGTGTTACTGTGTGCTGAACCAGTGATGGCAAAGACCTGTCTACAGTGACTTTGAGAGCTCTGTCCTGAAGTATAATTGCCAGTTCTGCTCTCAGTGCCACATTGACATGGCTTAGATTTATTTTTCTGTAGACACACTGTCTTGTTTCTACTTATGCTGGAGGTCGTCAGCCATTCTTTTGCCCAGTTTTGAGAGGTCCTTCTGGACTGCCTCATCATTAACTGTGGCATTTGACTACCTGAAAGACTATCATCAGCAGGGTTGGAGATTTCACTGTTCAGCTCCTTCATAAGTTCTTTGATGAGGATGCTAACTAAAACCTGAGGGATATCATTACTAAATATTTTCTGTCCAGAAAAATGACCATTAAGCTTCCTTTCCTTTAACTAGAGTTCAGTCTATGAAAGAATTTAGTTTTCTTAACAACCCTTAAGGTTTTGGAATTCTTTTTCTCCTCTCCTTCCCTAGTGCTCCTTGGATAAGTGATCCTCAGGAGAAATCCATGCTGCTGGGCCTTTGTTTCTACCCAGTTCCATATAACTGAATCCCCAACAGTGATTATGCAGCACAAGCAGGGCAGACCTCTTTTTCTTAAGACTAGCCCTGATAGCCTATTGCTCCAGTGAGCCTATGACAGAAAGGGTTGAGAAGCTTTACTGCCTGCAGTGATGCTGCGCCCTCCTCCTTGCATTTCTTACCACTCAGAGATGGTGTTTGTTGGTAATGAGACTCAAAGATGCGCCACGTAGAGACATTTATTCATACAGGCTGCTGCAATGGTGGAGCTCCCTCTGGCACTTCGTGCTATGTTGTTAAGATGCTGCAACTGCAGTTTTATAGACATGTATAGTATATTGCAAAGTGTGTGGACAGCGCTTACTCAGAAGACCAATAGTAGAGTCTGTAATAAAAGAGTAGATCCCCAAGACCTTATCTGTCTGATCTGACTGAGGCTTTCCTCACGTTCATGTGGAGCTCATTACTGTGGCCTGTGCTGGCCACCTAGGACTCTGGTTTTCTTCCTTATGAATCTTCCCAAGAGACGCAGCAGGAAGACTTGGTTTGGGGATCTCTAGTCAGGCTAAGCTATGAATTGCTCAACCCCCTCAAAAAGGAAGTATTTCTGGGCAAGAGAATGGTGAGGTCCTGAGGGGTGGTCAGAATTGGTGGTGCTGGCAGTCTGGTGGATGATGGTGGAATGGATCTCAGCTGACATGTGCTGGGCTCTCACCACTGTCTACAGAAGGGGCCTCAACTGGCACACAGGTGCCTTACTATTAGACTGCTAAAATTAAGTGCACAGATTTCCCTCTGTATCTCTTATTGCCACCCTGTTCTTTTCTTTTATCTTGTCTGACATGAGTTGCACAAGGACGTTTAGGAGTCCTGTGGCAGGACAGGACTCACTCACTCATTCTGCTTGTCTTCTCTTATGTTTGCTGCTGCAATGCAATCATTGTTAAACATTAATGCACAGTCTCAGCCTTCCCTGTTGAAAGAAAAAAAGCAAAGCTGTTGGGATCTCTGCAGATTCAGGAACAGGGAACATAATCTGTTAACCATCATGCAAAGAAATGAATGGAAGTTCTCTGCACCACATATTTTTTTCTACATTTTCTATAGATTAATTTACCATTGTTTGCTCTGATGGTTATGTCTAAGCAGATGAAGTATGAGCTTTCACTTACTGTAATCTGTATGTGTTGTGATTTGCTGTGTAATTAATACTGCTTATAAATTTTGTACCGCCTTTATTCTTCCTCAGAGGAAAAATTTGTTTACAATCTTCATTTAACGCATAATCTTTCTCTCCTACACTCCTAGGATGCTCCTACAGAGCATTCTTCTGAAAGGGTACCCTGGCTTCTACCAGCAAATTCTCTGTACCTTCACTTCAGTGCTGCGCAGGCAAGCAAATTGTTTCAGAGGGACATGAGGAGAAGTCCTTTTGTATATTCAGTGGCATTAGCATCTGAAAGCCTCTAAATAATGGGTCAGTGGCAAGGAATACCTGTGTCATTCTGCTTTTACAGGGCTGTATAGGGATGAGTTGGCCACAAAACAGCTTCCTGGATTTCATCCATGGAGAAAGGAAACCAATTCAGGAGTCTGGAACTGCCAAGAGAAGGCCAGCAGGAGAGCTCACAGCTGTTTGTAAGGGCAAGAAGGGATCTTTTATCTCCAGGAGGTGCTTTTAGGAATGGACTACAAGAAAAAGAGCAGGAAATAGTGGGTTTTTTTTTTCCTTCTGTGGAATGATGTTCTGTTGTCTATGGGCTGCTGCCAAAAAAAAGCTCCATCTGATAAGAACAACGTAAAGATGCAGAGTTAGAACCCAGCTTTCAATGCTTTACCTCCCATTTTCTTTCAGTGAGGAAACCTGCAGTGGGAAATAACGCACTGCACTGAAGAGTTTTAGGAAATTATTACCACAAAGGGATTTCTATGTGAAATCCTCACGCCTCAGTACGGGGCCAGACTCAGAAATCACAAGTTCAAGGTCACCTAAAATACAGCTGCAGAACTGGATGGATGCAGCAGGAGCTCCATATTGCTGTCTCAGCTGTATTTCAGGTGACCTTGAACTTGTGTTTCAAAAACTCTCCTCAGTGCATTGATAATTACGGATTCTTGGGGTAGGAAAATAGCATGAAACATCTGCACTCAGTTCTCAGTTGTAACTGCGAAGGCTACAGGTTTAGCTCTGCCAAGACAATGGAATGCATTCATCAAAATGATGGTAGGAACATTCCTCACCTCACTTCACCTGCCTTGTTGAGCGGACAAGGCTGAATTCCTCTTAAATAACAATGAAGTGCTTAAGAAGAACACTGTAGTCTCACAGGTATACCCTCTGCTGTAAAAGAGTTCACCTTACTATCCTGGTGAACAGCATATTTAATAGTGGCATTGCATGCAGCAATAGGAAAGGAACATATCTCTTAATTCTTGTGCCCATTTATACAGGCATACCTCTGCCAGTGATTCCCATGCTTTCTAACTGCAGGATTTATTACTGTCTTTTTGGTAGGCAGAAAAAAAAGTTTATGAAGAACTAAGTCAGTAAATTGGTGAAGAAGAAATCCATTATTTTAGACTTCTGCAGAGTGGCTAATCCACCACTCTCCTCCCACCTCACTATGCTTTCACCCTGAGGCTTTAGGCATAGTAGCTGCAGAAGCTACCCCTAATAATACCAAACTTCAGAGAAAGAGAAAGAAAGAAAGAGAAAGAGAAGAAGAAAGATACAAGTATTGTATTTTTTATGGATCCTGCAAAATGTTACATTTTCTTCTCCTCCTTCAAGCTTCTGTTCTGTTGGCTTAGTGGGCCCTGAGTCTCTGATGGAGGCAGAAGTCAAACACCGGGGGGGCAGAAGGAGAAGTGCCACAACTGAGTCCATTATGTCCTGTCTGCAAGGCAAAGTTATTCCAGAACAAGACAGTGTTCAAATTTAAAGGACACAAGCAATCCCTTGCATCCTGTAACTACAGCATTTCACTATAGTTACAGTCATAGTTTAAGTACCCTCTATATTTGGCAGAGAAAGAGGCTTCTCCAAGTGTGATATAGCCCAGCTAGGATCTGCATCACTTTTGGGAAGAGGAGCTCTCCACAGGCCACAGTTCCTGTCAGAAAGTATCCACCTCCTCCGGCATGAGATCCTTCATGGGCTGCAGTGTGGATATCTGCTCCGGTGTGGTCCTCTCCATGGGCTGCAGGGGAATCTCTACTCCGGTGCCTGGAGCAACACCTCCCCCTCTTCCTTCTCTGACCTTGGTGTTTGTAGGGCCATTTCTTGCATTTTTGTGCCTCACTCTTCACAGCTTTATGCCCTTTTTAAAATACATTTTCCCAGAGTTGCCACGAGCTTGGCTGAGGGGCTCAGCTGTGTCCTGTGTTGGGTCTGTTGGAATCAACTGGAACTGCCTGGAACCAGCTGTGTCCAGCACAGGGCAGCCCCTGGCCTCTTCTCACAGAGGCCACCCCTGCAGAACCCCTACTACCAAAACCTGGACACCTACATCTAATATTTTCCACCCCTCGCCTCTGTAAAACTGAATTGTTGTTAAATTATACATTCATCACACAGTCTTCACAAACTTCACTTGCATCAACGAAATAAGTTTCCCATCTGAAAATCAAAGTAACATCATCACAAAACCAACAAAGATGGACAGTTTATACACACAACAGAAGTCCACCCCTTGTCCCTTCTCCACATTGCAACAATAAAATTACTGCACTATCTAGCAATGTCCAGCCTTTTACAGGAAAGCAGGACCTCAGCACATGTACCAGCACCTTGGGAAGACAAATGCCATAACCACAAATATGCCTCCTTCCTCCTCCTTTCCCCCAGCTTTTATTGCTGAGCACAAGGTCATACAGTATGGGGTGTCTCTTCAGTGTATTGGAGTCATCTGCCCCAGCTGTTTCCCCTCCCAATTATTTGCACACCCCCAGCCTGCTTGCTGCAGGGGCAAATGAGAAACAGAGAAGGTCTTCACGCTGTGGAAGCACTGTTCAGCAATAACTAAAACACTGGTGTGTTATCAACAGCCTTTGTCATAAATGCAAAGCACAGCACTATATGGGCTGCTATGAAGAAATTTAACTTCGTAACTTCATCTCAGCCAGAACCCAGTACAGCAGTAAATCATTACTAGCCCTGCTTTCTATGGCTGAAAACAGGTTTGCATCAGAAAAATTACAGCCATGTCCTTTTGCCAAATAAATCCTCTCATGAGAACAGTCTGCCTAAATGATACTAATTAACTTACATAAAAAGAAATATGGATTTCTTTGGTTCAGGGATAAAGTAAGTTTAATCTTAACTGAGTTTTTCAAGATAAGTTTTTCAAATGCCATTGTTGGACCTGAAGGGGTATTACTGTGGAAAAAGGTTGTGTCTAAAAAGGTTCTGTCTAAAAAAACCCCAAGCTGAACAGAGGATAGCTCAGTCATGTCAACTGCAAAAACAAAAAAGTGAGCAGTTTCAAAGCTGACTGACAAATGGGAGAAACATGACTGAAATTTTCCATGTTAATTCTGAAAGCTTCAGTTAGAGAGAGGAGTCTGATATTTTAAAAGGCATTGCAGTGTCCAGTTGCTCAGATACTAAAAATGTGTTCTTTGTAACTGATCATAAAATGTACTGCTTTGCTGAGAGATGGAGCTGCCTGGATGCCCTATTTCTGTCGGCAGCAGCATGTTCATAGGGTTCTGTAAAATCTGACTATCCAATGTTTGTAATGCTCTTTTTCAAGAATCATTGTAAATTTCTCTCCCTTCCCTGGCCAGCCCCAATGTAACTTTGATTGCTCTGCAAGCCAAGATGAAAAGGCATCTGTTTTGTAGGCAATGAGCCAGTGTCTCTCATTAACCACAGTGTACTGGTTGGGATTAATTGCTGCCTAAAGCTGGAGAGTCCCCTTCTTTTGCAGCACATCTCCATAGATTTCTGTGGCAGCACAGTGGGGAAAGAAATGGCTACTCTATCTGCAAATCCATAACCCATCAGGGGTGTTTCTAAGAATGAGAGGGGATAGATGGGTGGACTCTTTTTGTGTTTCATGGAATTAAAAAAAGTTGGATGCCCAGGACAGCTTCCAAAGACTCATTCCACACAATATCATGGATATAGGTGAGCCTTCTCAGAGCTGGGATGCTGAAGGTGTTTGCTCAACATTTTCAGAACTGCATTGCATCCCATGGACTCTTTTGTGTTTCAGCCTTCTTCCTGGCCTGTCCCTGAGAAAACAGGTAGTGAGAAAGGAAAGAATTAAAGAAAAATCTGTTTAACATTTCTTAATTCTCTATTGGAGGATTTTCATACAGTAATCCTGGAGGTGCCTCTCCTGTATGCCTGACATGCAGGATTCATTCCCAGTTGAGAGGACGGTAAACAATCATGACAAAGGTCTTTTGTCTCCACATGTAAGATGTTCCCCCCATGACTAGGAGCCTTGTCACACTTTTGCCCTGCTGCCTGTGCCCCTGGCTTTCTGGGAATGTTATGTCCCCTTGTCCCTGCTTCTGCAAGGTGGCTGCATGCAGGCTGTGTTTCTCAGAAGGATTTTCTGCTTTTGCAAAGGGCAAGTGTTTGACATATATGGCATAAATTGTAAATGGGCAGTCATAAACAGAGCACAGCAAAAGCCCCTGTTTTCAGAACATCCGTTAAATAATGTGTCCCTGTGATCTGTGCTTAGTATCATAAATATCAAATACAATTCCATGGTGGGCAGGCAGGTAAGGGAATCACTGGCAAGCTAAGGTTACAGCTATGAACAATGTAAGTGCTGTAAGTTTGATGTTTCAGTTTCAGCAATGCAGTTTGTCTTCAAAATATAGTTCCCTTATTGCAATTGCTATAGCTACAAACTTGTAATTTTTCAGTTTATGTAAATCCAGGATAGAGCTATTAACTAGTAAAGCAATCTCAGTCTGAAAAGATATGACTCCAGAAGGAGCTTTTTCTGCTGGTACAGTTATTACCTACAAAATGAATTAATCTTTCAAACAGACAATGATGTAGCAGGCCTCCATGAATGGGTTGTTTATGCAGCTGTTTGCAAAGGTACTACCTGAATATTTTTTCTTCCAAAAAGGCCATTTCATCAGAGTAAAAACTTTACCAAAAAAAGTCAATTCTGATGAAATTTCTTTGAAAAGAAAAGGATGGAGTACAGTGCTTTGATAAGGTCAGCCCTTTTCAGAGCAGGCTTTCAATTTTTTGTGATGTATCATTGCTCTTGGTGTGTTTTGCAATTTTTTATAATAGTAAACACAAACAGTTTATATTGGAATGCAACATTGCGGTGATGCCATAGTATTTGACTTATCCTGAGATAGTTCCTTTTTTTTCCCCAAATATTCTTCTGGGGGAGAGTTAATAATTTATTTTTTCTGCCTGTTTCTGATTCAAGACTCTGGTATTTCTCATATCCTTTCTTACCCACATACCCAAATTATTAGTGGGTGGCCATGAGCAGTTTCTCTCCTGTCATTTATTGTTATTAATCCCTGGTAAGTGTCGTAGTGTTCCTAGGCAGTGATCAAGGAAAAACCTGTATTGTGACTTTCAACTCAGACAAATGTTTTAAATAACCTCGATCAAAACACAAGTTTTGTTACACTGAACATCATTATTTCTGTCCCATATCTGAAAGGGGGCTTGAGGTTCAGTTGAAGGAAGAAGTCCAATCCTGCTCTGCCTTGTGGCCAGCTAGAACTGAACTCTGGAGAAGTCATTGAGTGAGGTTCTCTTTTTAAAACTAGGAAATCAATTAGGACTCTTCTAAATGAGTTCATTTTCTGCAGGACATTGTGCTGTGTTTCTTCCTACATTGAAGAAAGTTGCTGAGCAGAGATGGGTGACCAGCATGGAAACTCGCAGATGCTCCAGCCAGCTTTGCTAAGTGAAGCTGGACTGTTCATTCTGAAGGAGGAGTGTCCAGCTGAGTAAGTATTTGCAGTTGCACCAGGGAACTCCAAGGATGCATGGTGGTTGTTTGATCTTTGTGACATGATGGGTGTCAGAAAGTGGTCTTATTTCAGATATTTTCCAATTTGTGGTGCTTCATTTTGAAAATTCTCGTTCAGTTTAGTAAGTTTGTGTATTTTTTAGGTAGGTATATGTGGGTGTATGTATAGTTATGTGGATTTTTTTAAATTACGCAGCAAATGAGATTACTCTCTATTATGTTTAAAGACCCAGAGTTCAACATCTGTATCTGAGCTGGCTTCTCTTTTTGGATGTTAAGAAGCATACCCAGGCTTGTCTCCAATACTTGTCTCTGGTGGTCCTATTCTTTCCCTTTATGTATGAAGAAAGTCTTGAGTAACCAGCTCAGTCTTACACCTGTAACTTCTAGGAAGCTCATTCAGGGCACATGAATCTCCTTTCATTGCTTCCACAATCAAAACAGAAATGTGTGAGTCCTAGTGAGAAATCTGTTTCATGGCACCTAGCCATATGTTAGATATTCTAGCAGAAACAAATGACAGCTACCAGCTCATGTACAAAACTCATGAAGTGTCAACCGTTTCAGTCCCACAGTAACTTTTTCCTTAAAGAATTATAAATCTCTGTAATGACTGTAACAGAAAATGCTGATGTTACTCCCCTTAACAGAAACACAACACATTGCCATAGATTAACAGGATGACTTCTCAAATTAGATTACGCCTTTTGCTTCAATCTCGTGATTTATCCATGGTTATATGACTTAAAAATTGGTACCATAAGGCATGTGAAGGATTTGTGGAGCTGTATGCAGCTCATAAATCAGCTGTGCATCTACCATCAATTCACAGACTCATCAGTTAAGTTTTGGGTGCCATAACTTAAACCGGATGAGATTTTTCACATTGTAAGGGACAAGACACGGGTGTTCAGTTCAGTTATGTCTGTGTATATGAATCAATGCAGAAACTCTACACTCCTGTCTCTTAGATGTGGATTTACAGGGCAGCATAGAGGTGATCTTAACACCTCCTCACTTTAGTGTTTCTTCCTCAACACTGCATGCTCTTGTATGGTGTGTCTCACTCCTGGTCACTGCTCCTGCTGTCTCCATCAATTTGTGTATTCCCAGCTGCTTGGAAGGTACTGTTTTTCAGGGGCAGGTGTGCATTGAACTCTCACGGGCCGTAACAGAAACCCACCCCCCAGGGACTTCTTTCTTGGATTGCACTTTTATAAATGGATATTGTGTCAGTGTCTCTGTAATAGAACCAATAACTTGCTGTACCAGGTGCGGTACAAACAGAGGGTAAAGCCACAGACCTTGCTCCAGAGCTGTTATCTCCTCTAGTCTAAGCTTCTCATCACCAGTCTAAAGCTGACAGTTTCCGCTCTTAGGTTTTATGTGTTTTTTTGGTTCATTCCCTGGTTCATTCAAGACCAATTGAAGATGAACACGAGCCAACGTAATGATGAGGTACTAGGAAAGGAAAATATTGTAAGGGATGTGGAACTTGCCCCTCTGTGCAGTGTTGTGAAGGACTCAAATGGGTCTTGTTTTGGCACAACACTTCACAGCATCTACTATGGGTAACCAAGTGGGATCCTGTTAAAGATACTGTTTATATGATGGATTTGATTTACTGAGACTAAGTGACTCCAGAAGAAGCAGTAGCTGATGAAACATCTGTGGCCTAGAACCGTCTTTGACAAAAAGAGGCAAAGTAGGATAAAGAAGTATAAAAACAGACCTGTGGCTGGTGATGTATTTCCTGGAAGTAGATGTGCGATTCTGGTTCATGTCACCATCAGCAGCTGTAAGATGAAAGCTCAGGACAGATGCAGAGGTAGAAAGAAGAGTTCAGTTTTCACTATCTGCTGGAGAAAGAAACAGCAGAGGAAAAGAGCATGAGAGATACCTCCACTGGCAGATACTGTTTGATAATTTTTTGTGTTCTTTACTGATACAATTAGGATCATCTTCTCTCCTTAACAATTCAGCATGGGCTTCAATTTGTTCATTTATCTCCTGTGCCCTGTAAGCTGTGCCCTGTGTTCTGTGTGATCTGTGGGCTTTTTTTGTATCAGAATGACTGAGAAAAGCATTGCAACAGGGATGTATGGTCTAATTAAATTCCTTGTGTTGTGGTTTTACAGGCTTACCTCTTCCTTGCTTGCAGGCTTTGGCAGATGTAGTAGGCCACCCTTCCCCATCCTCCTCAGCATGCAAGACCCCATCCATCCAGGCCGTGTGTCATGCATGTCTGAATGGTATTGGGTGTTGAGGGGGAGCCTGCAGCACTGCCCAGCAGTGGAGAGGAGAGGCTTTACCTGCCAGCAGAGCCTCAGGAGTCCAAGCTCTTGAGAAATTGGACTTACAACAGGTGCTGCACAGTAGCACTCCTCTATTCTCTGATCCCTACAGGTCACAGTTCAGGCTGAGCTGCTGCAAAGAGGGAGCAGGAGAGATACAGTGCCACTGGCAGCTTAAACAATTTACATAATGCGGGGGACTGATGCAACTTTTCGGACTTTTGGGAAGTGTCTGACTAAGATCAAGTTTCCTCTGTTTGCTGCTTCTAGCACCCAGGCTGTGTAGTTTGTCTCTATTAGGTTCTGTTTTGTGGCTGCTGGAAATACTTGTACTGCATTCAAAGTAAACAAGGGCCTCCCCTGCTCCTGCTCCATCCATGTGTGACTTTCTTTTTTTGACTTCTCTGGTTATGGGCCAAAATGCAATAGCATTCATACTGTGGAGTCAGTGCTGTATATTTATGCACATGTGTAGGCACAATGTGGGGAGCTTGAGGGTGTATTCAGTCATATCTGGGATTTGTGTAGTGAGCCTGCTACAGAAGGTGTATTTAGTTGTCCTTCATTTGTGTGTGTTTTAGATTCTCTGAGGTAGCATTTAGAAGGAAGGTCATATGTTTGCAGTAACAAAAAACGCTATCTCACTGTAGTTGGAGACAGGCTGTGCCAAGGCCAATCCTTGGATTGAGAAGGCACAGTTGAATTTTTGAGAAGCATGAGAAGATAATCCCTTTCTATTAAGGTCACAGAGTTTTAGAGGTAAATTTCATACAGAAGCAACCACTCAAAAAAAGGAGCACAGCTGTCAACCAAAGAGTTGTTTCCCCTTTAAGGTTCTGACTCAGCCACAAATAGTAGCATGCTTTAAGCATTTGCATACAGTTTCTAATGAATTAGGCCTGAAATCTTTTAGACACACTGTAAACAAATATATCCTTTCCAGAAGATACTTCCTGCCTCATTGCAGTAATGCGTATGTGGTGGGTTATACCCTCTTCAATTTAAGTTTACTTATGTGCTGTTAAAGCACTGGAGAGAAATGTTTTTCTGATTCCATATTTCTAAGGGTCCAAACAATGTTTTTTGTCTCAATGGCCATATACAGTAGATATAGTATTCTTTATGTTTCTTTTTTGTGTCCGTCCCTATTTTTTTAAACATATGCCTTGGCCCAGGCTCTGCAGAAAACAAATGAAAGAAGTGTATTAATCTGAGCAGAAAGTGGGTCATGGTCTGAATTAATTGCCAAGATGCAATTAGAATGTTTTTCAAAGGGTAGAACTGATATGTCATTCTGTATCCAGGACATTATTTGCTTGTTTTTTCAAAAGACAAACGGAAAGGAGAAAAGTCTAAGTATGAACTGTTTTGTTCTTCCCTCTTGCAAGATTGCTAGGTTCTTTTCACAGCTGGATTTGAGGTTGTAGGTGATCCCACTGGTTGTACTAAAGAACCCATTTCATTAGGTGCCTCTGGTTTTGTCAGGCCATTGCTACCCAGCTGTTTTGAAAAAGCAATCTCAGATCACATAATTCTGCTCTCTGTGCTGGCATTCAATTCAGCAGGCTTCAGCTCTGGGTGACAGCCCTGATTTTCAGAGCTCTCTGATGAAATTCTCAGAGGATACAGCAGGAGGGATCCTCTGTGATCTCCTAACTGGACTTTTTGTATAACACAGAAGAAAGCCTCACCTGATAGTTCTTGTATCAATCCTGGAAACGGTAGAAGAAATGGGGCATGTCTTAGAAAGACCTTCAGCATGAGTCCTAGCTCTGTCAGAGGAAACTCCCTCCTCAATCAGCACACTCTTTGACAGCTGGCTTCCACAAATATTCTTCACAGTAAGTGAAGGTAGACACACAAATGGCAGAGAGGATGGGTCAGAAGTGAAAGTGAGGACATTTTGTGAGAGCTAGACTGACTGTTAGAATCCACTGCTGGGAGACATAAAAATAGCTTTCTCTGCAAATCCAGCTCTCCTCTTATACAAATGTTCTTCTTATTTTGCATAGAAAGAAATAGCTAATAAATAAATAAAATCCCATTGCTCCTTTTTTGTGAAAGAGAAGAGTCATTTATTATGAAAGGGAAGTATCTTAGGTAATTAGTATTGCAGACATAGTTTTGGGATTAAAGTCAAAGCTGCATAGCTCTTCTACCTTATGACTAAAATAGCTTCTGCTTAGTAGTTCATTGAAATGGAAATACACTGAATATGTTTTATCCACTGGAGCTGTGGAAAGCTCATGCTGATTACTCATGCTTTAGCTTTTCTTCAGATGATGCCAAATCGTGACAAATCTGCAATATTTCAGTTGTAGGTACCATCACAAAGTATAGGTATTCAGTAAGTCCCACTTCAAACTGGCTTTGAATTTGTCTTGTGCTGTTGTTTTGCATGAGGATGGTTTCCCTCATGAAGCCTTTATATTGACAAAGAGAACTTTTATGTTGGCATCTTCTTTCTCTACATTTTCCTTGACACTGTCTCATTTACCAAAACAAAGTCTGTTGCAAGACCTGGAGCTCTTTCCTTTTTTGGCCTCATGACATTTTGCTTGCATTAATGTTGCCTTTCCACCGAAGATAAACTTGCATATAATACCGAACCACAGAAGGAATTGTCAACCTTTTCTTTTTGGAATAATCAAGTATCTGCCATTACAGGCTCTGCATTGATCAGCTGTCACAGTTCAAGTCTTTCCTCTTTCAGTAGGGCTCTTCACAGATGATTATTGATTTGCTACACTGAACTAAAATAGCTTAAACCACATTAAAATTGTTTAGAGACCTTGTCTGCTGGGTTGACTTGTATATCGTGTCCTTCTGATGACATTCACACTATAGCTCTTAATTTCTACTCTAGAGGCCTACGTAAAAGTCAGAGTTTGTTTTAAAGGGTAGTTGGGGTTAATTCCTCTCTCATACATCTTTCCACAGTTGTTTGGGAACACAGTGCTTCTGTTTTATTAAGCATTTCAGCAGCGTCAGGCATGACAGAGCACAAATCCTCAGCCAGCTGCTATACAAATATAATGGCTGCTGTCAGTTAACACTGCACTTACTGTCACACAGTTAAAGCTGGTACATGGGCACTTTGCAAAATCAGGGGCTGTCTCTTTCCATCTCTGAAGCCTCTGCTGAGGTATCATAGGCTCTCTCTACCCTGCTGAGAGAAACAGAGGACTGAATATGGAGTGCTAGGCTGCTGACCATCCATGTTTGTCCCGTTGGCTCTGGAGCAAGACTGCTGTAGGACACTCCAGAGCATGGACATCCAAAGAGCACTGGGATACAGCTCCTGACCTGTAGCTATGGGCAGAAACAACAAAACTGATCTCTAGCATTATATCCCAAGTGAAAACAGCAAGCTGTGGGAGAAGAGACCAAGGCCCAGCTCTAGCCCAGCACCATGCATAGTGCGCTCTTGGAGGAAGGACTCTCACCTGGAGTTGCTTCTTTAACCCCTGTTTGGTCATTAATAGAACAAAAAAATCTGGGCTGACACTTGGTTATCAAGCAATCTGATGAAACGCACTGTGTGTCACTGTGCCCATCATTGTCGGTCTGTGATATACTAGCTTTATTTGGGTTTGGGAGCCACCTGAAGTCAACAAGAATCACAAAAGCTTTGAATCAAACATGGAGGTTCAAGTTAGCCACATTAATTCAGATTTAGAAAAGTTCAGATATGCTACGTGCTAAGGATCTATATCATATAAGGGCACAAGAAACTGAACTCCATGCAGGAGTAGCCACTGGAAAACTGACCCAGACACCTGATCCATGTCTCTCCAAATGTCCTAGCCTTTGGTAAGCTAACTGGAGACTGAAAAAATAACAGAATTTTCTTCTCTTAAAGCCTGACTTGACAGTTATGCTGGTAGAAAACTTCCAGAAAAGGGACTTCTTATAATGAAGGTTTTTTAAGTGAGAAGCATGTTAAAATAGCTTGGTGCTGTTAAATAACTGTGAAAAAGTAAAATAGCTGATAGGTTTTTGGAAAAGTACCATTGCATTTGGAAGGACTAACCCTTCTTTGTGATGTATTAACAGCACATGAGTGGCCAAACTCCACAAGGTAAAAGCAAGAAGTCTAGCATGCTGTCTTTAGCAGTAGCTACTGCTGGTTCTTCAGGGAACGGAGTGAGAAAAGAGGCTTTTTTACTGTTCTGAAAGAGACTGATTCTCATTAGAGGTTTTGTTAAGACCCCAACCTTTCAGAATGTTTGTTAGAATAGTCAGTTTTGTTTATTCTGAAAGTTTTTTCCTGGTCATACAGAAGTCAAAATTCCTTTGAAAACTTGCAATAAACTTTCTATAAGAGATCTATCACCACACGGAAAAAGTACACTGAAACACAGGAAGAATCTGCCTGTTCTTGTTTGATGCTTGCATATAGATATATAAATTTACGTATTTTTGATATGAAAGGAGAGCACATGGGCAGTAAAGATAAAAAACAAAACTCTTGCTTCTCAGGTGATTTAACATGTCCCTTTTTTGTGCTGCTTTATGCTTCATCACTACCAGAGTGCTTTATTCTTATTGTTATGTTTATTATTTATGTTCCCGTGGCAACCAGGAGCCTTTGTCAAGGAGCCAGCCCTCTGTGTCTCCCTTTGAGAAGTGTCTCATAGAGACAGTCCCTGCTCCAAGGAACTTACAGGCTACAGAAATCTGGCAGGGGAGACATGGAAATTAGATGTGTGAATCAGAGGAAAGAGAGAATACATCCAGGGATAGATGTTCACTCACAGGGAGACAGGAGTGGACCAGGGAGTTACAGGACCGTTAGTGCTGGGGAATTGACAGTTGTGGCATGTGGTCCAGGCAGAGGAGCTGTTCATCACTGGGATAATCTTTCCTGGTAGGGCAGATGTGTTGTGTCCCCCCCGCCCTTGGTCAAGTTCAAATATGGCGTGTTGAAGGAGGGATTGAAACCAAGGAGACAGCAGCACAGTTTTTGGTTACATGTCTGTTTGACTTTCATCAAGTTCATGAAGATGACAGTTGTAATCCTAAAAAACATGCTATTTCTGGCTGAATGTTTCTTATGTTGAACATTTCTTAATTTGTAAGTAAGTGTTTTGATTATATCTTCATATAATGAAGAAGCATTCTTACTCTTTTATTGGTGTTTTTAAAAATACAACAGAGAAAGTTCTCTTTAAATTATATGAAATTTGGGAACATAAGTTATAGTTGCTTACAGAAAGTCTAAAAATATGTTATGGGATTTTTTTTGTGGATTGAATCTCAACTGGGGGATTTCCAAAAACCACCAGCAGCACAGCAGTTCATATTGGCTAATTTATGTTCATGTAAATAACCCTAATGTGTTGAAAGTCTGCAGGATTTCAGATGGGCTAATATAAACCTCCCTTTCTAATATTCACACTACGACTGTGGCTGACAACCCAGGAAAAGCATTTGGTATACGCAAACAACCTTACAGACCACTTTCTGCCTACAGCATTAAAACAACCGTCAAACTACACATCCCCTAAGACAATGTCCATGCTGTAGAGGGACAAAAGTCACTTCAGTGGAAAAAATGAACTAGGTTATTTTATTTTGATTTGACTTCTACCTTTTTAAAGTTTCATACATTTTAATAAAGAAAAACATTTTAGACAAATACGTTTATCTGCCATTAAAATCTTTGTGATTCTACAAATTGTGTTAAGAGGAAGGCAAAAATACTGATAGGAATTTTTTTACTATTTTGTACTGGCCCCCACAGCACAGCTTGCACTGTCTGCCAAGCCTTGCTGAGTTCTGCAAATGATGACACTGTGCTGTAGAACTCCTTAACTAGCTCTTTAAATGCCCACAGTCCTTTCTTGCGATTTATAATGCATTAGGAAACAGGTTGCACGTATTTTTTACCTGGCCCGCCCTAATACAGATCTTTAGCAAGTGGCTTCTTGGGATTTTGAACCAAAGGACAGCTTCCATTACTTATGGGAAAGAGCCAGCCAAAATCTTAGCATTGTATCACAATGCATATGCCTTTCTTCTCCGTTTCATTGTAAATTGCCTTTCCTGTAATTGGATGGCTCTCAAAATACTGTTGCTTAGAAGGAAACTTTCTGGCTATATCACAGGAGATAGTTAATAACTATTCTCTATATTTAGTTACAAACAGTTGAATCTAAAGTCCACCACCAGAATGTTGTCTGGTTGCAGCATTTCTGGAGGACAATAAAAGTCCTCATTAAAATAAAATACTTGAAGTGGGTTAAATTTCCTTCAAAAGTACATCAGGGAAACTTCTTGCTCTGGACATTAAATTGCCCAGGTGAAAACATACCTAAGGCCTATTCAACATTTGAAAATGATGCCCTGCAGAGCTCAGTGGAGTGTATTTCCTGACAGCCGTACCATGTACCATACAGGAAGCCCTCTGGCAGGTCCCATGAGGTACTGATGGGCGTTAGGTGTTTGTCAGAATGTGGTTTATACTGGTGTAAGATACCCTCCATCCTCTGGGAAGCCAACGACTATGGGAGCAGGGCTTGTGGAGGCACTTTCAGAAAGCCTAGAGGCCAAGGAGAAGGCAGGGTCATGCAGCCAGCTCATTGCAGTTCAGGATTAGTAGATGGTGTATCAACATTGTTTCCTGCTGCACTGTGTCCCTGCAGAGCACAGATCAAGCCTGGTAAGTGGCTGTGCTCTGAGGTGCCTTCTTTTGCCTGCAGACTCAAGCAGTCTTTACTGGGACTTCACATCCTTGCTTCTGGACAGGCTCAAGTTGTCTTGCCTCCCAGATCCCAAGCCCAAATGACAATCTTTGGCTACTTTTCTTTTCCTGCTCTCTTCACTGAGGACCTAGCAGTCTGTTCCAGCTCTGCTGTCATACTTGCAGCACATGTATTGCTGCTTTGATGATGGTGCAATTTCTCTGAGTTAATTGTGGGTGGAAACAACTACTGCCAGTGTATTAATGCTGCTTAATGTGTGTGTTTGGAGGGATCCAGTTAGCCGGAGGGCTTCTGCCCTGCTGCTGGAGAAGTGTGGAGGAGATAGAAAACATCCTCTGGAAACAAAAATTGAAAGTCCCTTGCAGTTAGTCTGGGAGCACCTTTGTCATGTTGGAAAAGAACTGATGTGGATCCACATTAGAGGTTCTGCATGGAGTGCTTTCCCAGGAGGAGTAGGATGGGGACCTTGTGTGAAGGGGCTGTAATTTGCCCCAGCCAGGTACCTGGCCTGTACCAAATGCCACACAAGCACTCACATTTTTTCTGTCCTCTGGCTATATGGTAAAAACAGCTGTAAAATGCATCTCCCAATCTGACCCTTATATAAAATATGGCATCTTGGAACTGCAAGTGGCATGCAGATCAGAGCCTGCTGTACATAGCTGGATATCTGCACTGTCAAAATTAGATTCTGCTCCACTTCTCCCCATACAGCTCACAAACAAGGAGATGAATGGTGACATTTCACCTGGGAAACACACATATTCATACTCTCCAAATAATTGCACATGTATCTGCATCACAACATATGTAGTTGGTGGGCTCTTCAAAACATCCTGAGAAACACAAAGCATAGAAATCCTAGCACTGTGAGAAAGTACTGCTGTTGCATCCTTGCTCAGGGTTGTTGGGCAAGAGTAAAGCTTCATGACTAGAGGCAGAGCAGGGTTCTGCTACCTGAGAACAAGAAATGCCAGTGGGTTTCCATCCAAAAAGGCACCCAAAAGAGGCAGGAAGTCTGTTCATTGCAGGCTCCTATCCCAGGCAGCAAACAAGACATGAAGTATTTCTCTGTATCACTTATCATTACTTCTTTATATTCCTTCCTTATTTTCCTAGTCTAAATCTTTGCCCTTTTGAGTCAGAAAACGGCTATTTTGGTAGATCAGAAAAGCATCTGAAAGGAACCCTGTGCTCTGGGATAAATATCTGAGCTGCTGAAAGGTAGGAGATGAAAGGGAGAGGACCTCTCTATGTTCATGCTTTGCACCCTCTTCTCCTCATGAATATCCATGAATGACTTCTGTTGGACATAAGATTGGTCTGAACGGACCACTGGTCTGACCAGACACAGATGTTCTCTCTGCAAATGAACAGACCTGGGAGGGCTCAGCAAGCAGGCATTGTTCAGAGAAAACTGCCAGCTCTCCTGATAAGTGTGTGTACGGGGGGAGGTGTTCAGGAGGGAAACTTTTGAGTAACATGAGGCGATGGAAATGGTCTTCAATGGATTTGGTGGATGGCTGCACTTAAATCGAATTGATCTTCACTGCTTCCTCCTCTACCACCCATGTATGAAGTAAGCTACCAATCTGCAGCAGCATTGGCTCATTCAGTCCTTATGGATCCAACTTTTTAGAATGAAACGCACCATGGGTCACAGCTTGGGGTGCAGTCAGAAGAGCTTATGAGCCTTGTCCCCAAAGGATTTTTGCTGCAGCAGAGAAAAGGCTGTGCTTAGATACCTCCAGATGGTCCACTGTGACAGAGGTGTGAGTGTCCTTGGCCACACCATGATGTAATCGTTCTCATTGAAAGAAGAAGGGTTTGGGAGGTTTCTTCAGATTGGATGCTGATGTACCTGTTACTTCCAGGCTCACTCTCTCCAGTTTCAGTGAGAACTATGGGAGGAGTTGGCTACCAGTGAACATTGAATACTTACACAGGAATTTCTAAAAGCCTGGGCCTTATGACCAAAGGGCCACAGTGCATTTGGATCCTTTCCTGGGAGATGCTGGATTTTGCTAGCTTATCTGCTGTCTACTCTCCTCTTAAAAGTTCAGCTTTGGAAACCAAGCTGGGAGCAGAACTTCTTCAAAAATGAGTGTCCCCACTGCTCTCTAATTTGTGATGATGAGTCCCTTGCTTCTAAATATTACAGTCATAAAGATTTTACTGACTTCTATTTCATGCTTAATGTGTACCCATTACTAGCTAATGGCAGGCTAAACAGGGCCCCATGTAGTGGGATTTCTGCTTGGAGGTGAAATTTAAGGATGCTTTTTTAATTAATAGTTTCAGAATTTTGTTTGCATGTGAATGCCACTCACTTTGGCATATCTGGTTTCTCATCCCAGCAGACTGGAAAATGTGGCAAGAGTGAGTTTGAACAAATTGCTTTACCTAAGTGCAAGGAAAACACAGCAAGTTAAAGCAATGAAGCTGTGATGAAGATGTTGTCATTTCCAGACAATGCAAGATGTTTACCAGTACCCAGGCTTCTTGTTACATCTGTGGCAATAATGTCTGTCTGGGCTACAGAACTCAGGAGAGGGTGGCAGGCAACGTGTATTTCCCCAGCTCTCTTTGGACCTAGTTTCCAATCAAAATAGTGTGCTTTGCCACTTATTCCCAACACATCTCTCTTGAGTGCTTTTGGTTTTGTGAGAGCGAGTTACAAAGGTTATAATGCTATGGGGGCTTGAATTTCATCCCTCCTGCTGTAACACAGTGACCAATGATAACACCTGGCTTCTCTGAATCTCATTTTCTCTCCCCTTTGCAATGCCTGCAGCTCCCCTCCCTTCTTGTCTGCCTGCCCCTCACCTCTCCTTCAGTCTCCTTCCCACACATCACCTCAGTGTCTCCCTGTAGCTCACTCGTGTCCTCTCTTTATCGAGAAATGAGGCTGAGAAAGGAGCAGAGTGGAAGTGGAGAACACCACAGGGCAGATGCTGGAATTTTTGAATTATTTGGCAGTCTCTTCAAAATAGCAAACAGGTGAATTGCTAAATGTTTATTAACAAAAGGCAGGATATTCCTTTTCCATCCAAGCATTTTTGTCTTTAGGCCTCAGTGTCCTGAATTTCTTGGCCAGTGTTGCTGTAAATGCACAACTGCAAATTCATAATTTAATTACACTTTAATCACAATTGTAAATGTACAATTGTCATTTCCAGTGCTGCTGTAAAAGTTTCTGGTGAAGTGTACCCTGTAGCATTTCTTTCCTTACAGTATTTTGGTTCTATTTGGAGACTCACAATGCCCCTTGTGTTTTAGGAGATACTGTCCAATTTATTACCCCACTGACCACATGCTTTTTCCAGTTCTCATAGGAACAACCGGATGTCTGTATTAGCTGCCAGGGCAATCCTAGTGTGTGATCATCTCCTCCTTTTACATATGCTTTTAACTGCTTGACATCCAGTCTTAATTCATTGCACAACAATGAATCACATCTGTTCTGATTCACTGTAAAGAGTAGAGCCATTTGACTTTTATCTCATACTTTGTGGGAGCTGGACAGTACTACCATCAGATCTCACCTTTTCTCTGTCCTTTAATTTTAGCCTCTTCGCTATGGTATTTTTTGGCACATCTAAAACAAAAGATGAATGTGTTGATGCACTGACTTCTCATCAGAGTGTTGACAGCAGCCAACTCTGATCTATTCATACCTGATATGTTTTTGTCCACCTGCAGGTGCCGACTAAAGAGCGCTTCTAAGGGTTGTGAGATGAGCAGTGCAGATGGCAGTGTTCCTGCCTTCCTGGTTTGTGATGGACTTCAGAAACTACTGTGTATACTGTGCTGTTTTGATACACCTATGATCTGTTCTAATAATTCCTTTTCAGTCAAGACATGCCTGTAACATGCAAGAGAAGTTCTTGTTCTTCCCCATGCACTCACAGATACTTGGAGTTTGCAATGTCCAGAGAGCCATCACCTATCTCAAAATATGTAACAGAAATCTCTCCTTAATTTATCCTACTGGGTAATGCCTGCCTCTGGCTTCTAGTGCCATGAATTGTTTATTCCTCCTCATTGTGTTTAATGCTCTGTCCTCTGGCACTGGTCCTGACTGGTCTAGAAATCTAGATTTCGACTTTTTTATGGAACCTGTCTCTAACTGTGGACTCCTCTATTTTCTGTTGCTCTGTTGTAGGCAGGCACCCTTTGTTGCATTGTATAGGCTTGATATTGTTCCCTGCATTCTCCCTCAGTCATTAGTTATCTCAGAATATTTATGATTTCTCTCTGAAAAATATTTTCTTTCTATGCAAATATTTGTCTGGGGAAAGAAAACAGTTTAGGCAGCCTGCCTGTATCTTTTTTTAACTTGCTTCAGTGAAATCTCAGTGGATTCACTGGCGCTTTTTTTTGTGCAAATATATGGAAAACAAGCAGGACCTGGTTTGTTGGTTAGGCCATTACTTTTCTCAAGCCCTGCCAAGCTTGGCTCCTGAGCTTTCTACAGTGCTTCTGGTTTCATATTCCAAAAGCAGGAGAATTTTTGTGGCAATCTATACTTTGTCTGCTGAACGCCTAATGTGACTCCACACCAACACTTCATCCAGCAGCTCATCAGAGAAACAAGATGCAGTATCTTTTTGCTACTTTCTGTGAGACCCTCAGCAGTGATCCAACTGTACATGGCTCAGGTACCCAGGGTGAGCAAGGCCGGAGTATGGAAATTGCGGAAGAGATATGCAAGTCTAACATACATGTGTTGTGCAGTCAGCAGAAAGCAGAGTTAAAAATTCCACTTTGTGTTTTTCTTATTTTTGGTCTTTTTTTTTTTAATTTTATTATGGTCAATATGATTCCCAGTGCAACAATAACCCTTCTGAGAGCAAGAGCCTCCATGGCAAGAAATAACCTTCTTCTGAAAATTATGATAAAAATAAAACTGCTAATGATGTTTTATTTAAACACCCCAAAGTCTCTCATATTTACAAGATGCTTCATAAAGCAATGACTTGTTTTTTATCAGACAAAATCCAAGCAGTTTGTTTGTATACTAGAAGTAATTTCTAGAGAACAAAGTAAAAATGAATGAAACTAGCGTACCAGCTCATCACAGCCAAACTTACTACAGTGATTGCATAAAACACCTTCAGAACAATGGGATGTCCTTCCCATGGCAGAGAGCACTTACGGAGGGCTCTTTCTACATGCACCAGCTCTTGTTTTGCCAGCTATCTCAATTGCACTTCCTACTAGTCAAAAGGATTTTAAATGCACACAACAAAACCAGGCCTGCTCTAGTGGCTAGTTAAGATTCAGAACTGATCTAGTGGCATTAAATTAGTGATGGGTAGTCGTGAAATTAGGTTTTCACAGTGCTGGTGCCTAGTAGAAATCTTATAGCAGGGGTAAAGGACCCCATGTCAAAGGCACTGATTCTCTTTTGGCACATAATGAGCTTGCAAAGAAGATATTGCTTGCTGCAGAAGCTTGTGAACCAAATATAAGATACAAAGCATTGGGTGGGAAAGATGGAAGAAGAAGAGCATACAGTACTTACAAGCACGGTGGTGAGAAAGTCTGCTTCTGGAGAGGCCTTGCTGTGATTGTGATCAGGACACCATTGTAAGTCAAGGAGCTAGTGATGCACAATACAGTTAACCTGAGCACACCCAGGCCTGTGCTGTCCTGTGCTGTGCTGTGCTGCACATACAGTGTGGTCTTCATGCTTGTGTTGTGCCGCACAATCCCTTGGCTGCAGGATAAACTCAGCCAGCTCATTGTAACTGCAGGCAGCTCCCACTTGGCACCAGTGATTACTACACCTGCATGGCCTTGCCTTTATCTAACAGAGAAGCAAGAAGTTCTCATGAGAACATCCTTTCTGTTTGATGGTATAAATGAATGGAGCTGTTTTCCTGTGACCAAAATGGAGGAGCCTCTCTCCACAGATGGGATCATCACAGCATGCCATGGGAAAATCCATCCAGGCTCTCTTCAATGCTGCACAACGATGGGGTTCCCAGCATCTGAAGTGCCATAAGATTTACTTGCTCTCTATGTTCCTCTTATTATTATCTCTTATTAAAACAGCTATTTTATGAAGCCATTTTTTGCCAGACCTTTCTTACTGAGACCCAGAAAGAGCCCTGCACCATCTCACTCTCTCTTACCTCACCTCCTTCCCACTTGCCCTCACTTTCTCACCAGTGCAGAACAGGCCCAAACCGAGCCTACAGTGGAGAAGGTCCCTTGGGTTTCACTCACCGTGTCTAAGTACTTGGATGGAGTGAAGGGATGATAAAGATTTGGCTTTCTATAGGGGGTACTAGGAACAGAGAAAGGAGAATCTGTGTCAAGTACCGTGGTGAGGGGGCTCTGTGAACATGGACCAGGACGCTATGCACAGGCAGATAGAAAAGCTATTGAAGAAAAGCAGCTGTTAAAGGTTGCATTATGTAGACTGGGAATGTGGGTGTTAGTGAAAGTCATGGTTACTGATCCAACATTAGATATGGAGCTGGGATGTCAGCCCACTCTGTTCTGTGCTATTATTAGCCTCTGTCAGAGGGAGTGTGTGGGGAAATCCCAGCATTAAATCTTTTAACCTTTTGTCAAAGACAGAAAAAGAAGTGAACAAAGATAAAGTATTTGCAATGTGCATTATAATATGTGGCTTTCATTCAGCATTTTCCCTTGTTCCTTTCTATTTAGCTGCTGAAAGCCTTTTATATGGAAAAGCCATATCGGGAATCCTATAGGTGATATTAAAGAGAGAGGGTGGAAGGCAAGAAGAAAAGGTCTGTTTAGATGTCTGGAGCTGCTGTTGTCAGTCAGTCATCTGTTTTCCTTCAGCCATGCACACAAAAGCGTAGAAATGCAGCAAAGATAACCGGGGCTCTGCCTGTGGTGCTGACTTTAATTTGCAGCCTCACTGCTGGAGGTGCAGAGCCATTCCATGTGACCAGCCACTCCACAAAGCAAAAGATCAGACTGTGTTGCCTTCTCCTGAAACATTGCTTTTAACTTGCCTTCAGGTCACAGCCTTAAAGCAGGGATGGAAAAGGTAAAATTACCATGGCTAAAACAAACCCTTATGAATCAGAGGTTAAAGGAGAGAATGTGCCATAAGCAGCAGGTGACAGCACTGGCAATCTAAGGATCCCTCACATAACCTTGTTGAGGAATGGAAACATCATCTGATTTCTTCTTGCTGGTGGCCTGGAGGTGTCGAGAAGATCTGTGTAAGAAAGGAGGAAAAGAATTGGGGACAAACTGCTTTCAGAAGGAAGGAAATGAAGTTTGCTTATGAATATGCAGCAGCCTGCCTAATGGTGGGCCATACAATGGCTCAAGGATGGAAAATGGCTTGCTGTATGCAACCTTATTTTGTATTTGAAGGCCAGCTATCTTCCTCTGGTTGCAACTGAGAAACAAAAGCATTTGTCACCCTGTTAGACATTACCAGCCTGCCTAACACAGGGGTCTTGTGGCAGAGGGAAGGAGCTGCCATATCTGGGATTCTGGAAGTGGTCCCAGAAAGGTTTGGTCTCTGGCAGTCCCAGGAAGGCAGCAGGACCTTGACCAGTAAAAGTCGAAGTGCTGCATAGCTTGTTCAGGGAGAAAAGACCCTCAAGGAACAACTTTCTTCTGCAGGTGGATATATCCATGAAAAAGCTTTTTCCGTGACTGTTCTAGGATTCAGACAACTCAAAACATCATTCTCTGCTGCATGCAAGAGTGCTGGGAGAAATGATTTTTTTAAGTCAGACAGCAATAATTGTATAGGAGGTGTTTCTCGGTCTGCTACTGATCTCAGTCAAGTCACTTTCTCTCCCAGGGCCCCAGTTTCCTGCTCTATAAACCGAATAAACTGTCAGGTTCATCTCTGAGGTGCTTTCAGCTTTACCAGGATATATCTTATAAAATAGTGACCCCCAGTTGTCCTTCTTTAACGAATGGATTAGTGAGCTATTTCATTCATGTCAGACCTGTTACTGAGGCAGAGGATTTATTACAGGTGATAATAAGATGCCTGTCAGGAGGGAGCTCTCCTGGTGGACAGTGAGCCTGGGGTACAACCAGGAAGAGCTCTAAGACCGCTGACTCTTTCTCAAAGGAGCCACCTTTGTGTGATGGCCTGTGAGAGGAAAGACTCTGGCTGTATATCCATTCACTCTTCTCTTTCCATTTCCAGTTTACTCAGGAAAGGGTTTGGTTAGATCACTGTTATGCTGGTGGAGGCTTATTCAGGGAGTCAGGGAATGGCTCTCAAAAGCTGTAGATTTAAATGCATTCTCAGAGTAAAACTCATGCTTTGAATGTTGTGGGCTTTTTAGCAGCTTTTGCATATCTTCCTTTTTTTCCTTAAACACACAGTTCTCTGTGACAATCTTTTATTTTTGCTATCAACCTTGAGCCTATTTTTAGCCTCTAGATATGCATGCAGGCTCATGAATATCTTAAATGCCACGTATAAATGGAGGAGTTATTTTTCCCCATCATACTGATCACACAGCTGGTGGCAATCATTCCAGCTTCAAGCTAGCTAAGGTCAGCATAGTTAAAAATTCTACCAAGGATGAGTTTATTAAAGAAAGAATACTGGCAACAGTCAAAGTTTTGCTGAGACTACAGATCATGAGACCTCTTTTGAATTTTTGTTTGTTGGAGTGGATTCTTTGTGTTTATTAATTCTGATTTTGATATCAATTTCCTGTCTGTTCTATTTTCTCATAGCCTATCCCCAAATTTTTCAACTATCCTGATGTTTCTTTGAAGAATTAGCTTGCTAACTCCCCTAAATTAAAGTCAAATAGTCTGTGGCTGACAGGAGGAGCATAGTTAGGAGATGTTTAATAGCAGTATTCAAAATTTGCATTCATATGTGGGTTTTGCTGTGTTTGTCACTCCTTGTGAAAATCAATTTTCCATAGTTCCTGAAGTGCTCTTCAACATGATACAGCACAATATAATAGGACTTACTAGATATAATTAAAAACTCACAAATCTGAAGTCAAATCTCTTGCAGAAAGATTGCCTCCTGCTTCCAGAGACTTATTAAACACCTACAACAGCAAGCAGTCTGTTGGCTAGTAGAGCTTGCTGGGAAAGAGCTCTAATCCTAAGCCCGTGACTGCCTCAGACCAAGGCTCTTTAACCTGTCAGTGACTTAGAGGCTTTGCTGAGAGAGACCACATCTGTGGGGAGGGCATGTGGCTTCCTTGATGAGGATCTGTACCAAAGTAACTTCATAGTTGGACATGCTAGTATGAAACACGCTGGGGGCAAAAGACAGAGAGGGGAGAGAACCAAGAGCATTCAATGCTTTTTCTTCTTCTACAGACAATGTGAAAAGATGTGTTGATATTTTTAATAGTCTTTCTGGGAGAGCACTGTCTGTCTGCTCCCTAAGCACAGAGAGACCATGGAGGCCACAATCTCAATATTGCTTTTCTTTTCCCTTGGAAATTTGAGCTTGATATGAAGAGCCTCTGAAGCTGTTTTCGCACCACAAAGAGCCTCACAAGAGGTTAAAAACATGGGTGAGAGGTAAGAGAAAGAACACTTCACTGCATGCTGCATTCTCCCACTGCATTCTCCTCATGCTGTGGAGCTGGGCTTTTCTGGGTGGCACACAGAAAAGCTGCTCCTGTTGCCCAGTGTCCTGTGTTATGGCCAGATGTATTGAACTAGCCAAATCAGTGGGCTCCTGACTTGCCATCCAGGGCAACATAAGTTACTAGTGCTAAGGAAAGCACCATTTCATGAGAGGAAAAAAACTGATAGGAAAGGATCCACAGGCTGGAAACTACTTAATGCGGTCTGTGGTGTACTGTAAGATGAGATAAGAGGTAAGTTGATGGCTATTCACTACTTTGACTTAGTTCTCCCTAGGGTCTTTTTTGATCTGCTGGTAAATTGGCTTCCTGAAAGAAGATGGCTGTAGGAATGAGAAGATCTGGGTCTCCCCTGCATGCTGCCTGGGGCTTGAAATTGAGATAACCTCTAGCAATAATGGTTCTGCTTTTCTCTCTTTGACCATTTGGCCAAAGATCCCTTTGCCTATATAGGTAGCTGAGGCTTGGTGTAATCAGGCTAAGTACAGCTTAGCTTCTCTCACGCACCAGCTTGGGGAGAGAGGCAGAAACAGCTCCCGCAATGTCAACTGGATGGATTAGGAAACAGCAAGATTTCCATACTGTCTGAGGATTTCTGATTCAGAGTGGACTGGAAGAAGGTAAGATTTTTTATGTCTTCTGGAGGAGATTTTGTCACCCAGATTAAATGACTGAGACAACTGGTAAAATATATGGAGGTCAGGATGGGTGCGTGATGGTACCAGGGGTCATATTGTGATCTGGGGTAGAGGGATCTTGGTATACATCCTGGCATGTTTGAAGAGGACAGCCTGCGGTGAGAAGCCACTTTGCCTCATGCACAGCTACACCAAACTCTGATCCCAGGTGCCAGCACTCACTGCAAGTCACATCTGTGGTGAAGCAAGGACTCAAACCCAGTGTACAAAATGGCTACCAGAGAAGGTTTCCTCTTTGCAAGATTTACCATGTACAGTCAGCAGACTGAGTTTGTTAAGTGATGTTAGGAGCATGACCACTTTCTCCAGCAGCCCAGGAGGCCCTACTGCCCGGCTGCTGGAGCCTAGCCCAGCGACACACACACACACAGAGGACACTGACATTTGAAGTGGTCACACGCGCTGCCACAGACAAGGCACAGCCTTCAACAGCACCCCCACACAGGACGCACATAAACACAAGGACAGACAGCCAAGTCTCCTCCTCCTCATGGGCTGGCAGAGACAGAAGGTCACTAGTGCAGCACATACACAACACTCTCCAGGTTCACAGGCACACACACAGTCATGCATATCCCAAGTACCATCATTGCCCCTCTGCCCACCCGGCACCCCTTCCCTGATCCGGGGCCCCCTTACCTGCCCCACAGGTCCCCAACTCACCGACTGGTCCAGCTTGGTGCTCAGCACAGACACACAGCACTCACAGACACACAGCACTCACACACTTGTCCCACAGGCACCCCACATTCACAGGTCCCCTCCCCAAATACCAGCATGGACCCTCCGTCCACCTGATACCCCAGCCCAGACCTAAGACTCCCCTGCTTGCCAACTGATCCAGATTGAAGATTGCCAGTGAATACACACACAAACACTGAATACACTCACACACACAGAGTGAATACACACGCACCCACCACACACCCCACTCCCCCCACTCCATGCACAGCAGGTTTGGGAAAGATGCAGACACTTGCCCCCTCCAGCAGCCAGCACCAGGCACACGGGCTGTGACCCGCGGTCCCCCTCCCACTGCTGTCACTGAGAACCTCAATCACCCCAATCCCCCAGCAGCTGCTTTTGGGAACACACATCATTCCTGCCCCAGTGGCTGGAGGTTAAAGACCCTCCCCTCGCTCCAGTCTCTGGCACCGAGACCCCCCCCGCTTGCTCCAGTAGCTGACACCGCAGGCCAGGGTCATCCACAGCCCCGGTCTGAGTCCAGCAGCTGGCACCCACTCCTCTCACGCTGGTCCCCCAGCAGCTGGCACTGAGTCCCTGCAGCACTCACACACATGGGATAGAAAGTGAGATTACACAGAGAGGTAGTTAAGAACAGACAGGACAGACTGTGATGATCAGGCGTGCGTAGTGACCGGCCACAGTTTACAGGTGACTGGCCCCTTTTGTACCCTTGTCTGTCTACCCCATCTCTTTGTTCCGCCCTGCTCCCTCTTCCCCTGCACATTGCCTCCTCGGCTGGCATAGTCCCACTGACCCCCTCCAACATCCTGGACCCTCAAGTCTGCATCCTTAGCCATTGCAAAATTCCAAGCTTGCCTGCAGTTTCTTGGATAGCCCATCTTGATAGCTGCTGTGACTGACCAGGTTTGTTTCTGGTTATTGTCTTCGGTAACGCTAATTGCTCACGTTATGACTCTGATTGTCTCCCTTTCCTTATTGTCACAGCTGAGAAAATATACATTCTCACACACCACATATCCACATGACTGTCTCGCTTATAACATTTTCTGTCTACCACCCTCTTTGTTCCTCCCTGCCCCTTCCCCCTGTATGTCCCTTATGTGTCCGTACAATTCTATTGATTCACACACACACCCCCACACACACCCGTCGGGTGTCCGGCGTCTCCCCGCTGATTCACAATCTTACCAGTTGCGAAGACCGATATTCTTATCCTAGGCGTGGCGCCGGTAACTCTAGATGTCCCATCAATTAGTGAAACTGGCAGGGTTTCTTGTTGATGTCTTACTGTTTGGGTTCTTTTTCAGATCTATGCCCCAGTATTTTTACTTATTGTCTCCCGTTTCCTTATCATCCCAATTAGAAGTCCTCAATCACATGTCTTGTTGGTATAAACATTCCTAGCTCCACTTCTTTCCTCATCAATTAGTATGCAGAGCCACATACTAAGGAATTAATTACTTTTTTTTTCCCATTTTGGAAGCTCTCTTTTGGCACACCACAGAGCTTCATAAAGCTGATTTAAGTAAATAAGTAATAACAGTTGTAGAAAATAATACATTTGTATAAAACAAGCAGAGGATTTTGCCGAGTAACCCAGTAAAAACATTTGCACCAAAATTGGGCAGATGAGCCCTGATGCGTTACAACATGTCTTTCTGTGCTTTCACTTTATGAAGAAATATTCAGTAGTTTCTCCTCAGAATTGTTTAAAACAATGTATCAAGAAAACAGAAGAGATCAGACAGGAACTTGTAAAAAGCTTTTGAGTATAACAGATGATGTGACCTGAAAAAGATCGAATTGAACCACACCTTGGAATGAGCAAGGACTTAAATTTTTCATTTTGCACAAAGTTGTTCCTCAATTTGAGGAGGTATTTTACTGAAAATAAGAAGTGACTGCTAGCAAAATATCAATAGAAGCTGTGCAAAGGAGGGCAATTTTGGGGGTTTGCCTTTGGAAAGCACATCCCTGAACTGCACATCAAAACACAGTAGTTCTCACAAAAATCGTATGCTTTTTTGTCTCAGATAAAATATCACAGCCATCAGAAAACTATTCTGTGTAACCTCACTGAAAATATGCAGATGAAAAATATGCAGATGAAAAATATGCAGGAAAATAGCAATCAAGGAGAGGAAAACTAGCTGCGTATTGTCAGACCTGGCAGATTGATGGCTGAAGGAGGAATTAGGATTATAACTGAGCACATTAATAAATTGAGCTGAATTAGATGAAAAATGCTTAATTGTTAAATATCATGATGCTTCTAATGCAGTAAAATATTAAGCACAGGAAAAATAATGATCCATTCTGTATTCTTCAGTTGCCTATCAGAGTAATGATCAGAAACTCATTGTGAAACGTGGGAATGATCTTTCAGCAGAAGAAATAGTCAGGAGGCTTCTAGTACGCATATTAGCATATTAGTCTTCCTGTTCACAGAAAGTTCTGAATGACTTAAGCAATACTTTAACAGCTCTGTGGCAAAGACTACGTCTTTGCTGTGGACGTCCTATAACTTGCACGGAGTTCAGCTATTTAGTGGCCACTCAATACATATTTTTTCCCTTCCCCCACTTCAATATCCTTCTCTTCATTGTGTAACTGCAGTCTTCCTGCAGCTTTTATAGGGACTCTCACTGGACAGTCTCTGGCAGGAAGAGCATTTCTAATTTGTGTATAATTAATCCTTGTCAAAGGAACTCTGATGACAGTGCCAGGCCTTTATAAAAGACACATAAAGATGCTTTCTAAAATCCTGATGCTCGTGTCCAGCCTTGGCTCTCATAACCGCGGTAACAGAGGTCCACTTGGTTTCCTTGGAAAAATGCTGATTTTTCTGTAACAAATCACAGAATCACAGACTGACTGAGGTTGGAATGGACCTCTAGAGGTCATCTTGTCCAACACCCCTGCTCAAGCAGGGCCACCTAGGATCGGTTGCGCAGGACCATGTCCAGATGGCTTTTGAATATCTCCAGGGAGGGAGACTCCACCGCCTCTCTGGGCAACCTGTGCCAGTGCTCGGTCACCCTCACAGTAAAAAAGTGTTTCCTGATGTTCAGGAGGAACCTCCTGTGTTTCAGTCTGTTCCCATTGCCTCTAGTCCTGTCACTGGGCACCACTGAAAAGAGCCTGGCTCCGTCTTCTTTGCAAACTCCCTTCAGGTATTTTGATTGGTGAGATCAATCATGACGAGACTGATTGACATTGATGAGAGCCACCATATGCCTTCTTTTCTCCAGGCTGAACAGTCCCAGCACTCTCAGCCTTTCCTCTTATGCAAGATTCTCCAGTCCTTTAATCATCTTTGTGGCTCTTTGCTGGACTTTCTCCAGTATGTCCGTGTCTCCCCTGAGCCCAGAACTGGACCCAGCACTCCAGGTGTGACCTCACCAGTGCTGAGGAGAGGTGAAGGATCCCCTCCATCGACCTGCAAGAAATACTCCCCCTAATGCTGCCCAGGACACCGTTAGCCTTCTTTGTGGCAAAGACACATTGCTGGCTCATGTTCAACTTGGTGTCCATGAGGACCCCCAGGTCCTTTTCTGCCAAGCTGCTTTCCAACTGGGCAGTTCCCAGCACTTACTGGTACACAGGGTTGTTCCTCCCCTTGCTGCAGGAATTGTGCACTTCTCCTTTTTGAACTGCATAAGGTTCCTGTCAGCCCATTTCTCCATCCTGTTGATTTCCCTCTGGATGCCAGCACAACCCTCTGATGTATCAATCATTCCTCATAGTTTTGTGTCATCAGCAAGCTTGCTGAAGGTATACTCTACCCCATCATCCCAATTATTAATGAAGATTTTAAATAGGGTTGGACCCCATATTGACACCTGGGGTACACTACTAGTGGCTAGCCTCCAGCTAGACCTTGTTCCACTGATCACCACTCCCTAGGTCTGGCCATTCAGCCAGTTTTCAGTCCACCTCATTGTTTGCTCATCCAGTCTATGCTTCATCAGCTTTCTTATGACGATCTCATGGGAGACAGTGCCAAAAACCTTAAGGTCAAAAGTCAAGGTAGACAATATCCACTGCTCTCCACTCATCTACCAAGACAGTCTTTCATCACAGAAACTTATCAAGTTGGTCAAGCATGAATTCCCCTTAGTGAATCCATGCTGACTTCCTAGAAGTGTCTGGGGGACTTCCCGTTAACAGTGCCCTATAAGCACTACCCTGCTTACATACTTGCTGGAGGTGATCTTGCTTAAGCCCAGTTTTTGTTGATTTTGTGATCCCTTCCTGTCACATTACCTCATGCCTTTTCCTTGTCAACCCTGTCCATAACTCCTTCACAGAGCTGCTGACGACTTTCTCCCTCCCCTGCCATTCCTAGTTAAAAGCCCTCCTCTGCTTCGTCAGCCATCCTCCTGGCAAAGATACCTTTGACCCACTTAGGGAGGTGGATCCCACCTCCCAGGCAGATGCTGATCTGTGGACAGTGTCCCATGGTTGTAGAACCAAAACCCTGTTACCAACACCAGCTCTGCAGCCAGTTATTGACCTACATCACCAGTGCCTTCCTCCTCTCATCCTCTCCCCTGACTGGCAGGATTGAGGAGAACACCACTGCGCTCCCTGTGCCCTTGGGTCCCTTGACTACCAGCTACCATGGAAGTAGAGTGACAGGGATACCCAGGTGGAATGAAGATTTGAACATAGCACCTGGCTCCCTACACTGCATTTCTTCAAGGTATTTTGGGGCAATATTTAGAGTGCCTCATGTGACCCCTCTGCCAATCCCATCTGTGTATACAGAGGTGCAAGTATAAAACCTGGCTTCTCCTGGGAGCAAGGGTGGGGATGTGGTCATTCATTGCACACAATTGCCATGTGGAGCCACAGAGTGTAATGAGGACTCAAATGACAAGGTTTTAGTTTAGGAAACCACAGGACTTCTGTATCCAAACACTTTGAATCAACCAAAGCCTTAGGGCAAAAGTCATCTTCTAAACATTCAGGGACTAGGTGCTCCCTCCCCCAATAGAGTCAAGCTGCTTCTTTCAAGCCCTCACAGTTTAATAGATAGCTTGTGGAAAATACAGACTTCAAAAATAAGTGTCAGCAGAGACTTTTCTTCAGCACAAGGCATCTGTATTTTGAATTATCATTTTATCCTGATTTGTCTTCTTCACGCATCACTACAATGACCAGTGTAATAAAAATGTTGTCTCTTGGTCTCTGCATTCTCATTTGTCTTTCTGTGTTTATCCCAAAACATTGCAGACCTTCAGAATGGATCTGGACAGGATTTCACCAATCAAAAATTGGCTTCTTCCTTCCCCAAATATTTTTTTCTCTGAGCTTTTCCTTTATTTTTTTCATTTTTCTTCTCTTCTGAGTATCAGAATGAAAACTGAAGAAAGCAGCAACAAAATTCCTGAAAAGAAAGATGCCACTGCTGCTCAAAGCCCCGAATCACAATATTAACGCAATTGCTGAAATACTTCACTGAAGAAATTGATTACATTTTCCATAAGGCTTTTAGTACCGAAGGAGCAGTGACAGCTAGGTGGGAATCTGTGTACAGCACACTACATAACAGGTCCTCTGCACAACTGACACTCTTCAGGTGGTCCCCATTCTTGTTCTCTCTCTGTCCCTCCCATTTACATGTAGCAGTGTTTTTCTTCCTGTGTTTTTCATCCAAATCATGTTTTAGACCTTCCAAACCCATGTGTTTTTTTGCCTCCAGCCACTGACTTACGAAGCACTATCATGGTGACATGTGATGTGGACATCATTATGATCTCCAATAGTTGACTGGCACTAGACCAATTCAATCAGCTGTTGAACTGATTTTATTAAAAATGCAGCTGATACAGAGAAGTGTATTTAGATTCCCAAATCATGCCTACTTGAAGCCTTGTGTGGAATCTCTCTGATGCTGGTGTTTCCAGAACAGCTTCTGTCAGCTTACCCAGAACATCCCTTTGTGTTAGATTTCTGCCTTTTTAATGATACCTAGTTTTGGTTTTAAGGCTTATTACTTTTCTATCCATTCCAATAGTCCTGCCTTTCATTTTAATGGACTAAAGAAAATAACAAGACCTGGTGTCATCGTGCCTTATATTTGTGAGCACTTAGAGTGTCCTTAGAGATTTCTTTTATGTAAATGACAATCTTTCTTTAATTGACTTTTATAGCCCAATTTCTCCCTGATGAGATGAACCTTTTTTTTTACTGCTTTTGGATACTTTTAAACATTTGTCTCTAAGAGTTATCCAGCTGACCAGGGGAAAAATGAGAGATTTATGATTCTGTGGCTGATTCAAAAAAATGGAGGAAAAATCCAGAGTGAGTCTAATTGAACAGGTGTTTTATTTTCTAAATGGGAACCCAGATCCATTTAGCTTCAGCCTCTTTTGTACAGATTTTTGATGTTTCATAAAAAAAGTGAATTATATAGCCTTTCTCTAAAGCGCTATTTTTCCTATTAATTGAAGATAGGTCAAAAATGCCATTTATAAACAAAGAGTGTCATTTACTTGCACAAAAAACACCCAGAAGAACATTTTTATTGACTGAAAGCAAAGGATAGCTTAGAAAACAGCAACAGAGATAGTTTGATAAATTTTTTAAAAAAGTTCTTTATTTTTGACAAAAGCATTTGTTAAAATTGACTTGCTTTTTGTCCTTTTTTTTTTCTAATCACATTCTCTGTCCATTCCTTATGCTTTGCCTGGTTCTAGTTACATTCTGTTCTGTATTAATTTCTTATATACAGTAGTATCTTTCTGCTGGCATGTGCAAATTCACAAAGTATTCATCACTCATATGAAGGTGCTTTCCCATGTCTACCCTATGCAGTGTGCTTTTCCCCTCAGTTTTTCACATATTTGCAGTAGCCAGTGAGTTAGAGAGCCATTCTTGGGGCATTGCAGCACAGTGGAATTGATGGAGAGCACTGAGCTGGTTTCATGCACCTATCCTGAGTCCAGAGGGGCTGAGGGACAAAGTATCTCCCTTCCTACTTGTAGTGAAGTAGTTGTCCAGCCAGAGCTGGAGCCCTCCATAGAAGGAAGAAAGTGTTGTGAGATGAGCTGGGTAAAGCATAAGCCTCCCAAGGTCTGAGAAGAAAATTGCACTGAGCAAAGGATCTGAGGTGTCCATTTCTGGTAAGCAGTGCTAGGGACCCTCCCAGCTGTGTGGGCTGGGGCAGGTCTTTAGGTGGGCTTAGACTGGATTTCAGGAAAAGGTGGGTCAGAAAACGGATGCTCTGAAATGGTATGGGGAGCCAGTCTATGTGGGAGCATCAGCCTCCCATGCCTGGATCAGAGACTAGTGGGTGGTTCATGGCATCCTGGGACAAGGGCTTCATATCATGCAACAGGGAAAATGGGTGAAATCATTGCATTCTTAAGCACACTGCCCATATAATTTCTACTGCCATGTGCTTATGCATGTTTTGGCTTCCTCTCCTTCTTACCACAAGGAGGAATTTCACTGACACTGAGTCTTTCCTGTTGAGAAGGACCCAAAGTGTCCTTTGCTGTGACCTGGCTTAGTACTGATTTCATCAGTGGTTGCCCTTCCTAATATCGTGGCAGTGATGTCTTCCTCTTCTCCATATAGGTGTTTGGTGGATGCACACTTGTGAGTGCAGCATGGAAAGCATTCAGCCATGTGTGTTGCTCAAGAAAACCAGCAATAATTTCCTACACAGACAGGTTCAATTAGCAGTGTCCTGAGACACAAATGTATTTTTTCTTTTGTTTGCCCTGGTATTTGGTTTATAATTATCCTTTTAATACAACTCATGCTGCAGGAATTTGTCTTTTCTCTGTTATTTTTAAATATTACATACAACCAATCAGCAATTAAACATTTTTCCTTTTCTTTAACAGATGGCATCAAAATCCTCTTTTTATCTGTTAGAACCAGGTCGGTACCTGTCAGGAAATAGTCTATAACTTCTTTTTTTTTTAATGAAGGCTTTTCTGGCTTCCTTATCACACTTTGGATATTCAAACAATCCCAGTGTTTTAGAAATCTTACTGTAGACATTTACATTTGGAAATTAAAATCTTTTCTGGTCACTGTGAAGGCAACACAGGGAGTAAATATGATGTGGTAAAACAAAGGAGATGATAGAAAGAATGGCTTTTCAATAGTGGAAGGAATGTTTGGGGATAAGAAGGCATGAAAAGAGAACTATAGAAGTTCATGTCTAGGCAGAAAAAAGACTGAAAATGACAAAAGAGCCTACAGTGTCTAGGGCTGAGCAGTTCCAAACAGAAGTAACAGCAAAGAATTATATCTACTTTTTTAGAAGTAATTCCAATGCCATTTTATTCCCTTTAGTGCTAGGTGTATCTCAGGAAGTTCATTCCCAACAAACACTTGCAAATGTAATGTCTCACAGAAAGCTGATCTGAATGAAAATGCTTACTTCCTTTCCATCCCTCCAGCATGGTTCTTATCAGACGTGCATTCCTAGAATACCAGGTGCTAGAGTGGCTGTGTAGGGAGGGATGACTTACAGAGGGATGACTTAGCGGTCGTCTCACGTCCTCCCCCTCCCATGATTCTCAGGGCAGCTGCTTGCCTGAATCCTTTGTAACCCACATCAGTCATGATAGCATGGTTCTGTGGGAGAGGCAAAACTGAGTTCCTGGGCATAGTACCTCCTTCACTGGCAGACCTGGGTCTGGAAGGGGTTACCTGTATACAGCCTCATAGGTGACAACACAGCCTGCTAACAGTCCCCATAGAAGTGGCCTGTTTGATATGGAAAGAGGCTACTGCAGTCCAAGGTCCACCTGCAGTGACTTGGCTTGCAATTAATATGAATCTCTCAAGTCACAGGTCATTGAACAGCCTCAAGTCACAGGGCAGTGAAGAGCCTGGAAAGAATGTCAGCAGGCAGACCATTTCCATCCTCCCATTAAAGATGGGAGATCACTGATATCATCACTGATATTCATCACTGTCTGGTGACTAGGGGATTCTTGTCCCATCACTGGAGAGCAGGTTCCTCTGTTCTTTGTAGAAGATGATTACCACTGTTGTCCAACAGGCCATTCAGTGAGACGTTTAAAGCCTTCCTTGCAACATCAGTGTCCCTGAAAGAGCTTGGTTCCAACTTGCTACCAGTGATGTGAATCTCCTAGTTATATGTGCTTGCCCACAGGTATCCAGAGGTGATTTGATCCCACCTCTCAGACTCCTGTTTTGAGATTCTGTCTCTCTACAAAAGGAGTTTAATTTGGAGCAGACACCTGACTTTCAGACAGCTGCATTTGAACCAATAGAATCTTCACCTTAGGAGATCTATAGCCAGCTACTGTGCAAAAAAGCATCAGTATCTCTCTCTGATTCATGGAATAGGTTGAACACTGACTTTCATCTAAAATGACTGCCTCTACACTTTGCCATGGTGTTGTCATAGAATAATACAGCTTATATCCCCGTTCCCTACTGGTAATTGCTGAGTCAATGGAATAATTGTTTACGGACGTTCTCTGCATCTGCAAAGAGAAGAAAAAAAAAAACAGCTGTGACCCAGGATCTTCAGGTCCATCTCTGAGACATCTTTGACCCACTTCAGGCAAATGAGACAGGAATAACCTGTGGTTCCAAGTTGTTTGAAAGGGATGACTGGCTTCTATAATTATCTTCACAAGGATCACACAGTTTCTGAAGACCTCCCACAGTTATGAAGGATTATTAAGAAGAGAGATCCCAGAATGTATCACAATTCCACGGCAGCTGGAAATACAAATGAATTAAAAGAACATAGGAACATCATTCCAGTGCACAACAGTGTTTGCAATGGTGACCATTGCCGATGGGGTGCTGAAGATCATTGGCTAAAATAGTTACGTCTGGTTGTGGACCTTACTTGCCCTGGGAGTTGAGAGGCATATGCCTCTTCCATGTTGGTAGGTATGAATGAGGCTGTATCTAGCACTTGCCACCCTTCTTGTGGTGGCATGGCTCCACTGTGCAGAACAACCCCAAACAAGTTGGAGCAGGAATCAATAGACACAATTGGCTCAGTGCAGAACCATGGACCAGGTTAAGTTTCATGAGAAGCACTCATGCCAATACCATTTTTCTCCTACCCCTTAGTAGCCCAAGGATAGGTGACCAATCAAGCTTCTTGAAGAAGAGGCAATATTACTGATGGCAAATCCTGAAACTCCTTTGAAGCTGGGAGTAGGCAAAATTTGCCACTGTGGCTTTTTTCCTATCTTTGCACCAAATGTTCTATTTTACTGCCTTTATCTGAATGTTATACTTCAGTCTTAGAGGTATCTGGTATGCAGGATGCCATAATACCAGTACCTAGGCCATGGTTTTCTGCAGCATACATCACATAATAACAGAGTTAAGCTTAATCTACAAAGTCTTTTGTTACAAGTCTTATGAAGACCTAGCTAGAAATCATGATAGCAAGAAATTATAATACACATGCATCTGAATTCCAGCCATTACTGGACTTTCTGCCAAGTCATCAATATGCAAGTAGAATGTATGGTTATGAAGAGATGGGACAAAGTTTGTCTGAGACAGAAAAATCCCTAGGACTAAAGTCTTCTGTGATAATGAAAGAGAAAGAAGGAGGGAACATGTGAAAATTTGCAGCAATTCCTGCAGTTCTGATAAACTGAACTGAGATTTAGCTGCTTGCAGTCTTTTCCCATGCTCATTCTCAGCATGGGAGAAGACTATAGTTCAGTAGTTACATTTGGTACTTGAGTGTGTCTCTAGCATTAACTGTAGCTGCATATCTTCCACATGATGTTGTTTCAGATTAATTAGATTTCTGAAAATAAAGCACAGTAGAAAACAGGTGCACAAATATTGAACCCTATCCAAAGTACAGCTGATCTGGGTAACAAAAACTGTCTTACTCTGGACTCTTTGGCAAAACCTCCAGAGATGTTCAAAAAACTCAAACACAGTTCTTGGTGGGAATATAAGATTTTTGCTTTCTGTGATTGGGCGTGGGGTGGGGAAAGAATTAAAAAACAAAAACAAAAACAAAAACAAACACAAAAAAAAAGTAGGCACTTTCTGAGAATCCAGTTCTTCCCCAGGGAAACTTTGCCTGTGGGCATGCTCAGCTGCTGGGAAACAACAACAAATCAAAATTATGATGTGCTATTAAGGGGAAAAAAATAATCCCAGAAAGAAATGACAACTCTCTTTGTCTAGCAAGGACAAAGGAAGGCAGTGTCCCTCACCAACAGACGGAGTGGCTTTGGGCTGCCAGTGAAATTCTTGCGTCTCCAAAGAAGGCAATCCTATACTGGAAATGAAATGGAAGAAAGTAGAGCAATCAAATTGTTTTTTAAAAGGAAGTCACAAAAAGCACAACAGTAGCCTTTGCTCAAGAGCACATGCTTACATATGCATCCATGTGGAAGGAAGAAGGGCTTAGCTATTTGAGCTTGTTTGTAGCAAAAGACATATTTGTCTTAGGCAGACAGAAAATGTATATTGCTGGTCATGTGGCAAGCAAGGAGTAGTGTTTTGCAGTGGTCTTCACAGGACAAGGCAATACTCTGAGGGAGGGAGGGAGGAATGCAGAATGTAGGCCTATATGTTCCAGGGTTTGGAAAAATTTCTTGTTTTCTGAAACTTGGAATCTCAAGTCATCCTTATGCTAGCTGCAAGACTAAAATGATCAATGATATTAAAAACGTGTCCAAAGAGGTACAATCTAGGGAAGAAGAAGTCTAGTATCTTGCCAAGTCTTTTGCCACTAAATTGCTACAGACTTCAGATGAAGGGAAGTGGGGGCCATAATGTCTTCTAATTTCTTTTCAATCCTATTTGTGGACAGGAAATAATCCAGAGAATAATTCATTTTTCTCAAAGTATAGTGCTCCATGCTGGACACAGTACTGCAGCTGAAAACTTTTCCCTTCCCCCAGGGTGTATATTCAATATTCCTATTAACACATCCCAAGAGAGGTGCAGTAGCATCCTGCTGCTGTTTGTGAGCTAGTTTCACCCTCAAAACCCCTAACACTGTACTAGTCATCTGGCTACCTTTTTTGTAATGACACTTTTTTTTTTTTCTCCTCAAAATGTATCAGTTGTCTCTGTGGCATTTCCTGTTGTTGACCTCAGGCCACCTTTCCAATTTGTAAAGATCATTTTGAATTCTGATCCAGCCCTCCTGAGTGTCCCTGTCAGTTCTGTGTCATCTGCAAATGCTGTAAGTGCACTTTACTCTCCATCTTCCAATCATTAATTGAAAAATTGAATAACAGAAGGCACAGGACAGACCCCCGTGGGAACCAATTTGCATCTCTCTCTCCACAAATGACAGTGAATCATCAATAACTATTCTGACTGTCTTCTAAAAAAACAAACAGACCAACCCCCAGCCAGCTGTCTGTTTCCTAGATAGCTCATCAGAGGCATAGGTTCACTGTTTGCTAATAGGGAAGTTATGTGCAGGTTTACTGAAACTGGTACATATTGCACCCAGTGAGTACCCTTATGAGCAAGGCCAGCTACTCAGTCCTTGACAAATGCCTGCTACCTGTCCTTGTCTTCTTTTCCTCCACAGTGAGCTTCATTTAGTCCCGAATTCTGTGGTTCCTGGGCTGAAGTCAGAGCTCTCTAGGGTCTCTTTTTCCCTTTTACAAAAATGGGTGTATATTTGCCCTGCACTTTCACGGGGCTTAACCTTTCCTCTACTAGTTCTCAGAAACAGTAATCTTTAATATTACTTTGGCTGTTTCCTTCAGCACTCAAGGATGAGTTTCTTCAGACTTGGCCAACTTTCCCAGTATTTTTATCCTGTTCTTTTCCTTAATCTAGTCAGTTTTTCTTGCCTTGTAACATTGTCTGGTCAGAGTTTTGTGAACATTAGAGAGAGAAAAAAAAGTAGAATATTTGTATTACCCATTGTTTGCTCTCTTTTCCCATGAAGTAACAGACCTATACTTTGCTTTGAACTGTTCTGTTGTACTTGAAGAATGTTTTCTCACTGCTTTTTCAGGTTTCTCATACCTATTCCTCCCTTTTTATATCCTGGTATTGTAGCTTTTGAGCCTCCAGGGTAACATGGAGTATATGTTTATACTTTTCTCCACAGCTGTGAGCATTTCCATCTGTGGAAAGGAAATTCTATGAAAATTACTCTAGTCCTGAAGATGGGATACCAGTAAAAATGCAGATGTGATGCATATTACATGCGTGAGGAATTGGTTAGATGGTTGCATCCGTGGTCAACGGCTCAATGTCCAGATGGAGACTGGTGATGACTGGTGTCCCTCAGGGGTCCATATTGGGACCAGTACTGTTTAATATCTTCATCAATGACATAGACAGTGGGATCGAGTGCACCCTCAGCAAGTTTGTACATGACACCAAGCTGAATGGTGTGGTTGACACACCAGAGGGACAGGATGCCATCCAGAGGGACCTGGACAAGCTTGAGAAGTGGGCCCGTGTGAACCTCATGAGGTTTAACAAGGCCAAATGCAAGGTCCTGCACCTGGGTTGGGGCAACCCCCAGTATCAATACAGGCTGGGGGATGCAGGGATTGAGAGCAGCCCTGCCGAGAAGGACTTGGGGGTACTGCTGGATGAAAAGCTGGACATGAGCCAACCATG
>NW_008825499.1:1634225-1635029 GCF_000699105.1 Pygoscelis adeliae
CCTGGAAACATTCAAGGTCAGGTTGGACGGGGCTCTGAGCAACCTGGTCTAGTTGAAGATGTCCCTGCCCACAGCAGGGGGGTTGAACTAGATGACCTTTAAAGGTCCCTTCCAGCTCAAACTATTCCATGTTTCTATATAATGCCAAACTGTGAGGAACTGATGGGGTACATGCTAAGTATGGTTGGTAAGGTCATAATGGAGTGTCCTGTAGACTAATGGGACAGATCTCTGAGATATAAGACTAGAACATACCCTTTGCATTCACTTCGTGTTGCTGTATTACTTACTTCCCCCTGATTAGGATGTGGGCTAGTATAATCAGGGAGTAGATGGGAAAATAAGAAAACTTGGGGAATTTGGACAGGACACATTTTTCTGATGTTGTTCCTCTTCCAGCATCTTGTTTCTATGCTACAAACTCAAGTTCAGCCAGTTCACTAGGAATAACCACATGTTGTTGCTCTCTAAAGACAGCTGAATATCTTAAATGGCTTGATGGCATAAGCATTTTATATGTCTCTCTGAATGATGATGTTTGAGGCTAATACATATTGCAGACTGTGGAACTTCAAGCATAAATTGTTAAGCAGAGTAACTGGAAGCAGTTTAGGACTGTGACATTTATGGAGAAGTAATATCTGCAGTTTATGGGATGAATTTAAGCAAATGAAAGACCAATCTTGTTGGTGGCCTAATGTTAAAAAGTAAACATCCGCCACAGCGACAGCGCAGATGGCTTGCAAGTCTTGTATGACAGTACTGGCACTAATTGCAAGGCTGAGCTGGAGAAACAGTCTAAGA
>NW_008825499.1:1635083-1636933 GCF_000699105.1 Pygoscelis adeliae
TGGAATAAATCCATTGGCTTGCTGTCATCAGGTCTGCAGATGCTACATCAAACACTAGAAAACTACTTTTTTCTTAGTGCAGGTGACTGGCACAGCTTCCTGTGCTATGTGCTTCCCTATCTGGGAATGCTGACCTAATGGCCTTGCTCAGCACATACCACAGTGGGAATGATTGCATGTGAGAAGGCTTCTTCAATCAGGTCAATTTCTGCTCATGTGAATAAGAATACAGAGACAGTTGTAGTCATATTCAGCAAGGTCATGTCTGCTTCTCTGCAGAGCTGGTAAACTGACCCTTTGATTTCTTGGGGTAAGTGTGGAGATTAGTCCAGATGTCTCCCTTGTGGATTTTTATTGAGATTATGGGCATCAGACATTTGTGTTGAGCAGGCAAAAGGCAGCAGATGTGTATATATACTTAGCTGCCTGTTGTGGTGCGGCTTAGTTGGTTTAAGCATGTTTGGAGATATTATTTGCTTTTATTGTAAGAAACTACTTCTTTGAAGAATTACTTTCTTTGTAGACAAGATGAGAAACTAGTCATAACTGACACTGCAGTAACAGTCAGGAGTTAGTTTAAAAGTAAGTGTAACTGATCTACATTACTACAGAGATCATTAAATTTTACGTTCTCCTACAATGCTCCTTGCTGTGAAGTAATATTAAGCATGGGATATCTTTTGCTGTCATCACAATTAGTTAGGCATATACAGCAAGTTTACTTGTTAAAAATACTCTTAAGTATTACTTACTCTTAAGTAAGAATTAGAAGAGTCCTGTCCCCATTTGACAGCATTGTTTTGAACATGAAGCCAACTCCTGCTTGTTTAGTAGAATCTGGATTGTGCGCACAGGAATGTTGAGCTAGAGGCAAGATGGGAACCCATTCAGCCTTGCCTCAGGTTTCTGTGTAAAGCTTCATGTCTCCTCTCCTAGAAGTTCCTCTCCATTGGAATAGGCAGTCTGCAGTCCTGGGGAATCCCTCCAGCATGTCTCACACCTGATAGCTGGTGCATCTACTTTCAGGAAGTTCCAGACTCTCTGGTTTTACTCTGGAGGATACAGAAGAATTACAGCCTGTAACTTCTGGCTTTTCCTGCTTCATGGATAGGCACCTTCTTTTGTCCCTTCTGTCAAAGAAATAGGCAACCTGAGACTCTGGTTCTGACTGTCTTTGGGCAGTCGTGATTTTTCTGTAGCTGTTCAGGGTGAGACCAAGGACAATGAAGCAAGACTAAGGAAAGCATATTTTTCATGCTTGCTGCTAAAACGACTCTCCTCTTCCTCCAGTCTACAACCCTGAAGGGTTCATTTTCTTCCTTTTCTTCTCCTTTTTTTTTTTTTTCTGTTTCTCCTCCTTTTCTTCCATCAAGCCCTTAGTTGTCACTGAGAATTTATGCAGAGGAACTGCAGTCCTATTGACTCCAAAGCAATTGCATGGGAAAATGCCAAGAAGGAAAAACAGTTCTTGATGACAATATCATAGCAGAGGAAAAAAGAAGTTATTCTGGAAATGTTCACCTTTCATTGTGTTTCTTCATAATATCCATGAAGACAAGCTCCCATTCCAGGTTCTTCAAGGACAAATTTATCAAGTATGCTTCAACCAAAAGGGAAGAAATTGAGAAGTGAATTTCTGAATTACAGAGAGTCCTGCCTTGCAGATTAAATCCATGTGGGACTATTAGAATGTCTTTAGCATCAAACTAGAGGTGTGGTGCTGTTATTACTGGTGAACAATAAGTCCTATTGAAAGAAAAGTGCAGTTTCCAAGGAAGAAAAACATCTTCCCAAATTTGCACTTAATTGACAAATATCATATTGTTTAGAAAAAAAATTAAGAGAAAGAG
>NW_008825499.1:1636961-1660014 GCF_000699105.1 Pygoscelis adeliae
CTTGAAGTGACATTTTTAAACTTTGGGGTTTTTTTGAAGTTTGACCTTAATGTCAAAAGGTTGCAAAATAAAATAAAGCGTTAAAGCTGTTTATTTCTTTTTCAGGCTCCCCGCATATCAAAAACCCAGCCATCTTTTGCCGTAAAGGGTAGAAAAATTAAGGGAAGTGGAATAGTCTTGCAGTTATACCTTATTTGCTTCTGCAGCTGAACTAATATAATGAGAAGGGAGGTTTGCACTTCTCTGACTGAGTGCATTACACCAACATATGCAGACATCCAGCACTTTCTGCTTGTCTATGCTTCACCTTTCACAAAAAACATGTTGCCTCTTTGTGCACAGTTTGGCACAGAGTTCATATTATACTGGGTACTTACGGTTAGCATTAGGAAAGCACTTCAGAGCACTGATGTGGTTAGGGAGCAATAGTAATGCATGGTGAGTAGAGAACACGATGCTGCAGATGCTTTCTAGGAAAGAAGGTGAAATGGCAGGACTCTAGGGACAGCTTTGGACAGTGATGAAGGAAGTTGCAGGGATAAAGAGCTGAGGAAGGGCTTGAAATATCAAGTTCTGAAGAAGATGGAGCTAGAAGAATCAGCATTTCCTAGGGAATGTGTTGACCTAGTCATGAAAACATTAATTTTACAGCTGTTCATTTATTAGCACTAATGAAATGCATCCACAAATAAGTAAAATTAAAAGGGAGTTTCGGGATATCCTTAGGAAGATATTAACAAGGTAATTAAACCGCCTCTAACTCAATGCTGTGCTTCAGCTAACACATAGAAAAAAATGGCTTCACATCTTTGCCATGAAATGGGATAAAGTATCAGCATTTTTGAGATAGAAGAATTTGAAAACTTCAGACATCTTAGGAATTCAGTTTTGCAGCAGGACTGGTTATATTTCCTAATGAAAATTGGTTTTGAATGAAAAACAGGTTTCTTTTTATGGAAAATATTTTCTTTTGACAACGTCAGATATTTTTTCTGCCTTTGTTTGGGGAAGAAATATGTCATAAAAAAATTCCTGACCAGGCATAGTTAAAAAATAGTGAGATTGATTTCTTCTTCTCTTGCATAATGTTAAGTTAAAATGTATTCATGCAACTGTATCTTTTGAACATTGTGCTCCTCCTGCTGACAGCATAAATTACCAGGATTCCCATGTCTCTCGAAGGTGCAGAAACAGTGAAAATGAGAGGTCAACCAGGCAGCATTTTAGTATCATCACATCAAGACATAGCAAAGAGGCCTGTTTTCCAGCCAAAAGAGTTGGTCCAAGGGAGCAAAAAGTTGACATACCTGTAATCAGGGAACGATGCACAATCCAGGTTATATAAAGAGGTTGGGATATATTGGATATAGGTGAGTCTTGCTATCTGATTGTGATAATAACAGATAACCATTGCATCAATTAAACAGCCGTAAATCACCAATTTTAAGCTAGACACTGGTGGCAAGAGTAGGAAATAACTGATCGCAGCTCTGCAACCAGTATCTTATTTTCTGGAAGTGAGTGAAACAAAAGGTATGAAAATGAAATTGGAGCGGGCTGACCCCTCTGTAAAGTGTGTTGTGAAACACTGTACCAGTGTTGTGCATCAGAACAGCTGGAAAACTTTGCAAAAAATGACAAATTATTTCCCTTTCTCTCACATCATTACTGGTGTCTTCTCCCACATGAGGGAAGGCACACTCTGGCCTTTGGATCTTTTGCCTTATGAGACATTGTAAGGGCCATTTCTGTTTTGTTTTTGGTGTTATGGAGTTCTGCTGTTAACTTTCTCTGTTAATGGAACTGCCTGGAAGAAGAGTAGTATTTTCTTCTCAACAGTAAAGAATTAAATACTGGGTTGTTTTTTAATAACATCTTGATGAAATTAGTATTTTTTTTCCCCTGTCAGTTTCCAGAGGGGAATTTCATTTTGCTCTAGCTCATGGGAAAAAGAAACTTCTGACTGGCAAGTTTCCTCACTAAAAGAACACAGAAAACCCTCAAATGGCATGAAATATTTACCAAAAGAACAAGAACACTTCTGATGCTGTTACTGAAATACTGCAACAAACACAATCCCTTTTCATATTCTTTCAACTTGTCAGAAAACTGAGAAGGGAATAAGAAGTATTGTGAAAGAATTCTCACTGCCTCTGATAAGCCTCTTTCTACTTACTCTAAAATCCAGAAGATTCTTTCATGCTAAAGTCAGTGTTTTTAATGAGTTCAGAGAGTTCCAAAGATATTGTTATATCTGGGATAAACCTGCCAAAGTGAAAGGACCTGCACTGGGATTTATTTTGTTGAGCTAAACCAAACTACCTGTGGTGTTAAACCAACCAATAATGCAGGTACTTAAGTCTTGTATCTGATTTTTTGAAAGAGTACAGGCCCCAGTTTATTTCAGCAGAATGAGTTCTGAGAAGAATATCGATCTTTTGAAAAGATGACTAAACCTGTAGATACCACAGGAGAGTTCAGGAAACAATCTCTGGGCACCTGCAGTTCATCATGTAGTTCTTTGATTTGCCCCAACCTCATAGAGGCCAGTTGAAGGTGGAAGTTACATAGATCAATATGCTTTTGCCACAAGGTGACTTCTCTTGTCCCCATGTTCAGATTTCACTTAGGAAGGCACACGTGGTTGTACAGTCCTTCCATATCTGAGGAGAACCCTCAAAAGCTTTGCTTCTAGTGCTTGGTATCACACATAGCACACGCACTTATACTGGAGTCTGGGAGATGGCCTATCCAGATGCCTTTGATGTTTCAGGTTTATAAGGTCCAGGAATATCCCATGCAGGAATTAGGGGATAATTCCCTACTGCTTCTGCTTACCTGCATGAAAATTAATGCCTAGAATGATGTCATTCAACATGGGCTCACCAAATCCATCTTCTTCCACTCTGGAATTGGAAAATGAAAACAAGCTACCCAGGAATTAAGGAGGTTTTTCTCCAAGCTACCTCTCCTTGCTCACAGATCTGCTTTAAGCAGAAGCCTTTGCAAGCAGGAAGCCTGAGCTGAAGCAGTGGGAGATGTGGCATAAATTTGAATTGGGGAGCAGACATCCCACTTGGCCTGCAGTGCCCCTGTTGAGCCTTGCAGCATCCCTGAGACGGTTTATTACCCAGTGCAGCTGGGATTTACAAGGATGAATATCTGATGGAGTCAGTGTGAGCTAATGTAATTCATTTTGTTCCCTATTAAGCCTGGCACAAGCCCTCTAAGACCAACATCTTAGATAGCTCTTTCCTCTGAAATTCTTTGATGGTGAGTCACTGGGGAGCCTAGTAGGAACAGTTGGGGCCAGCAGCTTCTCACCTTCATCTGTGCTTTTAGAATATTTTGTTTAACATTACTTTGATGTAGCAGGTTGTTTCTTTTTGTCTATTAATTTTAAGAAATATATGGCAAGTTTAACCTGGTGAGTGCTTTCAGAAGCCTCATGCCTGAGTAGTTCCATCTCAGAAATTGAAATTGAAGAAAATACTTGGGTTTGAAGAAGAAAGTACCCATTTAGATTATTGTCACCACCTTGGTGGATGGTGACAGACTGACACGTGTACATACCCTTGGAAACAACAGTATTGCAAACAGGAGCATGTCAGACTTCCCAAGCTGACATGGAAATTATTAAAGCCCTAGAGCCTGTCAGAGAGCTAAGTCCAGAACCCAAAATGTCTGACACTGTGCTGACACTCTGCTGTCAGCTCAGTGCTGGGGGCAAGTCAGCATGGGTGTCAGCAGCAAAATCACCAGATGTGTTCCCTGCTCCTGAAAGACTGATGAGAAGTTGACTGGGAGCTGTTTGTGCTGAATGTCCTTCCTACACAGCTTGAGGAGGTTTGTGCTTCAGCAGGCACTGTGGAAAGGATCTTGGGGACTGTCTGTACTCAAAAAATTTTCCTATTTTTTCTGCTGTGGGACTGTGCTCCCAAATAAATCACAGCTGCAGTCCCCAGCTTAGTTCACATGGGCCTAAACCAATTTCAGACCAAGGTCAGTGATTTTTCTGTGTCAGTGAGAACTTTCAGTTAGCTTGACAGGTTGGGCTAACTGGTCGCCACAAATAAACTATATCTGGACAAGCCCCTCTCAAGTTCCCCTTTTGAGCAGATAAACTCAACGATGCCTTATACCAAGTCTTTTGGGGTTTTTTGTTTGCAATTTCATCAAAATAGTCTGTTTTCCTTAATTTATCAAGGACTCACCTAAATGTTTCCAGAGAACAAAGCAGTTAATATTTACTCAAGGAAGAGATCTGCCTTCTGCTGCAACTCTACCTCCCTGTACTGAAAGATGAAGGCAAGCCACGATGATATTGATGTGAAGAAATGTTGTCAGCAAGTAATCTTACTATTGAGTAGAGACTTACACTTCAGTGCCTCTGTTGGATCTGTCTTTGATACATGGAATGTTGTAAGGGTCGAAGGATTAATTATATATCGTACAAGATGAACTAAGTAATGGATTTCCCCCAAGTGTTTTCTAAGTACCAATTATTATAAAAGCTGGTATTTTAAAATTATTTTTGTGACTTTATTTCCTGTGCAGTGATTAATCTGCCTGCTCTGTACCACTATTAAAATCATGTGCAAAAACTGCACCCTTGCATCAGGCTTTGGTTGTGATGTTGTTCATCCTTGTTAGTCAAAAAGAGACCAAATTAATGAATGGGAATGAAGAATGGCAGCAGAAGAACCAGAGACCTCTGCATGAAAAGGAAGAAACTTCAGCTGCCTGAAGAAGCTGGCCTGGTTAGTAACCAGTGTTAAACTAAGACTAAGGAAATTCTTTTCCCTAGCTGTCAACTGGGAAGGTCCATGCTCTGTAATCCTGCCCACAGCATTATTCTGTGTGGGTTAAATCACTATACTGGGGAAAATTAACTGGGAAAAATATACGACTTGAAGCAAAAGGAGGGATTTGTGGCAACCCATGTGTTGAAAACACGGAGCTGACCCAACTCTGGTGTCTCACCCTACAGCCCTGTTAGTGGTTACAGCAAAAGAGTAACCCTGCTCTGAAGAGTAAAAGGCAGACTGAAGAGGTGTGGAGAGTAAGCCTCTCTCTCTCTCCATGCTCTGTGAGCCCCGAGGCTCCAGCATGTAATCTGTGTACATGTCATTATTTTCCCTGTCTAGTTTTTATTCCCGAAGTTTTGCTTTCATCTACTATTTCTTCTCCCCTGTGCTGTGCACCCTCAGCCTCTCTGCAAGCTCTGAACACACCTCAGAGTTCTCCATTATATCTGTAGCACCTACTCCTGCCTTCCTGTCTCCCAAGAAAATTCCTTATTTTCTTCTACCTTTACCAGTATTCTGTTCTTGCTCACTCATCCACTGCTAAACTTGCATGCTCTTTCCTTTTCTCGTCTTTTCTTCCCAACATTCTGGTGCATCACTCACAACCTTTTTTCCAACAGCAACTATTCCTTACATTTCTTTTCCCTTCCTGCCTTCCATTTAGTAGGTTCACTCAAAATAAAGTAGCTTTTTCTGTCCTCATGGTACAACAATGATTTATCATTCCAGTGACTTGACATGAAAGTTTTCTGAATCTCCCAAACTTCCCCGAAAACAGATTATATAAACAGGTTGTGGTATACTGGATATGCAGTTTCCCATTCAGGGTTTCCAAGACTGCCTGTCCAAATTATCTTAAGTTTCTTACCAGGGGATATCTGACCCCAGTGTCTTTGTCTTATAGAAGAATACAAAGCCTTTGTTCTCATTCAAGTTTTGCTTCTGAGTATGGTATTGTGACTCAGGAGAGGCCTGCACACATCTAGAACAATCAATATCGACATCCTTCAGTGGAGTTCATCAGGGAAATTGTTTGTGAAAGCTCCTGTTTTGTATGAAAATGGCAAAACAAACCAATTCACTTCACAGCTGTAATTTCAAGATATCCAGAGGGCTTTGCCCTGGTATCAACTCAGACAGCAGCAGTCTTGCTATGAGCTGTGCTGTGCCTGTATGCAAACCGGGGTCCTCACTCCCAGTTTGTGGTTATGGGATCTGTCACCAATCACAATTGTTTCTGAGTTCCTGCTCAAATCTGGAGTGACCTCATCACTGTGGACAGCCTGGCATGCCCATGTCTTCCATAGCTAAATGTATTGTTGATATTATAAAGAAGACAAGGAGGGGAGGGGAGGTCCAAGGGGGTCTGGGGAGGGAAGATCCAGAACATACATCCCTTGATTAGTAGCAGTACTATGAGAAGATGTGCTTTCAAAATGGTGCCAGGAGGAATTTGGCAACGCTCTCATAAATCAGAAGAAGTGCCCTGATTTTCAGGCCATATCACAAGGACCCTTGTCTTTGTCTAGATCTTCATCACATGGCCCAGAGTTTTATGATTTTACCATCCACATAGGTAATATTTCCACCCAGCGTGCTGGCCTAGGGATTACGTGAGTGTCTTTTTTTCCTGTAGTCTCTCTGGTTGCACTTACCTGTGAAAAGAGTTCACCATCAGTCTCTGCAATAGTCAGCTTTTGGTCACAACCTTCCTGCAGCCTGCCTGTTTGTGATTTAACTTTTCAAGCTGCTGATGGGTCAAAACATCTGTCTCTCCTAAGAAGCTCTCAGTCTCACAGGAATACAAGCATCCACATTGACAGGAAACGAAATAATTCATAGCCAACACAGAAATGCACTGTGGTCATCCCTTTGGTTGTCCCAAAAGGAGGGCCTGCCATATCCAATACTCACAGAGGGCTTGTCCCTTGTCAGAAGCTTGTCAAAGCTTCTTCCCATCTTGGGAATATCACAGTATCTGTGGCTCAACATCTGGCACTACAGAATGGTTTCTCTCAGCAGAATTTTCTCCTCAGAAACTTTTCATGGTCTGCTTGAAAACAGATTTCAGTGCTAAGAAAGACTGTCAGTGTCTGTGCTTGAAAGGACATGGGTTCAGGCCAGACCTTACTATTTGACTTTTTTATTTGACCATAGCAAGTCACAAAGCCTAAAAATTCAGGTCTACTGAAGAGCCTGTTGTGACTCAAATGTGACCATTAATTTTGGGCTCCCTGGTGTCTAGAGATGCTGCAGTTCTTGGAAAGGAGCAAGGCGCATACTCCATGTCCCGCATCCAAACCTTTTGCATGCAGGGTTGTCTAGCCTTGCTCGCAAACTTCTTTTTCTGAATTCTCTCCCCCATCCCACTGGGCAGGGTGTGAGCGAGCAGCTGTGTGGTGCTTATCTGCCTGCTGGGGTTAAACCACATTAGTTGATCTTGTGCAGTAGGCAAGAGCTTCTGACTTGATTCTCTGTTCTGCTGCTCAGCCATGCCAGGAGTGGAGTTCAGAACCAGCTGAATCTGTTCACTATGACCTTTCTGAAAGATGACTGGAGACTTCCCTGAGGAAGAAAAAGAAAGATGCTCAAAAAATTAGGCAGCATGCAGTGACGCAAACCCAGCCTTTATTCTACAAAGAACAAGTATATTTTATGCCTAAGCCTTGTGAGGGGCAGCAGAGACCAGGAAAAAGCCGAAGACCTGTGAACAGGCCAAAGGAATGGGAAATAGCACAAAGTGGTCCTGAATCCTTAAAGCTATTAGTTGTTTGCAACCTTCTGTTGAAGCACTTGTCTTTTGAGTGCCAAGAGTTCCTTGTGTTGCAGGAACGCAATCCCCATTCATAGGGCTGGTGCTCCAAAGTGCTGGAAAGAGTACCAGCTGCAAGAATACCAAGCAAAATTATTCAGCAGCTTGAATGTGGCAGGAGTCAGCTCCACTGATTGGCACTGAGTCACAGATAGAGCACTAATGAGCACCTACATCAGGAGAATACTTAAGCTGTGCCAAAGAGAGCAGCAGGGGGTGGCAAAATGCCTGGGGTGGAAGATAAGTGAAAGAAGATGGGAGGGGGATAGTCTGTTTGGTTCAGAAATATAACCGATACCCCTTGAGCCAGTTGACCCATCTCAAATAATTCCTGGGCTTTCTGAAGGCAGAACTTGCTTTGTCTGGAGCCAGCTGGGTGAGGAACACTCCTGAACTCACTGCCCTGTATCATACAGCTGAAATATAATAGAGGATCAGCTAGTGTTTTATTGGAGATCTTGAGGATAATTAATCTTCAAACTCTCAACTCACTGTGACTGTGCTGGCAGACTATGACATAAGCTAAGTAAAGCAAGTTCCTACTTTGTTTTTTTGTTAATGAATGAAGACATTTTCACCCTGACACTTCAGCTAACTTCTCACAGGCTATGATTTTTTGCAGTGGATGTTTTTAAGCAACTCAGGCTTAGTAAAACACAAAGCTCAGCATAGGAACATTTCTTGGTGACAGATCTTAATTGGTCAAACCTTGGAAAGAAATTAACTGATTTTTCTTGAAACTCCTCAGACAATTCAAGTTTTATTCATAGATAAGGGGCAGAAAATATGGTGAGGGGTTCTTTTTCCCCTCCTTACAATAAAAAAAACACAGAAATTCCCTTCCTGAAGCACAGAAGTGAATGTATCTTTAACCATGACAGTACAATAGTAGCATCATTGCCAACAGTAGATCACAAAGAGTAGAACACATTTTCCTGATGCTGGCCTTGTTCCTTTCTGAATTTGAAATTTACTGAGGCTAGGGTACATAAAATCTAGGAATAGATTCCAGCATTGGCTTAATTAATTTACTGTGCCTTCTGGAAACTTTATCTATAATTTAGAGTGCTGTTAAACAGTGCAAATGACCATAGCATTTGATGAGTAGAGGAGTATTTGGCATAGGTGGCATAGGTGTTTCTGTCATTGCAAAATCTGTCTGTGAAAAATGATCAGATTCAGCTATCCTTTCATATCCATTTGCAAGGTTATCTGTTGCCTGGAGGTATTGAAAAGGACTCAACAAGGTAAAGAATCAAAGCATTCTACAATCGAGGCTTTAATTCAGCAAAAGTACAACACAAGGTCAAATGAGGACTGTGATGGACAGTGGGTTTATTTTACAAGGTGATTTTGTCAAAGCTGAGTTTTTTTCTCTCCTGCAAAACTCACTCGTCCTTTGAATACTTCATGTCTTCAAGGAAAATGCACTCATTCTGTTAGAAATACATTACTCATTTTTTCACCTTACCTACAAAGGCCACAGATACCTACAAATTATAAAGAAAGTGCTAATGTGAAATGGTAACTTCATGTTACTATCTATAAAAATACCTGGAGGCAGTAAAGCCCATTCAGAATGCCATTTCAAAACTGTAATTTTCAAAGCTATTTAAGAAATGTTGAAGCTTTTTTCCTGATTACTTGGCCTGAAAAATCTGTTAAGCTTCATTCAAAATCTCAGTGCTGTCATTCAGAGAAAAGGTGTGAAAAAAGGTGAAAATGAAGCTGAACACCACTGTAAGATAGAGGTGGATTGTCACTCTTTCTCCACATCTGTAATTAGGAAGTGGAGTGTTTGCCATGTGAAAATGTAAGAAGACAAATACAAAATTATTCTGGTTATGGAAAGAATGTAGAATAAGGAAATTCAAAGCAAGAAAAATCTTTTTCATGAAGTAGTAGCTAGAGCAGGTTTTTTTTACATGCAGTCCATGGAGGACGAGTTAACAGGTATAAAATATGCAGTGGTCCCCACTTCTCAGAAGACAAGTGACTAACCATGGGGAACAGCTTTTCAGAGTTCTTGGGCAAGACACTCAGTAATGGCTACTGAACTCCTTTCAAAACTCATCTTGGATTGCTTTTCACTTTCTGGCTATGAGAGTCTGAGGCCAAAACCCTGGCAAGCAAAGGGATCTGTCCGTTCTCTGAAAACTATGTAGATTCAGTGGATTTTGGAGCACAGCTATGAAACCAGGCTCTTCTTGAGCATTGTTTTGGCTTCTGTAAAACTATCAGGAGAGGAGTGGGAGAGGCAGGATGGATAAACCAAGAGTGGTGACTTTGTAAAGCAGTGAACAAAGCAAGGGTCTTCTAAACTTGACTCTGTTTCTCTCAGTTCCAAAGCACAGGACATGGTTTCAGCTCTGATTTTTCCAAGCATAGAGTTTGTCCATAGCTGGGTGCAGGTTATAAACTTAAGCTAGAGCAGATCATGCTCACTTCTTCTGGGCATAGGCTTCTTGTCAGTGCTAATCAAAACCTTCACTATGCTTTTCTAAAATAAAAAAATAATGACTTTCATCAGACAATGAAAATATCCTTCCCTTTGATGGTGTTACAACACATTAAGCTGCTTTTTACCTTTAATCGTTGCCCTTACTGTGGCTCAGGTGGAAGATTAATGCGGTGCACACTGCAGAAAAACATATAAGCCTGCATCCCTCTCCTGAGAGAATGCTGTCCCTGTTGTGCCTTCTGCAGCCTGCTTTCTCCTGGCAGCTCCATTCAGATGACTGATTGAAAATGAGTCATTCTAAAAATATATTGTTTTTAAAATCTTCTTGCAAATTCAAGATGATTTAATAATGCAAATACATCACTGTGACAAATTTAATTAAAAAAAAAAAAAAAAGAAAAAAAGACAGATTAAACAAATGTCTTTCCTAAATGGCATGAAGTGACTTTCAGCCATTATACAATTAAATGATGTCAGCTTTTGCTAAGCATTTTCTTGAGAAGTACAATTGGAAAAAAGGCCCCTCCAAAGATAGCTCAGAACCTGCAGAAAATGTGCTGTTTCTGTGCTGAAACAAAACCCTTTAAACTCCAATTTAAAGCTTTAGTTTTTAAAGTACCAGAGGATTGATGCTGCCTCTTTGTGGGACTGCCACTGCAGAAACCCATTCAGCTTTCTAAGGTAAATGCCCCAGCCTGAATTACTTTTCACATGCTTAGAGTGTAGTAATTAATTGTATCCTCAGAAAGTTGCCTCAGATAGGTGAGATTAGCTTGGGCACAATGCTGGTCTGACCTTGGCAGCACGCTCTGTTGGTTTGCTTTACAAGAGCTTCCTCTTACCCCTTCTGTTGTGGGATGAGAACTGAGCACAGGTACTGTTTGAGACAGAATGGGCTTAGTCTCCACTACTTAGCCCAGCATGATCCCAAAGCAACATTAAATCTCCAGCAAACTAGGACTGGAGGAGGGGAAGACCAGCAAATGACAGAAATTGGACTTTTAATAAGCCATCAGGCTTTATTGCATGAGGAAGCAGGGCTGAAAAGGGATTCAGAAAGAGCACACAGTGGACCTGAAGGCAGCAGAGTGAGAACTGTTGAGGCAGGAGATGGGATGCCCAGTTGTCTGCTGGAAGCGCTGGGACCGACAGCTCAGAGCAGTGCAGCCAAGATAAGGCATGTAAGATTGGTATCACATGAACCTCCATCAAATTTTCTTGCAGAAAGCTCTGGAAAGCATTGAACAATTATAATTCTTTAACTGATTAGAAGCTTACAGCAATCACTTACCAGCAGCAGACAGTAATAGTATTCTTAACCCCTGTAAACTTGTTCATATTTTTAATTCAGCTAATTCTTGGAAAGAGACATGGAAAAATACTCTTCTACTAAGCTTATCCATGAAATCTGTTAATACCGTAGGTCAAGTTTAGAAAAGCTGTAGAAGTGAACTTATCCAAGGATTACAAACTTTAGAGATGCTTTCAGTTTTATATAATTTTACCTTAGTACCATATGCATAACTTTGTAAATTATTTCACACCCCTGGAATTAATATTTAACACAAAAATTAAATAGAAATGGATTAGTAAGAGGAAAACTTCAGTATGTTACTATCTGCACCATTAGAAATACAAGAGCTTTTCTATTTCTGTTTTCCCACCCCATACTCTATGGCCTGTTAACTCATGATCCTGTCTTTGTTCTGCTGCACTTCAGCTGTGTAACTCTTTCTTTATTCTGGTATTGTTACCAAATTAAAATAGCACTGTCATTTCTCAGTATGTATCACATTGTAATGCACAATAAGCATGTGGTTAAAACTCAGTATTGCCTAAGTTTTAGCAGTGAAGTTTTTTACTGACTGTGAATCTCTTTTTTAAATATTCTTAGTGTTACTGATTAAAGACCTATATTTCATGCTCTTATTCTTTTGTACAAATCCTGTCTTCCAGCATGTAACATAAAGATGAGACATTTCCCTAGATCTGGAAGCATTTCCTTGAACATTTTGCTAGCTCTAAAAGTTTGAAACCCTCATTTATTTTGCATTTATAATTCATGCAAATTTCTTATTTAAGACTGAAATCTAAAAACAGCCTCTTCCTGATAGTTCCTGCAGAAAGAAAACTCCTTGGAGTCTCAGATGGTTGTTTTTTTCTTGCAAGAGGAATCTTGCAATAATAATAATTAATCCATGCCATAGGATTTAAACACCTAATTTCTATGGAAATTAATTAGTTTTGTTTTTAAATCAAGTTCAACTCTGTCTTGGCAGTTTGTTTCTTCAATGTAAATATACATCTATATCATTATTTATATTCTGGGAGCATCTCATGGTCTCAAGCATCTGAAGCCACAGTGGCACCCAACACTTGAACAAAGTATCAATGTGAAATTTCTAGCTTCCAGGTGGAAGGTAACAAAAAGAAGAGGCAGAGAAAAGCTACCCTAAATCCTAGTCTGGTGACCTAGCTCCCAGTCCACTTTTTTCCTTCAAAGCCAGTGACACTCCAGCATCCTTCCTTCAGGATCCAGTTCACCACCAGTGGAACAAGCCAGTTCTTCCCCAGGGCATGAAGAAGAGAGCATTGTTCCTCTTTCACTCCTGTGCTCATTCAGTTTGTTTTGGTCTCAGCTATATAATGTTCTGAGAGCTGCATGAGATAGCAAATGCTGAATCGCTGCCTTACTCTAATCATACCTTTTGCCAGCCAGGTCTCAAAGCCAAGAAAATGTTAGTGGAAAAATAAGCACTCATCTCAAGTTTGCTACTGTGAAAGGAGACTTTTGCAAGCCAAGAACACAGTGTTTGTGATGCAACTTTATGGAGTTTTCGTGGGCTGGCATTTCTCTGTGTGTGTGTGTGTATCTGTGTGTGTTTAACTGATTGCACAACCTATTGCAGCCTTTTCTCCCAGGAGCTCCATATGCCTTGTGGACTTGCTGGGCAATTTTAATAGGTCAAACTCACTCATAACCAGCTCTGACAATTGCTCTCATCTGCAGCTTCCTATTAGCCCTCCAGCATTCAGGCACTCTTGTCCTCAGGAAAGGAGGGAAGTTTTGAAGGCTGTGTTTATTGCTGTGGGATTAATTCCTCCACTGCTCCATTCAGCTGTAATTGTAAGTTTCATGCAGTCATTTGACAGTGACAAAACCACACTTGCCTACAGGTTTTCATCTACAAAGCTGTGGTTATGATTAACACCAGACCTGGTTTGTTGGTCTGTGCTGCTTTTTTTCTTTTTTTTTCCTTGAACAGCTTAACTTTTGCCCAGCCTCAGAAGTAAGTGGGGTTTTTTTTAAAGTCTTGATGAGCACTTCAAAGTAATGTCTACCCTGAATCTTGTGGCCCCACTGGACTCTTTTCTGTGGTGATTGCTATTAAAATATCGGTTCTTGGTAGTGGCTATTGCATTTGTGAGTTATTTTAAAGTAGAGTGACACAGGTTGTTTATTGTGTATTACCCAACACTCTCACTGTGAGCAAATATTGGCTTTTTACTGTGGGGTTTGTATATGGGAGAGATCTAAGGCAGAGGTTAAAAAAATATGGTTATTAGTTCAATCTTTACAGTTTTACATGTAATGTTATTAGAAAGCAGCCTGTGCTTTTAGTTAAGCCTGAATTTAAGAGAAAGTTGGTGAGTAATTGCCAAGTAGATTGATAGATCTGGTCTTTGGGGAGATGGCAGGGGAAGTGCTGCTAACTGGGGCTTGAGTTTGTCACTTCTTAGCTTTAGAGGATGTGTTCACAGAAAATGTGCAGGACTTTAAGGATAGAAGTAATCTGGTTCTCTTGAATGTCCTCATCCTCTGCTCTATCCCATCTCTCCTTGGAAGACATTTGCTGCTCCAAATGAGGAGGTTTGTTTTCTCTGCTTCCTTGGACTTTTTGTGCCAAAGAAGACCCAGGCTGCATCTGGTGACTCACAGAGACATGTAATAGTGTATTCTCTTCCTAAAAAGACATTTCCACAGCAAGCTTGACCACAAGGGGAGATTAAGAGCACAGAGCTATGGAGGGAATCCCTACTGTGTGGAGTGAAGTCTCAATGGTGTACCATAGCCATTCATCTTCTGCCTTAACCTTTCACACACGCTTACCCTGCTGCATATTGACATGACACAGCTGGAGTACATTGACTGGCAACATGTCCTTGGAAGGCAGTTTGTCCTTAGCAGTCAATCTGCAAAAGCTAGTAGTCTCCCAGTGATGTCTGGTCCTCCCTTTTCTTGTCTAGTGTTGTGGTTTAACCTCAGTTGACAACTGAGTACCACACAGCGGCTTGCTCACTCCTCCTCCCCCCATCCCCAGTGGGATGGGGGAGAGAATTGGAAGAGTAGAAGTGAAAAAAGCTTGTGGGTTGAGATAAAAACAGTTTAATAATTGAAATAAAATAATAATAACAATAATAATGTAATAATAATACACAAAGCAAGTGATGAACAGTGCTATTGCTCACCACCCACCGACCAATGCCCAGCCAGTCCCTGAGCAGTGGCCCCCTCCAGCCAGCTTTCCCCAGTTTATGTACTGAGCATGACGTCACATGGTATGGAATGTCCCTTTGGCCAGTTTGGCTGTGCCCCCTCCCAGCTTCTTGTGCACCTGCAGCCTTCTCAGTTGGTAGAGCATGGAAAACTGAACAGTCCTTGGCCAGTTGGTAGAGCATGGAAAACTGAAAAGTCCTTAACTAGTGTAAGCATTACCTAGCAACAACTAAAACACCAGTGTGTTATCAACACTGTTCTTGTCCTAAATCCAAAACACAGCACTGTACCAGCTACTAGGAAGGAAATTAACTCTATCCCTGCCAAAACCAGGACATCTAGTCACACTGCCATTTTATACCACATTGTGCCCCACACACCTCCTGCCATAGGATGGCAGGTGTTCAGCCACAGGCCTTGGTTGGATTACAGCTTCCATTTGGCACAAGGGTATGCTACACTCACATAGCACCCATGGTCCTGCAGGAATGGGTTTCTCCATAAACACAAGGAGACAGTGAAGGTGGGAAGCTTTTGAGAATCAGGCTGATCCTCACACAAATACTTCTGTTCTGCTCATGCAGACATCTGGTTTGACAGTTAACACTTGCAGGGGAACTGTTATGCATGCAGTTTGGAGTTATGTTAAGCACCCAGCAGAGACTGTCAGTCCCAGAGAAGATAAAGGGAGATTTTCCAGAACTGTCTTATACAGCTATTTTTCAGCCCAAGGTATGACATCTTACATTACATTGACATCTAATAGTACTGCTATGTCTTAATAGTGTCCCTGAGACGGCATACCAGTTCCTCCACCAGTAATAAACGGTGCTCCTGCAGAAATTGGGCAGGGCAGTCTGAGAGCCGCTATTGCAAGGCATGATGAGAGGGAAAGTTTTCTTCCATGATCAGCAATAAGGACATCACTCTGGCCTCCACTGAGACCATAGTAGGGCCTTAAGGGAAGGTGTGACGTTTTAATTAAACCCTGCTCAAGGAAGGCTCATCTGAGAGGGTGAGAGAGTAACATAGTCATGTTGAGATGATGCCTACTCACATGACCCCAGTGCTGCTCAGAGCTGCTTTGAACTTAAAGACCTGGCTTTGGATGTAGTGCATTTTTTGTTTAGACAAATCAAAGTTCTAGGCATGGAGGGTTTTGTCTGGTCAGTATCTCTTTGAACCAACCCACTGGGAAATGGTAGGGAGAGACCATTCTTTGATGAATCAATTAAAATTAATTTCCCAACAGCCAAGTCAACTTCAGGCTCATTAATATGGGTAACTGTCTTGTTGTTCTGTCATTTTTCATCACATTTATATAACACCATCCCAATAGCACTGAAAGCTTAAGTATAATTAATTCTCTTGAAGAAGAGAGTTGTTGATATTTTTCCCTCCTTAGATCATGGAGGTCTTCCTCAGAGAAGCATGAATAGAGTTTCTTCACTGTCACCTGCCAAAGTCTATTAGCAATAGCAAGGAGGTCTGTGAAAGATATAAGCTTAAGTCTCCACCAATTAATGAACCAGAGTGGTGTTAAATGCCTGCAGAGACTGAGGATGGACGAGAGCCAGATGTTCTCTGCCAAACAGCAACACACTGGGGAAAATTTGTTGTGCATTATCTCCAAATACAAGCTGACAGATGTTGCTGTTACTTTTCTTACCTGAACACTCTGTGACTGCATGTAAAAATGCTGCATAAGCCTGGGTGAGGCACTCACTCTTGGGAAAGAACTGGAGCCAGCCTGGCTGGGAAATATGTTTCTTAAGCTTACCACTCAGGAGAAGCAAATGCTAGGCCCCTAGGCACAAGGAATGCCCTGGTATTTTTGCCCTACAGCATGGAAGCTCAGTGAGAGCTCAGGTGTCATATCTGTGAGCAAGGATTTCAAATCTCCCTTCCTCGCCCTCTGATCCCCAGAAGTTGGAGAAGGTCCCAGGTTCTCACCAAACATGTCAGGATGCCATTAGGCAGACCATTGAAGGAGAAAAAAAGCCATTGAAGGGGGTGTAGGTAAGGAGGTATGGAAGCAGGAAGCAAAGTATGAAGGTCCTGCATGCTGTCACTGACCTTCTGTGTTCCAGTGACATTTGGGGAACCTGCTGGTGCAGTGTGCAGTTTCTGGGGTGGTGTCTCAGAATAAATTTGAACATCAGCTTGCAAAGCCGCCAATGGAGACCAAGCAGAGCCATCTGCTCCACTGCCTGAAAACTCGTCCTCACCAGCTTCTTCTCTGCCTAGGAAAAGCTTCTCAACATGCCTGAGATGGCTGACATAAGGGACAAGGGAACAAAGAAGCTACTAATCTTATGAACTGGCTGCAGTGAGAGTAGGGATACCAACTCTCAGATACTGATGCTGAAACCATCAGCAGAGAGGCACAGAAGAAATGAACCCTGCAAACAATGTGGCAATGGGGATATAAGACCATTTAATACAAGGGTGGAGCTGGTAAAAAACGTTTTCACCTGGAAATGTCTCATCCTTTCACTTTCCAGGTAAAAAGGGGAGAGGTTTGAACAGGGAAATATATGGGGTTTAGGTGCCTGTGCTTTAGAGAAGGCCACGTGTTACTTTGTGGTCACTAGGCAGTGCTGAGAATGGGCCTTCTGTGCTGGACAAGGAAGGCAAATGGGTTTTCTGGCAGAGTTTGGCTGACAGGAGAAATGAACACATAATGTTTCAGCTCTGGTCAGCACTTCCGATATACCCACAGTCAAGCCCTGAGCTTCCCAGGCTTATGGAACACTTCCCCTGGTGACTGCAAGTCCTTCACTGCTCAGCAAACTGGAGCACTGTCAAGAGTGACTGTGCAGAGAGAGTCACAAACTGTAGAAAGAAGGATGAATATTTACCCCAGCCTTGCCTCTCCAGAGCACCTCAAGGGTCCCTCAGGCTTGCTGAGCAGCCATTCCCTGTGCCATCATGTGCCACACCGCTATTAGTGTGTGTTTGTGCCCTTTCTCACATCTTTTGTTTTTATTTTAGTAATAAAAACTGCGTACTCTCTTTGAATAGAACCAAGCCAGGGATTTACAAGCCAGGACAGACAGGGTTTAAGAAGTCTTTTACAGTCATCAGTGGAGAAGTGTGTTTTAGCACAGTAACTCACCAATGCTCTCTCTCTCTCTCCTTTCTGGTCTCTTGACCAGACAATAGTGCTCTGGCACAGGAGATCTGCTGGGAAGCAGGCCTTTATTGGCAGGCCTGTGCTTTTTCCCTGGCAGCAGCTGGTACCATATCTGAGACCCTGGATGTAGCCCAGCCTGTTTCCATGGGGAATCTGGTGTTAACTGGAGACTTCCAGTCACCTGACTGACAGTGACTACTACCAGCCATGGGACTATGGGACATCACTCACAACAAACTCTGCATTTGTTCAGCCCTAAGCATTACTTTCCACGCAGACTACAAAGTCTGCTGAGCCCTCATCCAGAGCTACTAGTGGGAGAGAGGCAGGAAGAGAACTTGTACAATTTTTGCTCTTCATCAATCTCTTACATTAGTTATTAATATGTAAAGTCTCAAGTAGTTTTATTTTTTTATCTGTTTTTTTTAAACAAGCCAAGAATTTTGTCTTCGTTGCTTTTCCTGGAGGATCCTTGGACTGGGGAGACTGTGATAATCACAAGACAATAAAATACTAGAGTAAATACTTTTAGTTCAGAGAACTTCCTGACTTGGAAGAAAAGCTCATGATGAGATGGCTGACATTCCACTTCTGCTGAGGGTTAATTTAAACACCCATGCAACATCTGCTGAATGCCTTGAGTAAGGCAGGACTGCCTTGTCTCAGCATTTGAGAAAGGAAATGAGGGCAGAAAGGAATTTTTTTTTGAGTGGAAAACACTTGTAGTCTCTGAGGAACAAAAAATAACATTAAGTGAAGCATGGACACTCTATGGTCAGCTTTAAAGAGGCTTAAATTAGTTCATGCAGGGAAAAAAAAATCAACAGCAGGTAAGTTTTATCCTTGACAAACGTTTAATGGTAGTAAACTGACTGTATCTCTCCTGTTTGCTAAGCTGCTTATGAAGCACAGCTAGTTGTTTAAGGGGGCACTCCATGTGCTCCACTTATATAAGTATGTAGTGGACTTTACAGCAGGTAAGTAAATTTCCATCCGAAAAATAAATACATTTAAATATCTGACTATCACCTAGGCTGCTCTAACTAATTTTAGTTGGTGTCATAGCCTACAGTAACATTTGGTAAGTCACATCTTTTTCATTTGTTTCATCTCATCATTCCCAAGAGTCTTTCTGACATACATTCCTTAGATATTGTTAACATCTGAGTTGCAAGGGTCCTCAGAGAAGGCTACTTATGTAGAGGACAGTGCGTCTCATTGGGACATCCCAAGGAGGGGTCAGTATCATTATCCTCACCTTCACCAGTGGGGGAGAAAATGAGGAGTTCTGTAGCTCTAGCTTCTTCTCAGGCGAGTGAATTAGACTCTAATAACTGGGCAGTGTTCTCCCTCGTGCGTTGCACGGGGATGGCTCTCCACAGCCTGTTCTTGTGCATGACTCTAGTGTTACTGCTGAGCTATCCCTCACAACCTTAGTGAATAAGAGAATTTGTGTAGACTGCCTAGAAAATTTCCATTAAAGTGTTCTATTCCCATTTTTCTCTCCTTGAATGTAGTGCAGAGCTGTGTTGAGCTGACCTATAAAAACCCATGAGCCATCTGCCAGCCCATGATTTTAACTGAGTAGTGGACATTTTATTTTTCCCCTCTTTGTCATAGCCTATTAAGCTAGTCTGGCTCATCTCCACACTAAAAATGGTTGCAATCCCACAGAGTATGAAGGATTTTTTTTTAGGTAAAAACAAGAGATCATTAGGATCTTCCTAATGCTATACTGTAACACGACGTGAAAAACCTCCAAAGGCCTTGCATCTCATCCCCATTTAGTACTGTGAAACCCAATTCTTTATTTAATCATCTAAATAAGAAGGCCTTTCAGTCTGTAACCTGCTTGTCTGCTAACAGTTGGAAATAGATGTGCTGGAATTTCTTCAAATATTACTTAGAAAGAAATAATAGTTATGGGTTTTGTCCCCAAGTCTCCCAGATGAGTTTCAGTACGAAAATATTTTTTCAGAGAGTCAATCTCTATTAATCTATTTCTTTCTAAATGCATTCACCTTAAAATGTTCACATTTGGTTTGAGATTTGCCATGCTCAGTCTTCACAAAAAAAGAGGATTCTTTGTGGCTGAGGGGTGAATAGCTGATAAGCATCTGTGCAGCTGTTGATAAGATAGGGAAACTTGGAAAGGTGTCTCATTTTCAACAGTTTGAAAGCCAGCTGCTAGATATTGGGTTCATGTATGCAGAAAATTCACAGCTTATCAGGCTATGAAACTGGAATAGTAAAGAGTCCCATCTCAATCATACGTGGGCTTCAGGCTGATGGCTTACATAACCAAATTTGAAGGGATTGTACACATACTTTGGCTATTTCAGCACCAACAAAGTGAAAATTGAAACAGAATATAAAGCCTTAATACCTTAATTCCATTTCAGTATACATTCTCCCTTCTCATGCAGACTGGTCTTTGCTTGGGTTTGACTTCTTCTTTGATCAGTGGCTGACAAATTGGAAAGACGATGTCTCTGTGTAAATTTAGAAGTATTTTTTTATTAAAAAATAAATAGAACTGAACTACATTTTCAGTCAGGCAGTTGTTGCTTGCCATGATCTAAACCTCTCACAGCCCAGCTGAAATGTTCACCACATAAGTTTTAAAGAAGTCCTTTTCTGACTCAAAACACCCTCAGCTGCTGCAGCTTGAGCTTGCCAAATACACTGCTATATCTGCCCCTCTAGTATAAAAATGGGGTTTTGGAGGAAAGCAAATCTCAGATGAAAAAATTGTTTCCATTCCACAGAGCTAGCAGAATTCTGCTTCCCTCTAAACACTGAAGACTCAAGAAAGCATGGGTGTTTGACACCACATGCTCCAGCCATTTGTCTTTCTCAGTTGTGCTTTCAGCATCTATCTCAACCCATCTGTAAAATCACCAGAGGCAGGCTGTAACAGAGCTGTCTTCAACAAGGAATATCCCAATGCAGTTGTAACCTCGTTTTTCCTGAAGAGAGAAGGGACAGTAGGAGAGGGAGAATTAAAAATCTTGGTTGAGATTTTTTAACTGAGGCTATTGATGTTTGCCACAAACCTCCTGGGATGCCAATACACAGGACAGCATTGTGCCAGCATTGTCCAGTAGCATTCATTCAAGTCTCATTTTCAAAGAGAGCTTTATGAGGCCTAGATCGTCCATGGTACTTCAGGAAGAAAATGAAATGAAGCCATTAAAATGGACTTACTCAGGACAACCAATGGTGAGTATCACTGCACCCAGCTTTTCATTTAGAAGTTTAATATCTGCCCCGAGCATGTAGTCTGTGCCTCCATTGCTGTCAGTGAAGGTTGACAGCTTGCAATAGGGCTAATTGTTGCATCTCAGGACCAGTGTCTGAGAAGTAGGTCACTAATGCACCCCTGTAACTGGAGTGATTTTTAACCAGAACCACTCAGAAAAGCATTGCAAAAAATATATGAAATCACTGGGGTTTTTATTGGCTGTGATTCCATTTTAAAAGAACATCATACCATTTACCCACATCATGCAGGAAAAAGTAGCAGGTAAATAACAAATGAAATTCACATTCACAAAGTTTCTACTTTAAATCGTCTTCTAGCTGCTTGGAGGGTATTGCATGCATCTGAAAGAAAGCCGGGGAGCATTTCTACTAGAAATGCATGGCTAAGTTGAATTTTACTCTGTGTGCGTGAGAGAGAAGAGAGAAAACAAGCAATTTTTTAATGACAGTACTGAAACATTTTACTAACTCAGTGCATGAAGAAACAGTTATCTTGATAACATATATTCAGAACAGATACAGACAACTTTCAGATACATAAGACATTACGCTGAGGTCACAACAGCTAATTTCTAACAATGCTTATTCTAGCACAGTAAGCTTGCCAAAAAGATGTATTCAGCAGCCTTGGTACGGTCTTTCTTGACGAAGGAGAGGGGCTGGGAGGGACCTAAGCCAGCCTATGGTACTAGAAACATAGACAGAGGAACTCCGAAGTGATTTAGCACATGATCTTATATTTTATTTACTTTAAACACAAGAGTAGCATTCATAATTAGTATTGCAGTCTGATTTCATATGGCTTTCTCTAAAGATAAATGTGAGTTCACAAGGTCAATGGCAAACTAAATCATTTACCCTCCAAATGTGGAGGCCCTTTGACTTTTTTTTTTACAAACCAGTAAGGTCTTGGAGCTGTGAAGGAAAATGGCTGCAGTGTCTAGCCACCAACCTTTCTATGTAAATAGAAGCCAGTTAAAAAACAAAAAGACGTCATTTACCTGAGATTGAACAGACCAGTGATGTAAATAAAACAATGGCATGGAAAGACAAAGAGATATTCAGAATCCAAACAATGAACCACGCTTCTCTTTGGTCTTGTTTAAGTGCTTCAACACCTGCTTGAGTGCTGAGGGGGAAAGTGTCTGAGACAATGCTTCTCACATCCCTACATGAGCCAAAGATTTCTGTGTCCCATGTTGCCAGTTCAGAGTGGGAAAGGAAATGGATGGGCAGGAGGGGGAGGAGAGTGCCTGCTCTCAAGTCTGTTCAGCATGGCTTAGGCACTTCGGGGACAGTGGAATGACTTGAGGAGACATCCAGAACTTATGCAAGGTGCCAAAAGTTATGTGAGGCAAAACCAAAAAAACCCTGTCCAGAACCTGTGGTAGATCTTCTTTCATGTTTCTTTATTGAAAGAAAAGGAAAATTAAAATGGGAACTACCAGCTTACACCTGGCTGAACTCTCTGCTGTCCAGGGAGGAAGGGCTGCTGCAGGTGTGGAGAGCTGAGGTACAGAAGTGATGACATAGCTGGTCTGGGAAGCTCCCGCAATGAAAAAGACTCAGCAAACATTATTTAAAAAAACCACCTTCCCTTTCCCTCCTGCTCTGTGAGCCTGGCATGAGGCCTAACAAACTCAGCACAGAATTCTTATGGCCCTCTTCAGGGTTTGGATCCAGATATTCACACAACTCAGGAGCTCAGCTCACAAAAGGAGTATTTTTAATACTCTGAGCCCAGGGATAGCTCTAGCTGCTTAGGAAATTTGAGCACAGGCCACACAAGATCCTGACTTAGACGAGTCAGTCAATGGCACAGATGCTGAAGCACAGTTAGAAAAAATCATACCAAACACTCTTCCCTTCTCTCTCTTCTCCCATTCTTCTCCCTTTTCCTCATCTTTCACACATATGTGCACACACATGCACAACAAGCTGCCAAGGAGACTGTGAAAACAAACAAACAATTGGCAGTACCGTTCTGCAAGGACACCAGGCAGAAAGTTCTGATGCTATGTCAGGAACGCTATTTGGCTAGATGAGGAAGTGAGTCCATGATGGGGAGTAGGGA
>NW_008825499.1:1660041-1662637 GCF_000699105.1 Pygoscelis adeliae
GGTCAAAAAACAAGCGGTAGAAAATGGCCAAAGCAAAGCGGAATGAGCTCATCCTCTTTGTTTGTTTGTTTGCAGAGTTCTCCAGCACAAGACCAGGGGAAAATATGAATGGATGTGTTCCATTTAGCAAGGGCACATTTCTGCTGGTTCTACTTATGTATTAGGGGGTGCAGGCCACAGAGATAAATCAGAGCATTTCAAAATTATTGATGTCTGTGTGTCAGTGTGATCCGGGCTAGAAGATTTCACTACCAATGACTGGCTGAAGCAAAGAGCCAGCCTCTGCCTTTTAGCTTTCAGGGGTGTTGGATTTAGTTCCCTCTGTGACAGAGCATTGCCTTTGTGACAGAAGGAGAGTTTTCAGTTCTTTGAGGTTTATTTAAATAGGCTTAAATTACTAATTGCTGAATTTGCATGGCGTGAGTAGGACACTCTCCGTAGAAAATGATAAATTACTCAACACTGCCATGCTATACCCAAGCATTGATTCAGAAATGAAGAGTGCTCTGGGTCATTGAAGTCCAAGGTAGGAGACACTCATCTTGCTTTAAATGAAAGTTAGGGCAAAAAAACACTTGATATCCGAAAGAGTAAAACCTGCCTTTTCTTTCCTCTGGGAAGCCCTTGGCAGCTTGTACTTGAATGAACACGTTTTGTTTGTAGATCCAACCTGAAATAAGTCACATCTTTATCAGCTGGTTCTGACTTATAGATCAGTCAAAATTCCTCAGTCTCCACCTTGGATTTGGTAGAAACATATGGTTGAAGGTATTTGTGAAGAAGCAAGGACTAGCATACCTGAATGGTGTGAGGAGGGCAAAATAAATGTTTATTCTCTTTCTTAATATTTTTTCCCCTATTATGAGAGATGCTGCTAAAAGGCACAGAGTTCACAAGCTCACTGCCTTAATCATAGTGCAGATTTCTTCTGCTTACCTGAAAAGATAGTAAATATCTTTTAAAATTTCTTATTCAGAAAAGTACTCAGTTCCACTGAACAAGTGCATCAAAGAAGTTCCATTGAAGTAAAATGCTTAATTTAGGTAAATAATGAAGTATCTCAGATTGCTTTCATTTTTGTTGTCAGTAGAAAATGTGTATTTGCTTCCAAATCTCTTCCATGTACTTAGGAAACTTTTGTTGTTCCCAGGACAGGAACAAGCAATGCTAGGTCTGCCAGACAATCCCTGATTCTTTTACAAGATTGTGGGACTGAGATAGCATGATGCTCTCACAGCAGCAACTACAGAAACCTAGCCAAATGCAAAAACTCTGGGACCAGCTCTTCAGATGACAAGCCAGATACCTGATCATGAGGGTCTGTGTTCAGAATAAGTCTGTCTATGTATGTGAGTCTGTATATGTACTAGCAAGTCAACATCTCCAGTATAATTTGGCTTATTTTATGCAGTTACTCAATACCTACAGTGCTGTACTGAGAAGCCCTCTGCATCTGTGTCTGGGAAAGGCAACAAAGATAATGGTGAGAGAGAGAGAGAGATCTTCCCACCCTACTAGCATCAAGGGATGCCACACATATTGTTACAATATTAATTAGCTCCTGCACAGCACTGGAGAAGCATCCTCACTTTATGCCTTTATAGTATGTAGAGACTGAAACCTAACTTTTACAGCTGAAGAAGCTGGGTGGGGCAGAAAAATAAGTGACCTCCCCAAGGTAACACAGTAATTTAGCATAGTACATAGCAGGCATACTCAAGATTTCTGGATCTCCAGGGCCATGGCTAACATACAGGCCACCACACTCTCCCACACACTGCAGGAAGGGGTGGGCAGGACACAGCTGCAACAATATACTGGAACCCAAATGCCCATCCTTGCAAGCACTGCTGGGAATGGGACAGTTGAATATGGCACTGGGCAGAAAGAGGAAGGTTAGTTTATCAGAGTGGCCTATGTACTTAGTCACTGGCTCCAAAGGGGCTGGGGAAGTCCTCTACCAGAGCACCATGCGCTCTCCTGTGGTTTCAGCTATCTGAATGGTAACTGTCTGACCAAATCTGCTCTTTCAAGTGTATGGCTAATTCCCAAAGTAACATGACTCTTGCTTAGATTCTGAGACATTTAACTTCTACCAGCATCTGAGGGCAGATGACTCACTTCTTCCACAGCTCTGAGTGATGTCAGCTGCATAAGTCCTGCGTGATTTACCTTCAGAATGATCTCTTATTTATGCCAGTGATGGAATTAAAACAGAAAAGCCCTGCTTCCATGCGAAAACTGAGATATCCCTTCCAAGGGCAGATGTGCTCAGCAACAAATGGCTACTGTGAGACAATCAACAAGAACTTTAATAATAATGACTAATAATTATTATCAATAATAATAAAAAGAGAAATAAAAAAAATTAAAGAGGCCACTGTTCACACTTAGTGAGCACTCCTTCCTGCTTTGGATGGAAATGCATGTGAGGTTGTTCCTTTTCTATGCTTAATGTACAGTTACCTTATTTAACATACATAGTACTATGGCTTATAATAAAAGTTGTGTAGTCTGCAGCTTTTTAATCTTTACATCAATTCAGAGGCATCTACTGGATGTGACTATGTACAAAAAAGGAATGGATGAGTCTTTG